>NW_027191467.1:0-521332 GCF_011745625.1 Cladosporium halotolerans | reverse complement strand
CGGCGAAGAGATCGTAGGATGCCGTGGATGGGTGGGGCGTCAAGCACCCGGGACTAAGACGGAGGGAACCATTTCAACGACCTACAGCACACCAAGCGGGTAAATACAACTTCCAAACCAGCGCGGGGTGCGAGACTGCCAAGATCTCATCGCCAATGCTCACGCGCTTATAACAGAGCCGGACTTTTGGGACACTTCTCGTTAAAAGTAGCTTGGGAATAGACTTGAGACGCTGAAACGGCCGCATGAGTGACATAGGACATGAAGGCGTCTAAGACAGGACCTGGCCACGTTCAATTCGCTACTGTAGTTACTCCTGTATCTGTGTGCATGCCGGCGTGTCATGATCGGATCAACCAATGAGAGCGCAGAGCTCATAGAATCGGCGCATCTGAACATGCGAGTGCCGAAGCGTGTGTGGCTTCTTTGCGCATGGCTGACGCGAAGAATACCGAAGCGGCAGGCCAGTACTTGTCGTCTTCTTTGCCACAGATATCCAGCTCTTAATTCGCATCAAAAGGTTCACCGGGGCGCGGACTGTTAGCCCAGACTTTCGTATAAGTGGGCCGGACCTGACTGCTTGAGCCTTGCATACGCCAATGATCGTATGGACCAATGGATCGCGGTGCATTGTTATGCTTGCAACTCAGGCAGAAAAATATGCGAGGGAATGCGCGTGCTTGTCACGGCCGATAATGATCTGGTGGGCCGGAATTACGGTATTGCTGGCCGTTCACTTCGCCACCACACCGCATGGACCTGTTTGGGCCCTTCTGCCAATTGGTACTGTTTTCCTGAAGCTCTTGATCATGGTCACTGTCCCTTGTTCTTGATACTTCCCCAAGTAACCGGTATCAAGTCATTCCCCGGCGTTCAAGGCCGCGTGCCAACATCGCGAGACGCCTGGCCATTCGGAGCAGTCTCATACGATGGAGTCTGCAGCTTGGGCAATGTCACATTCTCGCTTGAGCTCGCGTGGTGCTGTCGTGACGTTACCGGCGTCAGGTCCGAAATTGAAGCCATTCTTGATTCTCGATCTCTAGTGCCTGACGACGCGCTGTCACTGATCAACTCGTCCAAGGCCATTGAGTCGAGACGGTCAGACGAAGTGAAAGAAGTGCCAGAGCCCAAGCTCATCAAGCCCTTCTTGGATAACGGTTGGTTGCGCGCAAAGCGCTTCGCCGCTTTTTCAATGGTGTCGATAATGGTCTGCCGTTGCTGCTCCCGACCGACCAGATGAGTCGGTAGCTTGAAGAAGCAAGAAACGTCGTTGGAGGCTATCTTGAAATCGTCCAAAGCTTTGCTATCGCCATCTGTTAGGATATTCTTGAGAGTCTGGAGATCATGCTTGACGCCAGATGCGCTATTATAACGATCGTCCATAGACTTGTGAGTCATCTTCTGAACGATTGCAGACAAGGAATCTGGCACGTCAGCCCTGATGCTGGTTGCTGTTGGCATGCGCCGCGAGAGGACATTTTGCATGATTTCGAGAGGCGTGTTGCCGGCGAAAGCAGGCGAACCTGTCAGCATCGTCCAGAAGAGAATGCCCAGACTGTAGATGTCGGTGCGACTGTCCGGCTCTGCTGGAAGGCGACCCGTTTGCTCGGGTGCAATAAATTGCAACTTGTGTTCAACACCGCGCTGGGCTGTGAGACTGGACCAGCCCGCTGATGTCAAGCCATGCTCGAAGCTTCTAGCACCCGAGCCAAAGTTGATCAGTCGTACCTGGTTGGTGTCTTTGTTGTAATGAAACGCATCGCCTCGAAGTTCGCCGTGAACCATCTCATGACCATGGTGCAGGATCTCGCAGCACTCACTGGCGCCGATGGCAAAGTCGAGAAATGTCAGGAGCGGGATTTGCTTGATGCGCTCAGTTGCCAGCTCCGCAGGCGATGTGGCCTTGTAGAAGTTGGGGCCAAACTCCACAATGTCGAACAAATAGTTACTGCCAGGTGCTTCGATAACACTGACTGCAAGAGGCTTATCCCCAGATTGCTTCGCCGGCAATCGGTAAAAGTTCAATGGCTTCACGAAGTGTACATTGTCCTCCTCGGATAGCTTCCTGAGCGCAACAGCCTGTTTGTACTCCCGCTCCAGACGTAATGCATGTTTCGATACGCGCGCGATTACGTATAGCTCGTTCTCTTTCTCACTTTCGGATGAAGTCGAAGCAGCAAGGTTCGTCGAGCCATCGTCGCTTTGGCCGAAGTCTGAATGGGTGCGCTCACTTCCAGGACGAGAGGAGCGGCTAGGACTTTTAGGGTCTAGAAAAGCGCTTCCAGGTTTGCGTTTTCCAAAAAAGTGCCAGTCGTCGTAGCTGGAGTGAAAAGGCGTCACCTCTTCGGAGAACGTATAATCGGGGACGCCCTCGCGTAAGCGCTCAAACATTCGTGCGACGCGCTCGGGTGGGACATTCTTGGGCTTCTGCCGCTGAATAGTTCGCTCGTCCATGGTAAGTAGAGTTTGTTGATGTTCAGCGCATATCCGATTGGTGTCCAGACAGTTGTAAGGAAGGATCCAAGTGCCGCGTTCCAGCGCGTGAGGGAATTGGCGTGCGAAGTAAACTGAATGGGCGTATCTCGCACACTTATGCGCCGAGCAACGTATACGGGCGTCCAGTTATCCGCGGCGTAAATGCACGAGTCTTTTGTGCGCTTGATTTGCGCAAAGTAACGTGTAGATAAGACGTGTTGTGGCTGTTGCGACATCTCGTGCCCTTCGAGAGACCTGTGGTGGTGGTTGCTTCGCGGATGCTTCCCGTGGTGGGGGCGAGCAGCAGCCTGTCTGTTCTAGCACCACCAACGAAGGAGGTGTCGGCTCGAGGACTCACAGGTACTGCGGGCGCCCTGCGAGTTCACTTCCACTCCCTTCTCCCGAGGATACGTGCATGATCGTATTTCTTGCGCCCGTCAATCAGCTCTCAGCGCGCGATCGCCCCGAAGCCCAAAGGAATACGATGCAGGCATCGCTGTCATAAGCTTCCCGTCCGATTACAACAGCACTGGCAGGATGGCGGACCATGAGTCGGAGCAGAGGGCACACGACAGTCCTTCTGAGGATGGAGAGCCCGTACAAAAGCCCCGCGAACTCCCCGCGGACCTGCCCAGATCTCTAGACGACCGCAAGAGCTTCCCCTCCTACAACCAAGAGACCGAGTATTACGATGCCTGGCAGGGTGAGCCACCTTCAAATGCTTTGTCGAGCGTGAGTTTCATGACACTCATACCGTCCAGGCCAGTCACAATTCATCTCCGCGCCCACTCTCGCGAAACCGACCAATTTCAACCTCTCCCTTCATGAGCCTGACGATAGCGACCTCTTCGACGGAAATGATGAAGCACGCATGGCGCAGATGCTAAATCTGCAATCCCACCAAGGAGATGGGGAAGATGCTGGAGAAGCCGCTGAGGAGGACGTTCTCCGTGACGACCAGATGTCGCGTGACCAGAAAGCGAAGGCGCTGCAGGACTTCCTGTTCATGGCTGCTAGCAATGGCGATGCGCAGCGAGTACAACGACTTGTTCGAGGTTCTGCTTCGGATTTGGTTGAGATAGATGCCGTGGACGCTGAGGGGACTCCGCCTATCGTGTACGCAAGCTGCTTCGGACACAAGGAGGTTGTGCTTGGACTGCTGAATGCTGGTGCGACGGTCGATATGCAGGACCGAAACCAGTGGACCGCGCTTATGTGGGCTATGACGAACCGACACAAGGATATCGCGAAGACATTGCTGGATCATGGTGCATCTACAGAGGTCAAATCGTCCAGCGGTAGAACTGCTCTAGATTTTGTACCGCCGAACAGCGAGATGTCGGATTTCCTCCAGCACAGCGGATACTCGATAGGAAATGCCGGCGTCACGGACGACTTTTACAACGCTGGATTTTCGCAAGATCGATTTGAGGAAGAGCTAGCAGAAAGCGAGATGAGACGAAGGATGATGATGGAGAGTGCCATGAATCTGGAAGTAGATCTTGGAAACTTGGGCTTGGACGAGCAGCCGGAGCCTATGGACGAGCTCGAAGAACCTCAAAATTTCGTCTGGGATCGTTGTCTGAATGATCAGATGTTCGTTTTCATGGAGAACGATATCGAGCACATCCTGGACATCGTCGTTACCAACATGACCCCGCAACGAACAGCTTCGCAGAAGCCCGTACCCGCCAACATAATCTTCTTGGGAGCACGATATGCATTTTATCACGCAAGCAAGGAACTGCTCGCTGACTGGCTGGAATCGGCCCAGGAGAAGGTTTATGCCGTTGTCGACAAGTGCCAGTGGGACATGACGATACTGGCTTTCTGGATATCCAATGCGACATTGCTTCTCTACTACCTGAAGAAGGATCCAGGCCTTGCTCAGGAGACAACTCATTTCCAAGCGCAAATGGCAGAATTGATCCATGAGATCTACATCCTCATCATCCGAGACGCAGAGCGGCGCATGGATAAGGTCCTCGATACCGCAATCTTGGACCATGAGACTATCCCTGGATTCGAGGATATTGCTTTCCAGAACGAGTGGAAGTTCCTTCGGTCAAAACCCAAGGTCAAGCCCGAACCAGCGGACAAGCGCTTTCGACCACCCTCGCCCAAGCGAAAGGCTCAAATATCTCCTCGAAACATCACCTCGCTTCTGTCATCGACATTGTTCGTGTTGGACTTGTACGACGTGCATTCGGTGATCACTGCGCAAATCCTCTCACAACTCCACTATTGGCTCGGTGCAGAGATTTTCAACCGGATAATGTCGAACAAGAAATACCTGGCACGCACTAAAGCGATGCAGATTCGAATGAACATTTCAACCCTCGAGGACTGGGCGAGAACGAACAATCGCCAGCCAGAGCACTACGAAGGTGGCATGACAACGCCAGTTGGTGAAGCGACGATCGATGCAGCTCGAAGACACCTGGCTCCCGTCGTTCAACTGTTGCAGTGGCTGCAGTGCTTCTCCTCCTTGGGTGAGGACGAAGAGGCGATGGAGACGACCATCCAGCAGCTTCCCACCCTTTCCACAATGCAACTCTTGCACGCAGTCAAATACTACCGCGCCGAAGTCGGAGAGAAGACCTTGAGCAAGAACGCGATGAAATCTGTGCAGGGTATCAAGATCAAAATCAACAAGGCGGCGGCCGAGTCTTCGATCACAGGGTCAGATCCGCAAGTCCCAGGTACGCCGCAAACGCCTGGAGCAAACGGTATTCACAGAGACGACGACGATGTACCAGAGAGCAATCTGTTGAATCCTGCACTTCTTCTGCCATTCCACTTGCCCACGTCAACAGACATGTTGGTCAGCTACGGCGCCGGCTTCGGCGGGGTAAACAAGGAGCGCGAACGGCGCTATATCCCCTCAGTTCCGCCGGAGTTCTTGACCAAGCTGGACCCAAACGGAGGCCAAGGAACGAAAGACATCTATGAGAACGCAAGGTGGAGCGAAAATGACAGTTCGTGATTGCTGCGCGTCGAACACAGAACTCTAAAGCCGACCTCGCGTGCTTTCGGCGACTTGGCGACATCGGCGGGCTCCGCGTATCTCCACAATGACCCCATGCTATCGAGTAACCATCGAGTAACTCCAAACACCCTGCTATCGGTAGTGGGGCTGCCCAATGCCCCGCGCCAGTATAACAGTCATTTTTTGTTAACTGAATAGCTGCACCCAAAATACCCAATTCTTTATTCACACAATGGAAGCTCCAATCATCGCACCCGAATCTGTCAAGCAGGTCGTCGACAATGCGGCTGTCAAGCCAGTCGCAGCCGAATCAATCGACCAGACTTTCAACGACAGCATAGGTGTGAATTTGCAATCCACAACATGGAGGATCATTGGTGGCAGTTTCTAACATTCGCAAGACCTCGTGAACAGCGCTCTCGGTTCCCGCATCCTCTCCTTCTCCGACGAATGGTTCGCGGCAGCCGAGAACCTCTACAACCCCAAACCTCCCGTCCGCAAACCCGGTGTCTTCACATACGCAGGCGCATGGTACGATGGCTGGGAGACGCGCCGACACAACACAGAGCCCTTCGACTACGTCGTCTTCCGCCTCGGCGTCGCATCGGGCAAAGTGCGAGGCGTGGAAATCGACACGGCCTTCTTCAATGGCAACCAGGCCCCCGAGGTCGCCGTAGAGGGCTGCTTCGCGTCGGACGACAAAGAGGACGAGATCAAGAGCAAGGACTTCAAGGGCTGGGAGACCATCCTGCCCAAGCAGGAGTGCGGCCCCAGCCAGCGCCACGGCTGGCTGCTGCCCGCCGCCGGCTCGGCCAAGGCCTACACGCACGTGCGCCTGCAGATGTTCCCGGACGGCGGCATCGCGCGCTTCCGGCTGTTCGGCGACGTCGTGCCCGTGCTGCCGCAGGACACGAGCGCGGTCTTCGACCTCGCGGCGACGGTCAACGGCGGCGTCGCCGTCAAGTGCTCCGACCAGCACTTCGGCACGAAGGACAACCTGCTGCTCCCCGGCCGCGGCGTCGACATGGGTGACGGCTGGGAGACGAAGCGCTCGCGCGGCGAGCACGTCGACTGGGTGATTGTGAAGCTCGGCACGCCCGGCGTCATCGAGAAGGTCGTCATCGACACCGCGCACTTCCGCGGCAACTTCCCGCAGAAGGTGCAGGTGTTCGCCGCGCCGGCTGCGGACAAGGTGCCGGAGCACGAGGACAAGGTTTGGACGGAGATCGTGGCGCCGCAGAAGACGGGCCCGGACGCGGAGCACGAGTACGGCGCGGGCGTGCTGAAGGATGTTGGCTCGGCGTATGGGTATGTTAAGATGGTCATTATTCCTGATGGTGGCGTGAAGCGCATTAGGGTGTTTGGACGCAGGGGTTGAGATCGATACCTCGCATGTAGCTTGAGACTTGGGGAACAATTCATCATGGAAACACTTGAAATAGACTTTTGATGTCTCACTGGTGTTTCATTTGTTACCTGACGACGCCGCTGTATGGATGTTCGTTCAGCACGATCGCTTGTTAGGCTTCCCAATTAGTGTCGACGTTGTCCACGCCTGATTTCGACGAGACGAGCGAGACATGGACTTGATGGGAGAGCGAAATCGAGGAGAATGAAAAATAGAGGGAATGAGCGTTTTCAATTGATGCAAGCTGTGCAACCCTAGCTACAACCCTCTTCATCGTCTCCTATCGTACAAAATCCCCGCCAATTTGAATCAATCACTTAAGCGACACCAGTAGTCTTCTTGACCTGCACCTTGAAGCTCTCCTTCTGCTTGTCAGCATCGCTGCTGGTGGCAGCGTACACCTGCTTGTCGCCGTAGTAGTTGTAGCGGGTGCCGGCGGCGACGTCGGAGACCTCGGCCTGCAGCTTAAGGTCGTTCTTGTCGGCGCTGGTGTCGATGTAGGCCGAGACGCCGTCGGCGCCCTCGCACTTGACGTAGTCCTTGTCCTCGAGCGAGCCCGCGCAGTGAGCCTCGGAGTCCTTGAAGGAGACGTCGAAGTTGTAGTAGCAGCCGGCGGTGCAGCCGAAGACGAAGTTGGAGACGGCGAAGGAGTCCTTCTTGGTGGAGGGAGCGGCGGCGGCGAGGGAGGCGGCGCCGAGGGTGAGGAGGGTGAAGGCGTGCATTTTTGTGGTGGTTGGTTGTGTGTGGTTTTTGGAGAAAGAGTGTAGTAGTTGGTTGGTTGATTGAGTTTGGTTGATGAGATGTCTTTGTTGTTTGTTGGATGATGAGAGTACTTAGCAAGTGGGATGACCTGTCGTTTATATATTCTTCTGTCTGTCTACCAGCATGATCAAAGGCCTCGGAGCATTGCGCCTTGCACCAAGGTGTGAGGTCACAGTAGGTCTGTGTGCTTTGGGCAATACGAGGTGGGTCCGGACCCTGCACCGCAGTTTTGGCCTAGTACAGTGTTTAGGCTTGAAGATCTGCTTCTATTATTACCCAAGGCCTGCCGTTGTAGACAGGCCGTCTGCCGACGGATGTTTGGCAGGACAAATGATACGACTGATCTTCCAGTGGCCTCTATACGAGTTGGCCTTTGTTTCCGGAGATCACCCGTATTTGCTAACGCGCAGTGGGGTGGCGACGGCGGCCTCTGCATGCTGGAAATACCTCATCCTGGTCACGAGACGCTCGAGCGGAGATGGCCAAAGCGAATTACCAGCGCGTTCTGCAGCGACGTGGAAGTGGCCCGGCGACTTCGTTTCTTCTCCACCTCGTCTCAGGAGTACCGTTACAGCAGTAAGGCTTGGGGTCGTCGGTGAGGATGCGTGAAATTGAGAAAGCACGTGTACGAAAGTCCATGATTCGGCGTTCGGGGAACACTCGCAGTGCCACTTGGCAGGTCCTTCACCTGCAGAGGTGAAGTGCTGCGCGCGCACCCAGGAGATGCGACGTAGGTATGCTCTCAACAGGCGAGCCGCACTCAAGGTGCAGCACCCAACCTCGCGATCCACGTGATGATGTGCTCATGGAAACCCCGGCCAAAAATACCCTCGGCCCAGACCGAAGCGCAACTGTGTGCAACCACGGAGGACGACGGCTCAGGCCAAGGTTTCACAGGACCACACGCTGTCCAGCCGTGGACGGCGTCTGCTAATACCCACCCACAACACCTGGCCGGATGCTATGTCGACGTCGCGGCGTCTTCAAAGACGTATCGGACCGCCATCCTGCCGCCTCCTTTACCCTAACCGTTTCCAATCCTTCCCGGCCGGAGCCAAGCGCGGCGAGTGACGTGTGCCTCTGCCGAAAGGCGGAGATGCGGAGCTGCGCTGTGGGGGAACCTAGCCGAGCAGAGGAGGAGATGCGATCAGCCTCATCTGAAAGGCACGTCCGCTCAACCGATCGACCGAGAGGACCTAAGCTCGGCTCTGCAATGCATCCTGCATGGTCAATCGTTTTTAGGTCAGCTAGGTAGGTCATTGTTCCTCTTGTACTACAATACATCTCCCAGTACCCAAACCCGTCTCTCGTACCACAATGGGCCCGAGAAACATCACTTCCGACGTGCACGCTGCGTCTCTCAGTGATCCGTCCAAGTTCTGGGCGCACCAGGCCAGCCAATTGAGCTGGAGCAAAGCGCCTACATCGTCCTTCAAGAAATTCCCGAAGAAGTTGAAAGACGGCAGTTCGCATGACAGTTGGACTTGGTTCCCGGACGGAGAGATCAGCACATCATACAACTGCATTGACCGACACGTTGAAGCCAGCCACGGCGACAACACGGCCATAATCTGGGACAGTCCTGTATCCAACAGCAAGCAGAAGATCAGCTATGCCGAGCTTCAAAAAGAGGTCGCGACGCTCGCGGGCGCGTTGCGGGAAGAGGGTGTACAGAAGGGCGATGTGGTGCTGATTTACATGCCCATGATCCCGGCGGCTCTGATTGGCATTTTCGCGACAATCAGGTTGGGCGCGATCCATGCGGTTGTCTTTGGAGGCTTCAGCGCTGCTTCGCTCGCTCAGAGGATCGAAGCTAGCCAGCCCAAAGTCATTCTCACAGCTTCCTGCGGCATCGAAGGTGCCAAGGGTCCCCTGTCATATCAACCGATGGTGCGTGGTGGCATTGAGAAAAGCCCCCATAAGCCGAAGAAAACGATCATCTTCCAGCGAGAGCAAAGTAAATGGGAGGACGTTCGCGAGGAGAAAGGTGAACGCCTCTGGCAGAGCCTGGTGAAATCCGCAAAGGATAGAGGGGTGACTGCCGAGAATGTCGCGGTCAGCAGCAGTGACGGACTGTATATCATCTACACCAGCGGGACAACAGGTCTGCCTAAGGGCGTGCTGCGAGAAGCAGGAGGACACGCGGTTGGACTGAACCTGAGCATCCGATATTTGTTCGGTATCAAGGGACCGGGAGATGTCATATTCACTGCCAGCGATATCGGGTGGGTCGTGGGGCACTCATACATCATTTACGCTCCCTTGCTCGCTGGCGCGACAACCGTCCTTTTTGAAGGCAAGCCTGTTGGCACACCGGATGCCAGCACATTCTGGAGAATCCTAGAAGAATACAAGGTAAACTCGCTCTTCACCGCGCCAACTGCTCTACGTGCAATCAGAAAGGAAGATCCCGACAACAAGTTCTTCGAAGAGACCGGGCGCAGGGGCGGGCTCAAGAACCTCCGCGGCTTGTTCCTGGCAGGCGAGAGGAGCGAACCTTCCATCGTCCAAATGTACGACGACCTGCTCGGCAAACACTGCGCGCTCAACGCCCACGTGATCGACAACTGGTGGTCGTCCGAGTCCGGCTCGCCAATGACCGGCCTACCTCTCATCCCCTCCACAGGCTTCTCCTACAGCGACATGACCGGCACAGACCCCCTACACATCAAGCCCGGCTCAGCCGGCAAGCCCATGCCAGGCTTCGACATCCGCATCGTCGACGACGACGGCGAGCCCGTCGCCCAAGGCACAATGGGCAACATCGTTCTCGGCACGCCACTCGCACCCACGGGTCTGACAACGCTGTGGAACGACAACGAACGCTTTTACAAGAGCTATTTAAAACGCTTCTCTGGCCGCTGGCTCGACACCGGCGACGCGGGCATCATCGACGACGACGGCTACGTGCACATCATGTCGCGCAGCGACGACATCATCAACGTCGCCGCGCACCGCCTGAGCACCGGCGCCATCGAACAAGCCGTCAGCTCGCACCCCAAAGTCACGGAAGTCGCCGTCGTCAGCCTGCCGGACCACATGAAGGGCCACGTGCCGTTCGCGTTCATCGCCATCTCCGACCCGCCGGCGAATCTACTGAAAGAGTTGAACGAAAGAGTGAGGGAGTCGATCGGGGGCATCGCGTCGCTGAGCGGGTTTATTGCGTCGCCGGGGATTATCCCGCGCACGAGGTCGGGGAAGACGCTGAGGAGGGTGCTGAAGGAGTTGTTGGAGAACGCGGTCGAGGGGAAGTTCGACAAGGAGGTGAGTGTGCCGGCGACGGTCGAGGACGCGAGCGTGGTTGAGAAAGCGAAGGTGGCGGTCAAGGAGTACTTCACGAAAGGCGAAGGAGCGAAGATCAAGGCGAAGCTGTGAAGAAAGAGAATGCCAGTCAGCGCCGTGTTTTGTACGATCTGCTTGTATACGACCTTGGATGTACATACGATACCTTATGAATTCAGAAGAGACGAAGTGCGCAGCTCACTGCTCGCCAGCGCCCACGGCTTTCAAGTACATGCTCTGGCCCGTCTCGACCGACCTCCCCAAAAGACTGAAGATGAGGACAGCGAAAGCGGAGAAGATCGCGACGTTCAGGTCGTTGATGCCGAAGACGAAGTATCTCTGGAAGAACGGCATGGCGCGGCCTCTGCCCGTAAGTAACCGGATGGTGAGCGCGTGCAGGTAGGCCAGGAACAAGGTTGATGTGAACATGTACAGTGGTCTGCTTGCCTCCGGGAGTGCTTCCGCGATGATGTGTGTGTTGATGTTCTGCAGCTGAAGCACCACGGAAGTGGTGAACACACATGCGTGGAGCTCGCTGAGAGGCATGGCGGGTGTTATTGTTGGTGCGACAGTGTTCTGACGGCTGTTGCGCGATGTGTTGAGCGAATTGCTGAAGTTGAGGTTCAATTGCGACGTCTGAATAGCTTGTTGAAGTATTTTGCGAAGGAATAGAGTATCTTCAGCAGCGCGGATGATGTTGTGTTGTGAGGATGAATGAAGGTGAGCAAAAACATACGTGCCATGCTTGTTTCCGTCTGTTGCTGCAGCGAAGGGAAGGCCTTGTTGAGAAATTCAGCAAGGACATCTACGCAAGCGCAAGTCAACGCAGTCATCCAAAGCACCTTCTTTATGCTTCCCCTATTGTGCGGAAGGTCGGGTCAATGTAAGCCTGGTGTAGAAGGAAGTACTGCAAGTCTCAGAAACAGCTACGCGAGCTTGACGACCAAAATATCCATTATTGCTAAGGCACAGGGGCTTGGCCCAAGGAGAACGGCAAGGTAGGTATCGGAGTTGACCCTAGGAATCAAGGACAATCCCCTGTCCATTTTTGCGCCACCGATCCAGGATCGTTAGAAGTCATGCTAGCCCAGCTCATCATCGCGGTCCTCTGCGCTGGTCCTGGCTCCCTCAATACCGCCCCAAGCCGAATCAAAGGTCTGCCCTTTCCAACCCCAGGCGATGCAGTAGTGGCTGGCAAGCAGCTGCCATTCCTCAACCTCGTCCAACCACTCCAGCCTCTCCACTCTTTCCCTCTCCGCTTCAGAAACCCAGGCGTCGGTTTCCCAAATCTGATGAACATCTCTCGCACCTTGCTTGTCGAAGCCTGCCATCTTTAACCTCTGCCGTTGAGCGTCTAGTGATGAGTAACGCTTCAAAGTTTGCATGTGAATACCGCGAGATGCTAGGTTGGAGACCATCGTCCTGCCAAATGCATCAAATGGCCTGACAGGTTCGTAAATGACCAACCCGATTGGGCTTGTGATCCGGTCGTTGAAGTATTTGACGGCAGTCGTTGCCTGCTCTGGAGGCATGTAGCAGAGGCAACACTCACTGAGAATGAGAGTAGGCAGGTCCGTTTCAATGCCAGGAAGTGACGACGGTAAGTCGCGCAGATCGACAGAGTGGAGGTGGTATGAGCAACCGCCATCTTTCATTTTCTGTAATCGATCTGCAAGAGCGGGCGATCGTTCGATGACCGCTTTCTTAGCAGCAACGTTGGTCTCGAAGTCAAGCTCGTGGTAGACGACTCCATCCTGACCAGCATGATCGCCGACAATTCGTAGATAGCGCGTGTCAGAGCCTGCACCTAGCGATATGATCTGTTTTCGAATGCCGGGTTCTGCTTGTAGAAAGCGAAGGACGAGCTTATCGATTGCTGTGCTCCTCACATATGTACCACGATTGATGATTGGATACCGCCTAGGTATTTGTTCGCCTGGTTTCAAAAATGCTTTGGCGTAGGGATCCGTCAGATATCCGAGCTCCAACGCACTCAGTCGACTGGAGCTGGCGTCGTAGTCTGTCGATTGAATGATGCGATCCTTAGACGCAACATCTGCCGAATCAGACGCATCGTCGCCGAGTGAAGATGCACCTCTACCACCACGTCTGCTACCGCGCAGCCTTGGCCCGCCTCGTCCAGTGCGGAGTGTGTTCAGATTCGGGATGCTCGCCATTGACACATCTGCAAGCCGGTGTTGCGTGGAGTGGCAAGCGGCAACTTGAGGCGTTTGCTACGCGGGAAGGTGTGCCGATTGGCTGAGCTGATCTGGAAAAATGCGGCGGAGGTAAACCGCAGAGAGCTTCGCATTGGTGAAGTCGAAGGCACCTCGAACACTGTAAGAACAACAACTGTACAACATCCACACGCTTCTTCCTACTTTCAGCCTACCGAAAACACGCGCAAGGATCTGGTGTTCATTGTCGCACTACATACATCAACTATCGAACATTTCGGCGCCTACGCGCAAAGCGAGGGAAGATGTCTGAGGAGTCCACCCGTGATCTGTAGGCAACACCGCCATGGACATCTCGCGCGATCTGGACTAACGGAGTCTTTGTAGTTCGCGCATGTGGCGCATTCTGCGCAACACCAAGCAGATGTGCGCTGACAGAGTATGCGCTCCCTCACCACCGATGCACGCGAGCGCCACGGTCTGACCACTCCCAGGGCTACGAACTCACCGACGACGAAATCAACATCTCCCTCGACGACTTCCGCCAACAGTACGGCGACGACACAGGCGGCCCCGCCCGCGCGAAAATGGCCTTCACCGCACGCCCTTCAGAAGCCATGCTCAAACGCTACACCCCGATTACGCGACCCGGCGAGGAGCCCCGAGAGCCCGAGATCGGTCTGATCCACGTCGAATTCAGCCCGGACACCAACGTCGGCATCAAGCAGCTCAAGCAGTTCGCCCAGCTGCTCGACGAGAAGAAGTACTACACCGGCGTCTTCATCACAGGCGCGAATGTCACGCCCTCCGCGCTCAAGATCATCCCTTCATTACTCCCGACCGTCCTCGAGATTTTCAAGGAGGAGGATCTGCTGGTGAACATCAGCAGGCACGAGCTGGTGCCCAAGCACGTGCTGCTCAGCCCGGAGGAGAAGCGCTATCTGCTGAGCAGATACCGCCTGAAGGAGACGCAGCTGCCCAGGATACGGATCGACGACCCGATGGCGAGGTACTTGGGGCTGAGGAGGGCGCAGGTTGTCAAGATTATCAGGAAGTCGGAGACGGCTGGCAGGTACGCGAGTTACCGATGGGTTATTTGATCGGCTGGTATTATGGGTGCGAAGCATGGCGCAAGGAGTTTGATTCAAGCACGGGGTTTGGCCGGTTGCTTTAGGGCACTACCTGCTATATAATGCGGGTCTGTAAGATGAGGCAGGGTTTTGCAGGAGGAAAAAGGCATGAAAAAACACATTTTCCGCATGGTCGACCGCGCTTACAACTGCGACTGAATGAGACTTGTCACTACCATGTGCGGAGCATTTACCACGGGTGATGTTGGGCTCAAAGATCTGTATCGGTAAGCCACGGGAGGCCGACAGACACAGCAACAAGCCTCGATGTGTCCAGCGCAGGAGTTCGTAACCAATCCTTCAAGAGCCGTTCTTACCCAGAGGGTAAGCTTGGGTGATCTGATGATGAGTTCCAAGTTCCCGCCAATGTGCAACATACGCCTTCGGGTCCGACTTGCTATATGAAAACTGACTGCACCCTGCGCAAGAGACATGGCCTTGTGTCTATCATAAGTAAGCTTGCAAATGTATATGAGGAAGGCCGTTACGGTATGGTATTCCTTCAACGTTGGATTCAGTCACTCCACCAAAAGTATAATGTGAGACTCATCATTGAGTGAGGTGCCTAGATACCGAGTGTTGTGTTCGTCAGATAAATTGACAGGTCTAACAAGTACAGAATTGATGGAAGGAGAAGCACCGCAGAAGCACAGATGTCTTGCAACGCAATGTAATTAACGTATGCTGTGACAGGTCCCTCGACGTCGAATGCGTTGTACCGCCTAGACCATGGCCAAGCATTCCCGGCGACTGACTTCCGGGGAGGCGTGGAGCGGACCCCGAATCTTCCGAATAGAAGACGCGTGATAAAGCATTTCCAGCTTTGAGTGGGATCCAAACGAACCTCATCAGATCACGAGAGACACTGCGGCAAATTCCACGATTACTGTCAAGTGTTTGTTGACCGCGTGTCCGCCACATTTCGCCACGGCGGCGCCCCTCTCTTCACCACTGCTGCTGCGCCTTCTCGCCGCGCACTGCCGAGCTTGCCCAGCCCTACGAGCACCGTCGGTGCTATAACTCTGTCGCCTGCCCAAGGTCTATCTGTCGCCCGTGCTCACGAAACCTTGCCCGGACCTCTCTCTATCCATCGCGACCTGCTCCTGCCTTCGCGAAACAACCATCACCAACATCATCCACTCAAGAGTCGCCAACCCAACTCTCCCGGCGCAACACCACTACACCCCGATCTCAAACCCCGACCCCGCAAGCGGCACCACCTCGCCTCGGCAGCACCGCAGCAGCGTCCACCTACCACAACACCCCAGCCCAGAAAATGGCGTTCAAAGCACCCGACGGGCCCCCGCCCAGCTACCCGCCGCAAGCACACTACGACGCCGGTCCCATGCCGCCGCAAGGCTACGGCTCACCACCTCCCCAGGGCGGATACGGTAGCCCGCCGCCGCCGATGGGCGGCCCCGGCCCCTACGGTCCTCCCCCCGGCGGCGCCGGCCAGGACTACTACGGCGCGCCGGGCCCCTACCAGCAGCCGCCCATGCAGTACCAGCAGCAGCCGTACCCGCAGCAGCAGGGCTACCCTCCCCAGGGATACTATCAGGATGATCGGGGACGCGGCGGGTCGTCGGGCACGGGTATCTGCGCGGGTATCATGGGTGCGCTGGCGTGCTGTTGCTGTTTGGACTTTTTGTTCTAGAGAGGAGGATTTGTGCGAAGAGAGGAAGGTCGGGATGTAATGCTTGGGGTACAACAAGAGCCGCGTCACGCGGGCCAGCGGCGACGTGCGAGCTAGTTGCCTTTCTTGCTGCCATTTCTTTTGTGCTTTAGAGCAGGCTGGTTATTCGGCGTTCATGGGTCTCTTGAGTATCTTTACTCTTTCGCTGTGTTGTTAAACAGGTCACAGGGAAACGCTATGATATCTATAATTTCTTACCACGTCAGGAGGTTAGTCGCCGTATATCATTCCATTTGTCTTGAACAACAATATCATTACGGTAAGATGCAAAAGGCATTCGTCGATCTCAGTTCATGTATACACCACACCCTTTTCCTCCCTTCCATCACCGCCCCTCACAGCGAATACACGAACTCCGGGTTCTCCCTATCCGTCAAATCCAACCACTCCTGGTTCTCCAGCTTCACGTACGATGGCTCCGCACGGACCGCCGCCTTCTTCGCGTTCTGCCGCCGGCAGTACCAGTAGATGAACATCATGTCGATCAAGCACACGCCCCAGCACACGATGATCGTGATCTCCGCAGGCACGTAGCGAGGCCCGTCTTTGGGCCTGAAGGTCTGCGGGCCGATGATGTTGCCGACGCAGTAGCCGACTGGGGAGGCTGTTAGCTGTTTGTTGAAAGACAGGAGGTACATAAAAGGACTTACTGAGGTAGAGCGCGGCGACGGTCGTCTTCTTGGTGTATCCGGCCACGTTCGTGCTGATCAGAGAGAGGAAGGCGACGAAGGGCGTCGGCGAGGCTTGGGTGAGGTAGTAGCCTGCGAGACGACCGCTGTCGTTGGATAGCGGCAGGCCGACGATAAGGCACATTCCGAGAATGGCGATGAGCAAGCCGGAGGTGCTGACTAGAATGCGGTTCTTGTAGTGGTCTCCAACGAAGCCACAGACGATGAGAGCGACGACTTCGACGGCGCCGCCCGGCGTGGCGTAGAGAAGGGATTCCTGGGAAGTGTAGCCGAAGGATTTGATGAGCTGGTTGAAGAAGTTGGTGATACCGCCTGAACGATGTTAGTCAGGAAGTGGCTTTTTGGATTCCTGGCAGAGATGCTTACCATTGGGGATATCGGCCACAAGGGCGTAGAAGACGAAAGCCCAGGTCAGAGGGTCAACCAGCGCTTCCCGAAGCTGGTACCATTTGAAGTGCTTGTTGCCAACACCTTGCTGGTTCACACGGATGCGCTCGATAGCCAAGATCCGGTCTTCCTTGCTCAGCCATCGAGCATTGAGCTGGTTATCCGGAACAGTGAACAAGAAGATGACGCCGATAACTGCGGTCAAGAGACCAGTGAGGAGGAACACGATCTTCCAGCCAGCAATGGCCGCCGGGTGAATTGAGGTACCTCTTGCGATTCCATAAGCAACCAAGCCACCGAAGATCTGCGCGAAGCCGTTGAAGGAAAACCAGATACCCGTCCTCGTGCCCTGCTCGGCCTTGGTGTACCATTGTGAAGTAAGCAAGGCAAAGCCAGGCGTCACTGCTGCTTCGAGGACACCGAGGAAGAACCTCACGGCTACCGCGCCAGCGAAGTTGGTGACTCCGGCAAAGCAGGCGAGTGTCACGCCCCACATGATCACGCAGAAGGAGCTGTACTTCGCGAGCGGAAGGCGCTGCAGCAAACGGCTTGTAGGATACTCCCACGCGAGATAGCCGAAGTAGAACATGCTTCCAAGCCATTGGTAGTTGTCCCCAACGAGTCCAATATCTTCTTGGATGCCCATCACGGAAGCGTATGAGATTGTGGTCTTGTCCAGATAGTTTAGACCGTAAACGATGCACATGATCTGTAAATTGGTTTTAGCGGCAGTACTAGCTCCAAGTCACGCTCAACAATTACCGGCATAAGGTTCCAGTCGATTCGTCTCAAGAGCCGCTTGTTCGTTGCTGCATCAATCTCGATAACTTGACCTTCGGCTCCTTGGAAAGCTTTCATAGCCTCGTCTGCATCGTGAGAGTGTTGCAGAATCTTCTTGTCCACGCTTCCTTGTCGAATCGCGTCTGCCAAAGGCTCTGAGATATTCTTCTCGGTCTCGTGATCGAGAGAGTACTTTTCCGGATCCGTAGAGGCCATGTTGACGGTGAGGTGTGGACGTAAAACGCTCACAGGAAAGCCGTAGAGAGTGCTCTGGAGAGAACAACGAAACGATAGTGAGCCGGCACAAGCTCCCACTCAAGAAATGACAAGAGACTCCAAGACTCCAGATAAGCTATGGCCGAGGGCCACAATAGCCGCCACGGCGTCCGCATGACGGCGTGGTAACGGGAGCCGGCAACATCGGCCAAGCACGCGGTGAAGAGAGGGGTCTTCGGCCAGGAGAGATACAAGGCCAACGATATGAGCGCCGGCGATGAGATAGGCAAAGATAAAGCCTGATAGGGAAGGTAGCGTGGTAATGACTTTCCAGCACTCTGCCGATCTCGCGGCTGCATGGTGGAGCAGCCGTGCGGGGTGAGCATCCGACTGCCTATCTCGTCTACCACAACTTCAGAGACCTCACTCTCCCAACTCTTTCGCAGCGAAGACCCTCTGCTCGGCTTGTTCTCGCTCTATCTTTCATAATGAAAATGATTGACATAATGCGAGGGTTTGGCATCAATGTGCGTGGAAAGACCCCGAAAGAGCGCCCTGTACGTCGTGGGCGGCACGTTGAAGCTGGGCCACTGTATCGTCAATAGCAAGCACGGTGCTAGAGGTGGATGATTTAATACTCGATTTGTCAGATTCGTTGTCGGTTGCTGAAGAGTCAGGAGTCAAAGACAGCAACTCAGCTGCCCGGCGTGCAACGACCTAACGTTTTCCAGATGAACGTAAAATGCATAATAGGACCGCACACGCGACATACTGTTTGGAGCGATAATTTTGCACCGCAAAAGCTACCTAAGGGATAGCAAGAGGTTCGCCCCAAAGGTTGCTGACGAGACATATTTATCTCCATTTCAAGTAGTCAGCCTCCCTAGTATAATCCGCCAGCACGACCCTCAACTGTATCCTGCAACATCGGAATGCCCGAGTACTGCCGGTGGAATTGGACCTCTGCTGAAGTCTGCCAATTGCACTGAATATACCATGTTCATAATGTGATAGGCTTGAATCAAGTGGAAAAGAATGGATCTTCATGTATTTTATGCGCTTTTTGACCTCTGGCAATGTGGAGTCTTCGCAGTTGATGCGATTCCCAGCCGCAGATGAGGCTGGGCCTTTATCAAATCTTACGTCGAATCAAATGTGCCGGAAGGTGGTACGCGTGCGGATAAGTGCATGCGAGCAGGCGACGTTGCGGATGGCACACAGGTGTAACATAACGTGGGATAGGGACAGCGTTCGTCCGACGTAATAATTTAAGATTACCTGTCACACGCTAGTATGACTATAAGGCGAATCTCGCGCGGCTTGCAACAGCTGAAAGACCTTTCGCACTGCTGGCAACAGCTTTACATATGGCACGTGGGCGCACATGAAGCGAGCGCAGCATGGGAATGTTGCACACGGGTTGACAGGATGTTCCAGCATATAATTCAGCACCATAATCATTGACCGCATGTTCTTTATCCTCCACAAATCTGCAGTGAAGTCGCCTTGTCAGGATATGTACAACTCGCGCTGACCGCGTCGAAGCGCTGCCCATAACAACCACCATTTCGAGCGCCCCACTTTTCTTGTTCCCGCAAACACACAACCACAAACGACCGCAAAACTTGCCCACTGTCCTTGCATCTCTCCCAACTCGAGCTGAGCCCTTTCTCTCTCCGCGCACGACCTCCCTGAACCCAGGCCTCACTTCGCAGACTCAATCCTCGTGCAACACCACCGATGCGTCTCTTCTCAGGCCAGACTCTGGTCGCAGCACTCCTTGCCATTACCACTGCAGGAGACGCCTTAGCCGCGCATGGGGTCAAACATCATCACACCCATGCCAAAATACATGCGACAAGCGAAGAAGGCAAATCAACGATACAGGAGCGCCAGTCGCCACCTGAATCCTTCTCCATCGAGCTCGTCAACAACCTTGACAGCGACAGTGTCCGCGCCTACATCGTGACGAACAGTGCTGGCTCTGATCAAGCCTTGCTCATAACCGCCGAAGGCACAATCTATAGGCCAGTGTCGGGCGAAATGGGAGTGGCGACCATTATCCCTGAGAGCGCGAACTGTGGCATCAAGCTCGGCGCGCTGGGCACGACCACGACGATCGTCATGCCGGTGCATATGCTGCAAGGCCGAGTGTATATCTCTGACGGCGAGTTGGACATTGGCGTTCTCCCGACCGATTATGGCAGTTTCCTTCAGATGCCTTCTTTCGCCGCCAACTCGGATCCCAACTTCAACACCAGCTTCGGCTTCGTGGAGGCTAACATGCCGGAGGCTTGCATGTGGGCCAACCCGACGTATGTCGACTTTACAGGGCTCCCTTTGGGGCTGGAAATGGTGTTTGAGGATGCCACCATGAACGTGAGCGGCTTGCCATTCGACGGAATCAGCGAGCTATGCCAAGGGCTCAAAGAGGAAGAGAGCAAGGACAACTACCCCTGGAGCAAGCTTTGCATTAACAACGAAGACGGCAAGCCGTTCCGTGTGCTAAGCCCACAACACAAGGCAGATCGCTTCTCCGACTACTACGACGAGTACATCGATCGCGTTTGGCATGAGCTCGCAGACACGGGCATCCAATTCGACCTACAAGACGGCTCGCCGCTCGTGTCCTGTACCTTCGCCGCCGACGAAATGATCTGCGACCGCCCCAGCGCGCCTTTCCCCAAGCCGAAGACTACAGACATCTGGGGCTGCAACAGCGGTCCATTTGCGCAAACTTCGGACACCTGCTACAACTTGATCGGCGCCAGATTCTGCGCCGCCTTTCATCGAGCAACCCTTCTCCTCCCCGGCGGCAACCTCCAGCCCAACCAAAGCTTCGACACATACTACCCTGATGGAGGCCCAAGTAACAAGTACTCAAAACGCTTGCATCAAGTCCAGACTGATCACCAGGGTTACGCTTTCCCGTACGATGACGTGAAGCCAGATCCCGCGTCGAAGGTTTCGGGCCTGATTGCGGGAGACAACCCGCGCATACTGCGCATCATCGTTGGTGGACATGAGCCTGCCAAAAGCCAAGACAGTGAGCCTTACGAGGGATCAAGCGGTTCTGCTAAGTCGTCTGCTAGTGCCCAGAGTATTCCGGCGTCGAGGAGTCATGACAACAGCCATGCTGAGTCAGCTCCGTCGTCGACCGAGAGCAGCACACCGATTTCATCCCCTTCACCGTCATCAGATCAGCCGACATCTTCGACTCCACCGGCGTATCTGTCGACGGAGCAATATCTGCCAAATACATCGCCCGAGTCGACGACTGCAGACCCGACTGCGTCCTTACTTCAGACCTCCGTGACCTTGAACAGAGAGGAGGTCAGCATGCCCTCCCCGAGCAAGAACGGAGGTACTCCATCGGTGGTGGAAGTTCTCGTCATCGAGACGACTTTCATGACCCAGTTTGTCACCAAGACGGAGTGCGTCTCAAGCCTTTCGACCATAACCTGGAACTCATAATATGGGTAAGACCTTTTTTTCTTTTTTCCCTCCTCTTCTCTTTGACGCTGACGCAGGTCGGAGGCGTATTTTGGGGGCGTTTGAGGGTTGGAAGGGTCTTGAGGGTTTGGTCGCGTGGTTCGGGAGCAGGGTTGCAGCGGCAAAAGTTCCATGTTTCCATGAGTGCCTGAAGGGTTTCTTTGGTAGCGTCGAGGGGATAGCGAGTGTCAATGGACGACCATGCCGAATTATATAAGCTTCGATGTCAGCTCTCGCTGCCTGATGAGCAAGACCCACAGTATGACTAAGTTGCCGCCTCCGGCAGCCATGATCAGCCCGCCGAATAGTTGTAGGCCAAGGTAGTTGCGTGATCCACCGTGCGAGTTGATGCTAATGAGTGCGCCGGCGATGGGGCTTCCGATGAGAGAGGCGAACGAGCCGATTCCTTGCGCCATGCCTAGTCTTGCCCCTAGTACTTTGACATCCGGGCAGACAGTTGGGAAGACACTCGGCGGTAGCGGAATGAGAGCGCCGCTGAAGCATCCATAGAGAACTGCGTACGCGATGAAGGCGCCGGGAGTCTTGACGCCAATCCATGCGATGCAGAAGATGCCGCTGCTGACGGCGCAAATGGTCCATGGAATCATCACCCCGACTCTAGAAGCGGCGAAGGACGCTACCAGGCGTCCTATGATCGAGGCGGCTTGCGCGTAGATGATGACATAGTTTGCGTCGCTTCTATTCATGCCCAATTCTAACTGGCCGTAGCTCGCCATGTAGTAGAAGGGGACCATGTAGCCGCAGAAAATGAGGAAGTTGCTGGTCGTATAGCACCAGAATGGCAGATCCTTGAACGCAGTCTTGTCGAAAAGTTTCCGTGCTTGGCCGGATGAGATGTCTCCTACATTGCCGGCCCTCCACAAGATCAGTGGAAATGCAATGCTGTACGAAGCGAGCATGACAAAGCCCATAATGCGCACCGTCCAGCCGAAGCTCATGATGTTGATTAGTCGCTCGAACATCAGCGTATAGATGATGCCTCCTACCGGGGCACCACAAGTGGTGATGCCCATGGCTATCGCTCGATGCTTCTTGAACGCTCTGCCGACCAAGGCAAGTCCAGGAATGTACAACAAGCCATTGCCCAGACCAGACAGAATGCCTTGCGTTAACAGTATCTGATAGTATTCAGAGCACAAGCTCAGAAGAAACACGCTGAGGGTCTCCACCAAAGCTCCAATTATCAGCATTGAACGGAAGTATCCCCAGTCAAATAGCGGGCCTGATGCGATGCCTCCCAGGATGAGCAAAAAGGTGCATATGGTGCCGATCCAGGAGATAGTAGACGCGTCCGAAGAAGGGAGGTAGGTTAATTCGTAGTAACTTTGAAAGGTTCCAAACGCGAAGGTCATGCCCCAAAGGTTTCCAAAGACGATGAAGGAGCCAGCAACCTGCAGCCAGGCCCTGGTGCCCCCATCGACACTTCCTTGGGCTGCTGGTACCGTAAGAGTTGTCGCGGGCTTCTCGTCGCCATCCTCTGCGGTTGAGGGGCTGCATGATGGTTTAGCCGTCACGCAGCCTTTTTCTGCGTTAAGCGAGGAAGCCATCCCATCTGTGCAGACTCAATCTCCGTTAAAGATCGAGAACTCCGATGTGGCTTTCTCCAGATTAATAAGGAGGATATAGGAAAAGAAGGACTGTAATATTCATGATCGAAGAAGACATTTAGACCACCTGGAACAATAAAGTAAGAATAATGAGCCGGCCGTAGCTTGGCCGTGTGCATGAGCCGCGGCTAATCCATCGATATATGTACTTTAGAAGTCTTTGGGATCACAAACCTGCCGAGCTTGTCCGAATTTGTGCTTCGAAAAGCCACGAGTTCCCCCGTCACAAACGAGCCTCATGATGCGTTCTCGAAGCAAGTTTCAGTGAGAATATTGATGGATATTTCGCAATTGTGAAGCACAGAGAGAGAGGGCGCGGTCAATAGTTGCCCGAGCCGCTGTGGGGAAGTCGGGGCTCCGCCGAAGACGGCTGACCAAGATCTTGCCCGGATCGGCGAAGGATCAGCGACCCCATTGGTAACACATCCAGCCATCGGACTTTAGGCAACACGTGCTCTCGCTTGACCTCTCGTCAGCCGTTGTAGGCGAGTCCACCAAAGCTGAACCATGCAAGACAAGCAACTCTGTCGAGCTACGGACATCGACAAGGAGTAATTATTTCATTGGTAGGTGAAGCGATACCTTATTCGAAAGAGGGAAACATCACGCTCCGCGTTCTTCACATAACCAAGTGACGGAGTGATATGACGGAGAACCTTCTTTCATCAAACCACAAGCTACTTTAATCATAAACTCATGCCGACCGCCGTGCATTCAGACGCCTCGAAAACCCATTGAACATCTCTTGTGCAACGCGACTCCACAATGAGATACACCAGCCTCTCTTCCGGAAGATGGGATCTTATTCTGACCGTAAACAAAGCGCCCCATGCGATACCTTCCAGAATCGCCTTCACCGCCTATCCAATCTGATCGCCTTCCTCAAGATCGCGCTCAAGATTCGAAATCTGTTCGGCCAATGCGCCTGATTGAAGGCCCAAAGGCTCAGGTGTGTGTGCGCGGATGTTGCCATGGAAATCCATCAGCGAATTGGCATCTTCGGTCCGAGCACCAGCTTCTTCATGGCGATACTCAGATCCCAGCGTGGGTTCTCTGCGGTTACTAGTACCGATCCATTCCCTTCCTACCCAGCCGACTGGTGGTCTCCTCGGCCTTGCGCGCTGGTCCCAAGAAAACACCTGTTCTCCGAAGTCATCGAGCTCAGCTGTCGTATGATCGTCGCGTTCGCTGGGCGGAAGCGTGGCCCTGATTGCGCTGGTCGGAAACTCTTCGCCTGCAAGCACACGCTCGCTCAGATGCGTCTGGCTTGGAAGATTCAACCCCGCAGGATCACGAATCATAAAAGGTTCGTACGCTGCTTCGTCAGAGCTTAGGGCTTCGTCCTCGCCAGAATCGTTCTCAGCTGCATCCATCCCGGATCCGTCTTTCTCGACTAAATTTCCTCCGACTCCATTCTCCTCGCCATCATCTTCCTCGGTCTCGTTTTCCTCGGCTTCAACATCTCCGTGTCCTTCATCCTTGGTCCCACCATTCTCGATGCAACTGCCAGTCGCATTGGATCCCTCGAACGTTTGTTGATGTCCGTAGAAAGCCTTGTACTTGATGCAAGAGCACCATCCCTCGCATGTGCAGAGAGGCCGCTCACGCGACTTCCTCGCCTGCTCAAGACGCATCAACTCCGGATTCGGCGGCTCAGGAGTAGGTCCCAAGGAAGAAAGCTCGGAGCCGCTACTCGAGCCAGAGTCATCTTCAAGCGCAGCCGCATTGCTCGAGCCAGGGCTGTCTTCGGAATCAGTCGCATCACTATCCTCATCCTCGTACGTTGCCGCTGCGTTTCGAAGCCGTTCGCGCGCTGCTTCTTCAGAAACATAACTTACGGGGGCAAGGCGTCGGCGTGGCGGGTTATTCATGGTGATCTCTTCATAGTCTGATTCGGAGTCGTCGGAGGAGGACATGGCTTGGTTAGAAGCATTCCGGTTGGCGACGCGCTCGAAGCGCGAAGATAGCTGAGAGAAAACGTTGACCTCGCTATTGTCGGACTCGCCATCCTCGTCGGACTCGCCATCCTCGTCAGATTCGCCGTCCTCATCGGGCTCACCATCATCGTCGAGCTCGCCATTACTATCCGACCCGCCATCATCGTCGGCCTCGCGGTTGTCATCAGACTCGCGATTTTCATGAAGTTCGCCATTCCTGTCAGAGTCTTCGTCTTCATCGGACTCGCTGTATTCACCCTCGCCATCAAATGCAGAAGCAGATTGCTCGATAGAGGGAATGAATCCAGTATCATGTGAAGCATCGACAGAAAGCCCGTCGTTGAAATGGTCGGTATCCTGGTAGCTGTGAGAGAGGCTGCGGTGGGCACCAAGGCCTCCCTCCCACTGGTGTCTGTGTTCTGGGCTACGATTCATATATTGGTAAGGAGCAGGTTGAGTGTAGCCTTCCTCATTCTCGTAATCGGAAGCCTCGTATGATGCGCTGCCATCCATTTCATCGTCCGCATCCACTCCGGAGCCGTCGTGTGCGCCCATGACATGACCATCGTGGTCGTACACGCGGTCGCGCGCATGTTCTCGGTTGTATGTATACTCTCCGTTCCACGCATGCTCTCCATCGTTCGCATACACTCTGTGGGTGTACTCTCCGTTCGCATGTGTCCCATTGCGCGCATACTCTCGATCGTACCAATGTTCATCGTCGTTCGCGTACACTCCACCGTGGGCGTATTCTCCGTCGTTCGCATGCACACCGTTCGCATACCCTCCGTTCGCATAGCCTCCGTTCGCATAGCCTCCATTCGCATGCATTCCGTTCGCGTACACACCGTTCGCATGCACGCCGTTCGTGTAGTCTCCATTCGCATACTCTCCGTGGTGCGCGTGTTCCTCATTGTTCGTGTACTCCTCGTCGTGCGCATACCCTCCATTCGCGTACACACTGTTCGCATACCCTCCGTTCGCATACCCTCCGTTCACGTACACACCGTTCGCGTACACACCATTCGCATGCACGCCATTCCCACGCACGCCATTCACATGCAGTCCGTCTTGTGTGTAAATTCCGTTTTGTGCCTCCAATCCATCATTCGCGCGCAATCCGTTGGTATGCACCCCATTCTGAGCATGCGTTCCATCGTCCGCACCCACTCCAGCATCCGCCTCCGTTCGGCCTGATGGTCCTCGATTCCGTTGAGAGACTTCGGGACTTGATCCGCTGCTGATGCTCATACTCTTGCTCCCTGTGCTGATGCTCCTGCGGTGGTCCGCTGCCCAGATGCGATTCGCCCGCCGGACTGCAGCACGTCGTGAGTCAAGAAACGACTGTCGCTGGGAGCCCGACATGGTTGCGATATTTTGAAGATGAGTTCTCCTGTGCAAGCAGAATCGTATGGCGGGATGGGTAGGCAACCGTTCTTGCGTTGTTTGTGTTTGTCGTGAGCTTGACTTTACAAAGCAAGCGCGCCACCACATGCGCACGCAATGGCGTCGTGCGCGGACTCACGCAGAACCTTGACTTTGGTCTTGTCATTCACTTGGATCGGCGCGAGAAACTCTATGCCCAGGCCCAGGCATCTCGTGATATCACAGCAAGCTCTGTGGCCAGGAGCGAGCTGGACTGTTGCAAAATGCGTACCGTCGGGCCGTCATCTTCACGCAATGACAAGGCCGAATCGATCTGCAGTTGTCATCGCAGTGTCTATCCAAGGGGACAGAGCGGGGTGCGCCAAAGCAACGTCTCTGAATGTGGTCTCGTCCTCTACGCCTGGCACATCATACAGCCAAATGCCATCCGACCCGAAGTAGGCGGGATCGAATAACTTCTGCATCTGCAATGCCTCTTGCGCCTGCTTAAGAAGCTCGGCAGGTTCTGCGCCATGGTCCAACATCTTCTGATCATTCTTGATTCCGTCCGCTCGTGTCCGTTCCAGAGCCTTGCAAATCCCCTCTAGGACGCCCAAGCACCAACCCGCCTTTAAGCCGATTTCAGCACCTAAGCTGTAACCCTCGTCAAACCCTGCCTGGATGTATTTTTCTTTGCTCTCAGCGATGCCCTCTCGGTACCCTTCGGTGACGTGTCTGCTCCTCAGTCTTGGGATGTCCGAAACCTCATCTACGTTTCCCCTTTCCAAGGCAAGCTCTTCATCCCGGGCACCACTCAGCTGTGGCGAAGCTGGTGCGGATCCAAAGACATCGTCAAAAAGATCGTTATTGTGGCTCGGCTGTTCTTGCTGCACTGCAGACATGTCCAGGGCAATGTTGGGCTCGGTATCTGGCACCGAAAAGGAAGCTACTTCACGCAGCATGGTCTCCCGCTGTGGCTAGCGGCGACGTTGATGCTTCTAGGCTTGCAATGATTCTAGGCGATGTCCGGAGCCCGAGCGATATGTGAGCAGCCGAGTTTCCGCGGTGTGATTCACAAGGCTGACCGGCAGTTGTGGAAGGAAGTTTGGAAAGACGATCTTTCGGCTCGCTAGGCTCTTAGCGTTGAGCTTGTTTATGCTTATTTCACGGCCTTCGCGCTTACCACTTCATAAGGTCTTTCGTCGCGTGTAGCCTTTCCTTCTTTACTGATTGAGAGAGAGTCTCGGCTCGCACTCGAAATGGACATGCATTCGAGAAGACTCACACCGAATACCGGATGAGAGTTGCTGGAAGAGATGCATGGTTGTTACACGAAGCGCGCTCAGATGCGCGCTGAGATGCGCTGCGGCGACCCAACTCCCGAGACCAACTCCCGAACTTGACGCCGCGACCTCCTTCGACTCCCGCCACGTTGTGAGCGCCTGCACCATAAATGTTCAATTATGTACGCAATCTCTTCCTGGTAGACAAGGGCTAAGTGGAGCTTTCAAACAGCCGGCATGCACGCCTTGAACAGTTTCGGCTCGCCCCTTCGGTATCGGTTCCTGTTGGGGAGCCTTGATAAAGTGAGAACTTGCCATGCTGTCTGCTGATATTTCACAGAAAGGTGGGTGTCTTCGCTTTCGTTTCCTTGAACCTCTCTCTTCGTGACAAGGTTCACTTCAAATCCGGTGACGCTCCACAATACGGTCTACATCAACATGAGTAGGCACTCAACGGAGAGCTTCGAGGAGAAGCCTGTACAGGATTCAGCCAGTGTTTCCACTCAAGACAAAGCAGAGGCTCACGCTCGGTCCGTCGCCCAGCCAGAAGACACATTCAATGCGGCAGAAGGCGCGCCCCTTGAATCCGCCATCTCTTACCAGTCCGTCCCGGCTCAGCCCTCGATACCCAACGGTGGCACCTTGGCATGGCTTCAAGTGCTTTCAGGCTTCTTCATGTTCTTCAATTCATGGTAACACTCTCGATAACCCTCTGCCAAGGCAACGCTGACGTTTGTGAAGGGGCCTTCTCAATGCCTTTGGCGCCTTTCAAGTGTACTACACTACCGTGCTCATCCCCGACAGTGACAACAGCGCTGTTTCTTGGATCGGATCAATTCAAGCCTTCCTGACGTGCTGCATCACCATCTTTGCTGGACCTTTGTTTGATCGCGGCTACGCGAAATGGATCGTCTACTTCGGCTCGTTCATGGTAACCTTTGGCCTCATGATGGCATCATTGGGAAGTTCATACTACCAGTTGCTGCTAGCGCAAGGCTTTTGTATCGGCATTGGTGCTGGATGTATCTTCATTGTCAGCGTTGCCATCATCCCGCAATACTTCAGCACTAAGCGCGCGTTCGCCATTGGTATTGCGGCAGCAGGAAGCAGCTTAGGCGGTGTCATCTATCCGATTGTGTTCCACGAACTGCAACCCAAGGTCGGCTACGGATGGACTACCAGAATCATGGGCTTCATCGCTCTCGCTACGCTCTCTGTGCCTTGCGCCTGCATCCGTCTCCGCGTCCTGCCTCCACCCCGCAAGACCATCGTCGACTTCTCCGGCTTCAAAGAGCTTCCTTTCGCGCTTTTCAGTCTCGCGTCTTTCGTCGGCTTCATTGGGCTTTACATCCCCTTCTTTTACGTATCGGAGTTCGCCGGATCATCGAGAGGCGATCTCCAGACCAAGCTCGCTTTCTACATGCTTCCCATCCTCTCTTCAGGCAGCATCGTCGGCCGAATCCTTCCAGCCTACATAGCCGACTTTACTGGGCCACTCAATGTCCTCGCGGTCTGCACCATCGTAGCCGGAGTGCTAGGTTTCTGTTGGATTCCGATTCATTCAAGTGCTGCCGGTCTGATCATATGGTCGCTACTCTATGGTGCTTTCTCCGGTGCCTTCGTCTCTCTGCAGCCGTCGACTGTCGTCAGTATCACGGACGACATGAGCGCGATTGGTGGTCGACTCGGAATGAACACATTCTGCGCCGCTCTTGGAATCTTGATTGGCAACCCAGTCGCAGGTGCTATCGTTGGGGATGGCAATTGGAGTGGCATGCAGGCGTTCTGTGGCGGTACACTCTTGGCGAGCAGCTTGCTCGTTGTATTGACGAGGTGGAGTCGGACAGGATCTACCATGTTGAAGAAGGCATAATGGAAACACATTAGATCTTTGTCTACTATATTTCAAGCATACAAAGCGATTGACACTTCGTTCTCTCGAACGTGGGATCTCATCAGATCCCAGACTAATCATGGACCAATATATGCACAACGTAATCCTAAGTACCCCGCCTCCTGCCTTGGGTTGGCTATAGGTGGTTGTCCACCGCAGTTCTTTGCCTCTGACTAGACTCTTCCTAGATGGTCTATATTCGCGATCCTTATACTCAAAGATGTTCCCATTGAAAAGTTGTATGATGAATGTTGCCGTTCGGCTACAGCATTTACTATTCTGACCAAAGAGCAAGGGCCTGGCTTCTCGCTGCGGCGGAATGCCCTCCGCGCCATGCCGCCGCTTGAGGTCCGGACTTAAAGACATTACGCATCCGGACACCAGGTTTGGACCGGATCACAATCCATACACGCATTCTGTTGACGTGATTTGACGCAATCACACGGAATCGTTGCGCATTGAGGTAGGCTTAGAAACAATACTCACAGAATGTCGTGGAGGGTTTCGATGGGCTTTCGCATATATAATCTGTAAATCTCCGCTCTCTGAGGCAAATACGGCAGAAGCACCTCATTAGTACGGCATCACCAGCATCAAGCATCAAATTTCCTCCCATCGAATCTAACATTTCCTCATAATGGCTTATCAGAAGGTCGCCATCTCTGGCGCCACCGGTAACCTTGGACCTACCATCGTCAAAGCGCTTGTCGACTCCAACTTCGAAGTAACCGTACTTTCGCAAAGCGGCAAAACATCTGGTCTTCCATCTACCGTGAAAGTCACCAAAGTGGACTATAGCTCTCACGACTCTATCGTCGAGGCCTTGAAGGGCAATGACGCTTACGTTTCAGCTGTTCCTCAGCATGACAGCCAGCCGGCCTTGATCGATGCCGCCATTGCCGCTGGAGTCAAACGCTTCATCCCTTCAGAGTTCGGGTCAAACATCTGGCAATTCAAAAGTCGCTGAGTTGCCTGTCTTCAAGGGCAAGAAGCTCACCCAAGACTACCTCCACCAAAAGTCCTCGCACATCAGCTGGACGGTGATCAACACCGGTCTTTTCCTCGACTGGGGCATTCAGGTTGGCGTCTGGGCCAACTTTAAGGGTCCTACTCGTGTTTACGACAGCGGCAACGACAGACACAGCACCACGACCCTGGCAGATATCGGAAAGGCTGTCGTTGGTGTTTTGAAGCACCCAGAAGAGACACACAACCGCGCAGTCTACGTGCAGAGCGCAGCGCTCTCTCAGAACGAGCTTATCGAGATTATCCGCAAGGTCAAGCCGAATACTACAGTCGAGGCACAAGACGCTTCTACGAAGCAGTTGCTGGAGGACTCTTACAAGCAGCTCGAGCAGGGAGGGAAACAGATCGGAGCGGCTATGTTCGGGTTCATTGTAGTCAGCATCTTCGATTCTGAGTATGGGAATCTCTGGGGCGACAAGAACGACAACGAGCTGTTGGGTATCAAGACGAAGTCCTCGAAAGAAATTGAGGAGCTGGTGGCTTCCTTGTAGAATGCAAGCTCACCCGAGTGAGGATTTCGAGGGCTAGATCACATAATCCCGTAGGGCAGAATAGTGCGATGATTTGAGATAGCTAGACCTCAATCTTAGAGACTGTGATCATGTTAATCACGTCCTGCAACTGAGTTGTGAACGTCGTTCCAAGTCATTCACTCATTGTCATTCACCCATCCAAGCGTGAAGCGACGTAAAGCGTAAAGTGATGTTTAGGAAGGCGCGGCCCACCTTGCAAGCCTTCCCTCCTTTTGACAGCACACATTCCACTTCACCCACGGCTCCTCCTATACGCAATCTCAACTTTCGCGAACAAATCTCAAGATCTCATTCATAATGGCACGACCGGACAAGACTGGACTACCTTCCAACCTCTACAAGGACTTTTTCGACGATGCGACTCTCTCCGATCTCACTATCAAACTTCGTGACAGATCAGTCTATGTTCACCGCATTGTCTTGTGCCGCGCGTCGGAATATTTTCACAAGCTTCTCCTGGGTCCTTTTCGGGTATGCAAATGTTCTTCTCGCGATTGACCACAGGCTTGCTGATGATTGTGGCAGGAGAGCAAGGAGAAAGTGATCGAGCTATGCGAAGATGATCCGGACGCTATGACTACGTTTCTGCGCCATCTGTACGGCTTCGAAACTCGTGCCGATGTGACCGCCGATCAATACAACTTAGAGGCTCAAGCGCAAGTCTATGCAGTAGCGGAAAAATACCAGATGGAGACCCTTCTTGTTGAAATCAGTCGCAACCTCAGCGGCTGGCTCCTCCCTCGCTGGCGAAGAGACAAGGTCAACATCCCTGACTTCCTTGCGGCTGCTCGAATCATTTTCCTGGAAACACCATCGAGCAGCAGCCGTGGCCGCGAGATCATAATACGGCACTGCGTGAAGCGCCTGCTCCACTTGAAACACAAGCCGGAATTTCACTCTTTATTATCGGATGTTGGAGAGCTTGGGGCTGCCATTATCAAGCACCAAGAGCTTTCTGACTTGATCGATGGAATCTGGACGTGTGGCGGCCGCGAAGATTGCCGAGGAATAGCATCTTGTCCCGCGTGTAACACTACTTATGACGAAGAAGATGCCAGGGAGAATCGTGAGAATGTCGAGTGGTCATGTTCGTTTTGTGGCAGTTGGAGACCACCATGGTGTAGTGGTTGCGCGCGCTCTTTCAAATGGAAAGCTAGAGCAGAGCGATGGTGATAGCCTGAAAAGAGAAGCAAAACTCCTCGCACAAAAGGACGCGTTGTAAGCAAAAGGTGGGCTAGGCCAATGCCGGTCAATGCCTTGAAGGGAAAGTTGTGAAGAACTCCGGACGATTTAGTCCGCGGCATATTAGTCAGTGGAAGGCTTCGCAGAAGAAGTAACAGATTCCCATTCAAAGTTTGCTTTCTCAGCGCCGTGGGACCTTGCGCTCGACATAACGATTCATACGTATCATATCATTCAGCGCCCTTCCAAAATACCGTTGGCCATTCTCGAAGAAGCATCATTTCCGGCTGCGCCCCGTCCAGGTTCAGCAATGACCCAATCCTTGACCCCACCCTTCCAGTCACTGATCCTGCCATCTCGTATTCTCACGACCACAACCTTTACTTCTTCATCCTCAATATAGCTTCCTCTTCCACCGTCTCCTGTCCTAGCGCTCGTTGGGCTCGTACCAAACATCTGTTCGGAGCCATCTGCCTGGCCCTCGAAAGTGTTGTTTGCCAAATGCTGCTGCTTACACCACTTCTCTTCCTCTGTCCCGCTCTCCAGAACCGTGGCGGAGCCATTGATCGTAGCTGATATCGAAGAGACGGCGGCAGAGTTCATGCTCATCAACATGTTCGCAAGACTGCTGCGGCCCGCTCTTGCGCCGACAGGACTGCGCTCGCGGTCGGCCATGTGCGGGGGTCGGGACGAGACCCAGTCGTGAACCAGCAGGCTGACATTGGGATTCTGGACGAGGTTGATGGTCTTTTTCGACGAGGGATTCGTTGTCATCACGATGACTGGGCCGGGTTGGAGCTTATCCGAGGCGAAAGGATGTGAGGGCAGGTAGGTGTAGTTCATTAGGGAGACATGGGGGATGTTGGCAGTGCACGTTGCCAGATGAAGCTGCGCGAATGTTAGTATTGTTGCTAAAATTGCATGTATCTTAGAGAAACTGATCGACATACAAAGCGAGCATTCTGGAGGCATGTGACTACTTCTTCGGGCAGGTTCTCGGAAATGGTAGGGTTGTTAATATCGGCGGAGTGCTGCCAGCTGAGAGGGGGTTGTGCGTCGGCCATGTTGTGTGTCTCGTGGACGGTATGCGATATCTGGATGTCAGGTGACAGTACGGCGGGCTCGATGTCGATGTCTTCGACTTCCTAATCGAGAGCTGCTCGTTTGCTCAAACCCGGCTAGCGGGTGACGTAGTGAGGTGAGGCGCGGCACGCGAATCCCAGCTGGCTCAGCCACGCGGACAAGGGCAGCGCTAGGCAAGGCCAGGGTCGGGCGAACGACAATAGTCGTCAGTCTATACTTAGCTAGCTGTCGCCGTCTGTACTCACCCGCCGACATTAGCCCACCCTTTCCCTGTTGGAGGCCGCCGCACACACCAACCTCGCTGAAACACACCAGCTTCGCGTGCATAATGTCTGACAAGAACAGCAAGAACAGCCTAGACGAACCCAACGGCGACACCCTCCATGTCGCCAATGGATCGGGGCCTGAGAGCCCCTCTACCACGACCGCGCCACCTGCAGCACCCAACGATGCGCCTACCGGTCCGCCTAAGGCCGTCGAGGATGTCATGTACTCGGACATTGGCATCAACACCCTCCTAAACCGTCTGAAGCAGAGTATAGCTTCCGCGCGTGATTTCGCGGACTTCCTCCGGAAACGGTCTCGGCTAGAAGAAGAGCAAGCCAAGGGGCTGACGAGCCTTGCGAAAGCGCAGTTGGACCTCTCTCGACGACCAGACTCGAAGAGCGGAAGCTATGCCTTGCAACTGGGCGAGGTTCTGCGCGTCCATGAGCGCATGGGTGACAACGGCATGCAGTTCGCGCTCTCCCTCCACCAGATGCATGAGGACCTTAACAACTTGACTGCTGAGATCGAACGCGGGAGGAAGCAGCAGAAGCACGAGGGTCTCGACGCTGAGAAGAAGGCATACGATGCTGAGCAGGCCATGCACAAAGCGAAAACTCGCTACGACACGCTGGCCGAGAGCTACGATCGCGCCAGGACTGGTGATACCAAGGGTAGCAGAAGATTGGGTTTGAAGGGACCCAAGAGTGCCGAGCAGGTCGAGTCCGACCTTCTGCACAAGGTCCAGGCTGCAGACAGCGAGTACGAGGAACGAGTACGGCAGGCTAAGACGCAGCGCGACCATCTATTGAGAACAGGCCGCCCTCAGGCCGTGAAGGCTTTACAGTCTTTGATCAGAGAGTGCGACACGGCTCTTGCTCTGCAGCTGCAGAAGTACGCCACGTTCAACGAGAAGCTGCTGCTCGGCAATGGTCTGGCCGTGAGCCCACTGTCGGACCAGGAGACTCCGTCCGGTCAGAAGAGCTTGCGTGAGTTGGTCATCGAGATCGACAATGACAAGGATTTCAACAACTACGTTGCAAGCCACAGTGGCAAGGTCCCCCCTATGCCTAGCGAGATCAAGTATGAGAAGCACCCTACACTTGCGCCAAAGCAGCAACAGCCAGTGCCCCAGCCTTCGTCCTCCACAACACAAGCACCAGCAGTCGGAGGCCTTGGCATTCACACTGTTCCTCCTCCTTCAGGATCAGCAAACAGCCGATACGGCTCAGCGCCGCAGCAAAGCTCATCACCATCCTACGGACAGTCGGCGCAATCTCCTGGCGGCTATGGGTTTTCACAATCTCCCGGCGGTCCAGGTGACGCCTTCCCTTACGACCAGAAGCAGAACCCTTACGGTACACAACAGACCCCTGTCCGAGATGGCCCTAATAACCCACCCTACCCGCTCCACCCTTCGGAGCGCGTCGGATCGCCATCTACTCCCGGGTCCGGATACCCTCCAAACCAGACAACTGGTTCTATCTCCGCTGCGAATCGCAACACAATGAGCCCAATGAGCACCTCAGACTTTCCTGTTCCACCTACCATGGCAACAAAGCAACCTTCCCGCCCAGTCTTCGGCGTTAGCCTCGATGAGCTGTTCTCCCGGGATCAATCCGCCGTGCCTATGGTCGTCTACCAGTGCATGCAAGCTGTCGATCTGTTTGGTCTTGATGTCGAAGGCATCTACCGCATGTCCGGTACAGCTTCACACGTCAACACCCTGCGCGACGCCTTCAACCAACACGCGCCCAACTTGGACTTCCGGAACCCAGCCAACTTCTACCACGATGTCAATTCCGTAGCAACGCTGCTGAAGCAATTCTTCCGCGACCTGCCCGATCCATTGTTCACGAACCAAGCGTACAGCGCCTTCATCGACGCCGCACGGATCGAAGATGAAGGTGCCAGACGCGACGCCCTGCACCAGAACATCAACGACCTGCCCGATCCCAATTACGCTACTCTCCGCGCTCTCGTGCTGCATCTTCACCGCGTGATGCAGAATGAAAGCCGTAACCGCATGGGCAACTCGAACCTCGCCATTTGCTTTGCGTAAGTACCTTGTCATTTAAAGTATAACGAGTACCTACTGACACATCCTCCAGACCAAGTCTCATGGGCGCTCACACCGGCCCTCAGATTGCTGACGCTGGTCTTCAAGCGCGTGTCGTGGATACGATTCTGATCAACGCCACTGCCATTTTCGATGAGGACTAGTCGGTTGGCTCAACTGTGACGAATTATGGCACGAGCATTCATCTGGCCAGTGGCGGGGAGTCTATTTTCGGGGAACATGGGACCGATGACAACGCGCGGCGCAGATACCCTTCTTCTGTTTCTTGTTTTTGTAGAGGTTTGAATTGACGATTTACATGGTTGAACCTTTTGCTATGCAAAGTACTATCCATGAACCTGTGTTCTCATGACCTTGGCGTGGAGTGTTGGCAGGAAATCTGCCCAGCAGTACCTCTTGTCCATGACCTCAGTTCTGCAATCCTCTACTTTCTGCCGAGAGGTCTCGACCACTTTCAACCCACTGTTCGACCGACGGTCTCCAGCCTTTTGCTTAGGCTCCACTCCTATTCCGGCATGAAAAGCCGTCTCGCCTGTTGCAGCCCTTTCGGGCCGTCCTCCTGCTCTATCAGCAGGCTGTTTCAAGTCACCCATGAATTCTTCCTTTGTGCTAACCTAGGGCCTTCACGTGCCCCATGAGCCTGTCACTAATTTAAAGGAGCGCAGATTCTTGAGAACCACATTGTTTGGAAATGTAGCCAAAAGTTTTCAGCGCCTTGTCGCTCGGCTCACTTCTGTGTCTCCTTGACCTCGAGCGTGGCAATATGCTCAAGCTCGACTGTCTTGGTTGCATCGTCAGACCACCGCTTGTTTCTTCCATCCAGAGAGGGGTCGTATTCATTTGGTGGTAAGTGAAAACAACCACGTTAAAGGGTTCGTGCTGGCCCGGCTTTGTTGCTTTTTGTTTGCCATCAACTCCTTCTCTCGCGAGGACAAGAGTTTGTGTCGTTGCACATCCTGACACCGTCAAGAAACCAAAATCCTTCACCTCATCAGTCCTCCCAAATCCCTCTCCATCCCCGTAACCCTCTCCTCGAGCCCCCGCTTCTTCCTCTCCAGCTCCCTAATCTCCTCCTCCTCCCTCAACAAATCCTCCTTCGTCATTGGCGCAATAAGCTCGTCCTCCCCACCAGCCTCAACCCCCTCACCCATAACCTCATCCTCCTCCTCCCCATAATCACTCATACCGGAAGGCCTATGCATCCTCTCCAGCTCCCTCGCCTGCAGCGCAACCCGCCCCTCGTAGTGCTCAATGTTCGCCGCAAGCTGCTGGTGCCGCCTCCTCAGCTGCGCGATCCGCTCCCCCGCGCCTGGAATCGGGTACACGGCCGCCAGCTTCTCGGCGCCGTGCAGCAGCGCTTCGACGTCGATCTCGCCCTTCTGGCGCGTGGAGTCCGGCGCTCGCGTCCGTGCGTACAGGTCGCCGCCTAACACGGCCGCGACGGCTTTGTTCTTGGGCTGGCGCGGGCCGCCGTAGACTGTCGCGCGGCGGTGGGCGGGCGCTGCGGTTGTGCTGGCGGCGGCGGTGGAGGCGAAGTCGGGGTTGGAGGGTTTGGTGGGGAGAGGTGGCGGGGCAAGGTGGAAGAGGGCGCGTTCGTGCGCTTCGGTGTCGCGGATCAGGGCGGTGATGTCGTGGGTTGAGAGGAGGGCGTTGGTGAAGATCTTGGGGCCTTGGAAGGGGAGCTCGGCGATTGAATTGGAGCAGAGGGAGATTTGCTCGAGGTGCGAGGATAGTAGGGATGCCATCGTGAGAGATGTGCGCGAAGATGTGCGTTGTGGTCCGAGTTAGGGTGGTTTGTAGGGATATGGATCGTAGAGAAACGCGATGTTTACTTTGGCGAAGCTAGCGGGGTGGTGGACGACGAGTTACGGCCTGAGGGCTTTGCAAGAAATAAGAGTTTTGTTCACAAATGCTGCAAGAACTGCTGATTGTTGATGACCGTTTACAGACAGCTCCAAATCTCGCACATCTTCGCTGTGCTTTGCGTATTTATTAATGGTGTTGCTTACCAAATGCACTTTATCTTTGCCGACGCGTTGTGAATGCGGCTCTCGCGTGTGATGTCAACTGGCGGCTGCGCTTCGCCAAGCCCGACCTCATGCTGCGAGAGCTGCCCGTCATCACGAGAGCGCAACGCAGCATCCAGCCCGCCACTGCCAACACCACCACCAACTCTCCAACATCCACAATCCTCTGTCTGCTTCACCATGGCGGACAAGATGGAAGTCGACGCCGTAGTAGGCGAGAAACAGGTCGAGGCGTCAGGTCCCGCGCCTGAGAAGCCCATCGAGCGCAGTACGTACACCCAACACCGCCATCCATCATTGTCGATCGACACACATACTGACACCAGCCCCAGTTATAATCGACAATTTTGCCCTCCTTAACCAGGCCGTCGAGACCTTCGATTCCCGATTCACACTCCGCGCGCTGCGATCCATCTCCACCATCCGGAAACACAAGGACGTAGCGACCGCCATCCTTATCGCCCTCCGAACAGCCTTCCCTAACGCCAACAACCCAGCGAGAAGAGTATTAGAAGGCTTGCTGCCGCAGAACGCTGCAGCTGTTGCGCAAAATGGTGGTACGAAGGCTGGCAAGGAAAGCGATGAGGAGCAGATCCCTGAGATCTGGTCGTACCTTGGCGTGCTTGTCCAGGTAAGATGAGGATGATGGCATGAATGAGTACACAATGATACTAACAAGCTACAGGTCTACCTGTACGACAACGAGCAATATGAGAAGGGCGCCAACTTCAGCGATAAGTTCGTTGAGAAGCTCCGCGACTTCAACCGAAGGACTTTGGACCCGATCGGCTCTAAGGCCTACTACTATTACTCCCTCTTCCATGAGCAGCTCAACCCCAAGCCTCCTTCGAAGCAGTCGCCCGTCATTAACGTCAGACCGAAGTTGCTCGCCGCGCTTCGCTCCGCCGTCCTGAGGAAGGATGCCGATACCCAGGCCGCCGTCACCGTACTGCTCCTTCGCAACTACATCTCCACATCCGACATCACACAGGCCGATCTGCTCATTGCGCAGACACAGTTCCCTACAACTGCTTCAAACAACCAGGTCTGCCGCTACCTCTACTACCTCGGCCGCATTCGCGCTATTCAGCTCTCATACACCCAGGCCCACGAGCACCTCACCTCCGCCACCCGCAAGTCCCCAACCTCCTCCACAGCTGCAGGTTTCTACCAGCAGGCAACAAAGCTGCTCGTCGTCGTCAACCTCCTCATGGGCGACATCCCCGAGCGCTCTCTCTTCCGCCAGCCGAACCTCGAAGCAGCACTCCACCCCTACTTCAAGCTCGTGCAAGCCGTGCGCGTCGGCGACCTCCAAGCCTTCCTCAAGTGCGTCGAGACCTTCGCGGCCGTCTTCAAAAAGGACGGCACCTACACGCTCATCCTGCGCCTGCGCCAGAACGTCATCAAGACCGGCGTGCGCATGCTCTCGCTCTCCTACTCGCGCATCAGCCTGCGCGACATCTGCACGCGCCTCGGCGTCGACAGCGAGGAGAGCGCCGAGTACATCACGGCCAAGGCCATCCGCGACGGCGTCATCGAGGCCTCGCTCGACCACGCCCAAGGCCACATGGTCACCGTCCCCCAGCGCGACGCCTACAGCACCACCGAGCCCAGCGAGGCCTTCCACGCCCGTATCTCCGCCCTGCTCGCCATGCGCGACGAGTGCGTCATGGCCATGCGCTACCCTATGCACAAGCACCGGCAGGAGATTGCGGAGGCGACCAAGGCGCGCGAACGCGAGAGAGAGCTTGCAAAGGAGATTGCTGAGGGCGATGTTGATGCGGAGGACGAGGATGGGTTTGAGGGAATGTGAGGAGTCCTGAGCGAGACGACATGGACCGAAAGTGGGGCTGAAAGACGAGCATGTACCAATAGATAGTGGCTATAGCGAAATAGATGCTAGCGTACCTAGCCTCATCTGAAGAATATTCTGCAATCATATATTCAAAGTGTCTTCAGTGAAGTGTCGAAGAAATACCCAGCATTTTATTCTGTCCCGAACGGATATCCAAGTCGATAATTCTATGTACATTTATCGCGCCACGACCCTCGTGTATAGTAGTCATCCCATTATCCCCCACTAATCGCACACATCGTTTAGAAAAAGCGGTCTCATAGGTCCCGAACGCCAATCGATCAATTAGAGACGCTCACTGAAGCTGCGTCTTTGCTCCGTCCCAAAGCGTCGTGTGCTCGCGTGAAAAGGGTCTCTCAAGACCATCGGAAGAAACAAAACGGAAAGGTGTGAAAAAAGAAAACAAGGCGCTCGCGGAACGCGCTCGAACGGCAAGCTCAAAAGAAAAAACCCACGCGGGTATTCCGCCCTCCTCCTCCTCCTCCTCCTCCTCCTCCTCCTCCTCCTCAAACAATCCCGTAAACCCTCTTCGCGATGAAGTAGCACGTGATGCCGAAGCCGAACAGGCCGGCGGTGATGCACCAGAACCAGGTCAGGTTGCCCTCGTACTCCTGCCCGGGCACCCAGACGTTCATGCCCCACATGCCCGTCACGATGTTCATCGGCAGCACGATGGTGCCCAGCACGGTCAGCTTGCCGAGCACGTCGGCCGTCTGCTCCGCGCGCTCGTTCATCCGGATGTTGATCTGCGCGAGGTAGTTGCTGTGGGCGCGGGAGAGGAGGCTGGGGGGTATTATTAGTTTGGGGGCTTGGTGGGATGGTAAAGAGGGGGGGACGTACTTCTCGTAATGGCTCAAGTTGCCCGTCATCGTCACGATGTGGTCCTGGATGTCGCCGAGGTACAGGCCGATCTCCGAGCGCGGCGCGACCTCCCAGTGCTCGTTGCAGCGCTTCGCGAAGCCCTTGATGACGTCCGCCTTGTTGCCCAGCAGGCGGTACAGGCCCATGACCTTCTTGCGGCACTCGCCGACGCGGCGCAGCATGTCGCCGCCGCTCTCGCCGGCCGTCTTCTCGCCCTCGGTCTTGACGCCGCCCATGTCGCCTTGCGTCGTGGCGCCCTGCGCGCGCTCGCTCTTGGTTTTGGTGAGGACGTTGGTCTCCTTCTCCGCCGCGTCGTCGGCGGAGTGCTGGTGCATGTAGAGGATTTCGTCGTCGATGTCGTCGACTTCGTTCTCGATTTGCTGGACCATGGGCGCGTAGGCGTCGGTAACGTCGTCGATGATCGCGTAGCTGACCCAGTCGGCGGTCGGGCTCATGTAGTCGTTGAGCTGGCGGATGCGGCGGCGGACGTTGGCCGGGTGGGGAGTTTGGGAGTGGTGGAAGGTGATGACGCCGTCGCGGAAGACAACAACGTACATGTTGATGGGTTCCATGTACTCCTCGTTGTCCTTGTCTTGCTCGAAAGAGCGGTAGTTGACGAAGTAGTATGATTGGAAAAGCTCGACCTTCTCGCGAGGCTCGTCCATCAGAATGTCCTCAATGGTCAGCTGGTGGATGCCGAAGGCCTTTGCGAGGACCTTCATCTCGACTTCCGTCGGACTGAGCACGTCGAGCCAGAAGGTTGGCCTGGCACCGTACCGTTTCGTTGGCTGTGCCTTGCCAGGTACAGGTGTCGGCGCCTGTGAGGCGCGGCCGGAGGGCGTGTTGGTGCCTGTGCTAGGCTTCTTGCCCTCAGCTCCATTCTCGCCTTGGCTTGCAGGAACGGGTGCTTTTGATCCCGCGCTGATGCGGCCATTGAGAGGAGCCATAGGTGGTCTTTCTATGCCCGCATGCTCCTCTTCATCCTCGTCATCCTCGCTTTCGTCACTAAGCTCAACGGGGTCCGGGATGAAGAGCTCTCGGAAGGTACCACCGTCCTGGCAGAGATCGCTAATCGTCCGCGCGTGGATGGTCTCCTCGAAAAGCTCGTTGAAGTAGGTGAAGCGGAATGGCGCGTCGTCCTCCTCGCGGTGCCACACGTTCTTCCTCGGGCGAAGTCTGCCGCCGACCATGACGGGCTCGGAGATTTTCTTGGCCCGGATGTACTCCTGCTGCGAACGCTCTTCCTTCTCCTCGCGGCTCCACTCCTCGAGAATCTCCAGATCAGGCCACTGCTTCGGCCTGCGCCGTCTCCTTTGGCGAGAACTGGTGTGGGAACGTCGGTCGGCATCCTCATCGCCGATCTCCGAAGCGTTTGCAGGGAAGCAGACATCCCGCTCGGCCAAGTCGGCCACCGTATGCCGCCTGCGCATGGCATCTGGAGAGATGCTGTTGAAGCGGTCGTCCTCCTCGCGATCGAAGTCAATGTTGATGATCGCATCTCTGCCTCGGTCAGAGTGGCTGGTGGAAGGCATGTCGGCGACCATGACATCGTCGAGAGATCCAAGTTTGGGCGAACCGGGCACGGAAGGCGGGTTGTTGACGTCGTAATCAGGATCGTCTTCGAATCGGTCTCCCACAAGCCCGCCAATATCGATCTTTTTCTTCGACCTCTTCGACGATGCCTTGGAGTGGACCGACGAGCGGCGGCCCTTCTGATGGCTGCCATAGTTTGACTTTGAGTTGTCGCGAGAAAGCTGAGGCCGTCCTCGGCCAAATGAGGATCCAAGCAGGGGAGTACGATCTGTGGCATCGGGCGCAAGGTCTTCGTCGTCCTCGCTGATAGCCACATCGTGCGAGCGCGCCGCCCTGGTCTTCGGTCCGGCGCTAGTGGGCACCGAAGACTGTGACGGTCTCTGCTTCTCACGGCCAAACGGCAAGCTCGGGCGGGTAAAGCCCTGCTGGATGCTCCTGCGCCTGGCCGAAGGTGTGCTCTGTTCTCTGTGATCGAGCAACGCCTCGCTCTCCAAGCTCGTATTACTGCGATTGCCGTGGTTCAGCCTGTAGAAGCTGGCCTGCTGGGTCGCCGTTCTGGCGTCAATGACGGAGGGGCGCTCGGGGCCAACGGCTTCGGAGGCCTCAGAGGCGGCGGCGAAGCTCTGGCGTCTCTTTTTGCGGTTCTTGCCAGCGCGATGGCGCTTCTTCTTAGGCTTGCCGTCGCCATTGGGGTTGGCTGAGGAGGATGCGCGGCTCTGCGATCCGCTGCCGTTGCTCTGCGAGGGCTGACCGGGCTTCGCCATGGCGGCGGGCCCTGCGACGCGCGAGACGTCGGGGTTGGTAGAAGACATTATGGCGGACTAGATCATTGGCGAAATGCGGAAACAGAGCGACGCTGGTGCGAGAATTGTAGCGGTGGCAAAGGCGAGGAAGAAATGCGGTGCGAGCAGGGTTGACGAGAGGCAGCGGATAAGGTTAGGTAGTTTTGGCTTGGAGCTAGGCACAGGCGAGATCTGTGAGTCTCGAGTGACGCGCGCAGCCCAGCAAAGCCAGCCAGCCCGTGCCAGCCAGCCGGTTTAGAGGCTCGAAACACTGACGTCTCTTCTTTTCCCATACAGCAATTGAGGGTGAAATGGTACTTTTCTGTTGTCGATGCGACTGGCAAGATATCTCGTGCTTTTCTTGTCAAGACATTGATATTACATCCTCAAGACAAGCATACGCTGCTGCCGGCAGGTGGCGCGGTGTCGCGTGCCCTCTTGCCTGGTGTGGAGACGGACGCGGGCGAGCTGAGGCCTCGACCTGTCGCCTCGTCCGCCTTGGCCTATCGCCGCTTTGACAATGCGTTCGTCTATCGTCTGCCGTCCTGGCCCAAGCTGACTTCCATTCGCTCACGCCCCGGACGAATGACATTATCCAACCGGAGTGACTGGTCTAGAAGGCATACCAATACACGACCTTCTTCAAGACACAGCAGGGCTCCGATTTCTCAATGAAACAAGACGAGACCGCTACCTCATGCAGTGCTTATATTTCCCTGCAAGAGTGAAGACGCCTGGCATGAGGCTTAAAAACGGCGCATTCCTCTGTATCAATTTCCAAAATGGGTCTTGTCTTTTTTCTTGTCTTGTCTTTTTTCTTCCCCAGGCCGAGGGCGCGCATGTGCAATTCGTCCACGCCAGGAAGGCATCCTTGTTGACGACTCAAGAAAACTTCTACCACCCAGCGCTCATGACGCGCAACAATGAGATCTGCAAAAGCGAAGCACCGCAGGGCGGCTTGTGCAGAGATCCGCTGCAGCCACCATTAACGGTGTAGCTGAACCAACGCCAGCTTCTTCAGCCTATCCCAACAAATACTCTCCAGTCTCTCGAGACAGCTTAGGATTTATACTGTCGCGGCACATTGCTGCAACCACCTTCAAGCTGTCTCGAGATGCCGATGTGTATCACACTGATCAATTGCAAATGGCGGCAAATCATGCGTGACTTACTTCTGTGGCCGCTTCAACTTAACACAGGCATAACGTGCTAGACGCTGAGGATGAAGCAATCTCAAGACACTTATTGGCCTCTAGCAGCATGAAGGATCATAGTGCTTACTTACTGGCTAATGCACGCAAGGTAGGTACTGGGCCATTTCTTCAACATTCGTCCGCATCTCTTCGTCTCCATTGCGCCCAACATCTTTGAGCTTGCATTCTTTTAATCTATGGTGCCGTCAGCGCTGTCACTGCGCAGTTGAACCAGGAATGGGGCCTGTGGAGATTGTGGACTAGGGCAGCAGCATGAAGATGTCCTGTTGATTGTTCACTTGTCTGCAGTGGCCGGAGTCTTTGCTATGAAAGGTTTACTTACGGATTCCGACCTTCCAACTCCGCCTGTGGAGTCGGCATTTCAGCAATGCCACTCTCCTCCAGCTCAGACGGCTTCGTTTCGACAACCTGGCTGACGGCCGGCTCTTTCCCAACCACCAACTCTGAAGGCATCTGCATCGAGCCGTCTTGCGTGACCGGTGGCAACTCTATCTTCCGCCTTCGGCGCCGTCTCAACAGCACAAAACCGAACACAGCAACACACAACCCCAACCCCACAACAGCACCAACAGCCACGCCCGCAATCTCCCCACCACTGAACCCCCTTCCACTCTCAACCGGCAGCGAGCTCCCCGTCGCAGACCCAGTGCTCTATCTCCTCGTCAGCTCCCTTGCCCAAATCACCACACCCAATCATCAGCTCAACTCACCTCCACCGTCCGCGTCACCGTCGCCTCTCTCACCGCATACCCATCGATCGGCCGCGCGTACACCTGCGCGCTCGTCGCCGTCACAGTCCACTGCGAAGACCCAACAAGACTCCGCTCGTTGTACTGCGTGACGGACAGCACCTGCCCGACCGTCGCGTCGGAGTAGCACGTGCCGCCGTAGAAGGGGCGGAAGCCGTCGAGCGTCGTGTCGTTCTTGGGCGGCGCGCCCTTGAAGTTCCTGCGCGTGACGATGTCAGCCTCTCTCTCGGTATCAAGAGCCGCGAGAGGAAGAAACTCACGCGGGACAGCAAGCAACGTAGTCCCCCGGCGCGCTCGTGACCGTCGTCCAGCCGAGCGGGCACACGAGCGGGCTCATGGGCGGCACTCTCGATAGGCCGGACGTGGACGTGGCGTATGCGGCGAGGAACTCGGATGGGTAGCAGGCGGAGACGGTGCTGGAGGGCACGGGCAGGGGCTCGTTGAGCCAGACGAGGTAGGAGGGGGAGGAGAGCATGGTGAAGTGCGACTGTGCAGGCTGGGGGTGGTGTGAAGGTTGTTGTTAGGGCTGGGGAGGGGGAGGTGGTGGCGGTGGAGGTGGAGGAGAGGCTGAAGGTGATTGTGGTCCCCATTGTGAGTTGCGGGTGGCGGAGCTGTTGTTCGGGCGAGTCTGGGATTGAGTGGATTACTTTGCGGAGAGCTGCTCCCGTCCTCGTGAACTGGTTTTGCGGCGGCGGTGATGGTCTTAAGAGTTTGTCGCAGCGCAAGGCTGAGCGCGCTTCGCATGCCGCGATGCTACCTGATACGCCTCTTCATAGCCTGATCCGACGGTCTGCGCTCCCTGTAGGCTACAGCACTAAGCGATTGGACGACAGTCAATGGGATACACGTGGCTGGCATTGTTGTACACGTCCCGAGGCGAGGCTGCAGAAGTCATCAGTGTGGTCAGGGCTGTGCAGGAAAGCTATAGCTACAGCCGTGTCACCACGACTGAGAGGTTGTAATGGCGGCAGTATCCACCAGTGAACCAGTTCCTGGTATACAACATGATCTATGCCATTTGCGGACCAAAGGTGGGCTCTTCATTCAATGTCCCGCTGAGGAAAAATTGTGCGCCCAGCGAACACTGTTCCGGCTTGGCTTGTGCAGCGACCTCAAGTGTACCTTGTGGCTGCTTACTGTCCTTTATCGTCCATTGATGTTTTAGCGTCGTTTCCGTTCAAGAGAGAAATGGGTGAATGGGTCTCACTCGCAAGAGACAACAGATAGCAGTCCCGCGGACCAGGAAACGTTGAATGGCGCGATTTCTACCCACGATTGAGGGCTCTATGAAGCTCTCGCCGCACGTTTCCACTCCCCTCATCAGTAAACAAACAAGAGGATAATTGACCACCAAACAAAGAACCTAAAGAGAACACCGTTCACGCTCCCAACCTCCTCGCAACCTCCACAAACCCCTCCTCCCCCTCCCGCACCCAAACATCCACCAGCCCCTCCTTCCCCCTCAGCCCCTCGTCCCTCTCCTCATCCTTCCTCTCCACATAAACCGTCCTAAACCCACACTTCTGCGCGGCTTCCAAATCCCCCAAATGCGCCGCCACCATCCCGCACTCCTCCGGCTTCAGGCCCAGCTTCTCCGCCGCGCCCAGGTACACGGCGGGGTTGGGCTTGTAGCTGCTGAACATTTCGGCGCTGAGGACATGCGTGAAGGGCAGCTTGCCGAAGGCCGCGAGGTCGTTGATCAGCGCGAGGTTGCCGTTCGTGAGGGTGGCGGTTTGGATTCCGAGCGAGTTCAGCTGGTCCAGGCCGGAGGCGGCGTCGGGCCAGGGCGCGAGGCGGTGCCAGATCAGGCTGAGGTCGTGGACGATGTGCTGGGGCCAGAGGGTCGAGAGGTTGTGTTGGTCGAGGAGGGTTTGGAGGGAGGCGAGGTGGTGTTCGTCGACGGTGCGGTAGGGGATGCTGGGGTCGGCGGCGAGGGCGCGCGTGAAGGTTAGGTAGCTGGTGCGCCAGGCTTGGGCGAAGGAGGCCCAGTCGGTGGGGGTCTGGGGGGGGAGGGGTGTTAGTGAGGGTGGCGTAGGGGGAAGGAGTCGTTGGTGTACCATTGTGTTGTCGCCTACGGCGGAGGCGGCGTCGATGAGAGTCTCTGTTACGGTTTTGCGCCAGTCAACGCAGGTGCCGAAGACGTCGAAGAAGAGCGCCTTTGGGAGCGGGTTGAGAGCCATGGTTACAAGGAGAGTGTGAGGTATCTGGTGTTCAAGATGAATAACAAAGATGCAGTGTTACTTCCAATCAACTGGGGATTTTCAATCAATGTTAGGACAAGTCTTGGTCACTCGTGATAGTCACTTCGCGTTTGCAATGTCATAGCCCGTTCGTGCCGTGTGCCTTCTTGGTATTTGCATCCAGACCTCGGAGACCAAGAAGTGGGGACGGCATGGGAATAACTTTCGACTGTGTTGTTAGGGTTAGGGTTGGTGTCAAGCATCCCTCGTCACATACTCTAGAGCTTGTAGCTTACGGCGAAGCTATAAGAGCACAATCTCCATTTCGGAAAGGTTTCAAGCAGAAATCAGTAGCAGTGAGGGATTTGAGAAGAAGAAGAAGAAATAGGCTGGAGACTTCTAGACGTTCCGTCGTGATATCGACTCTTGGTGTCCGACTGGTCGAGCTCAAAGCGCGACATGGCCTTCATTAAATTAGCACCCATCGACCACACAAAAACACTGCCATTTGTTGGAGGCCATGTCCATTTTATTTTTATCTCTCAGATGTATCGACCTGAGTTGACTGACATGATGTTCACTATATCCAGCGCGGGACATGCACGTCAACGATCGTCGCAGGTATGTTTGACGTGGTGCGCTAGGTACTCAAGGGCACGCGAAACGACGGCGCCCGATCTTTGCGACGGCGAGCTCATCTCATCAGCAAACGCGATCCCGTCTCGCAGATCAGTAATATGGCGAAACATGGTACTTGGTAGCTGTTAGCTGTCCCAACATCTCGTCCGCAGACAGGAGCAGCTGCGTGCTTCGGCTCTGTTCCTTTTAGCCTCACGCTATGTCAGTGTTGCCATGCTGCGCATCCCGCTGGCAACAGGACTGCGTGCAATGCCGCTAAAGCCCACACGGCTCACGACTGTGCGAATTTGTCTTGGAAGCATCCATGTGGCATGCGCGTGCCGTTATGGTAACCAGCCAAGACAATTCGTGAAAGACGGCTGCGAAATTGTATCAATATGCACGGCTAACTACCAAGCATAGACATTCCCTGAAGAGATGCCAGTATTCGAGAACACTGAAATTGTGTCAATCGAACCAGGTGTACGGAGACAGACCATTGGTACGGTCTCCACTGCGATGCTGAGTGAAACAGCTCGCGCGAGTAATTGTAGTTGCGGTGCTGGTGCACCAGTGTGGTTCGGTGCTTTGCTGCCGGTCTTGTGGTGAGCTTCGCGGATGCCGTGTATCCGAGCGGAGGGCAGGGACACGCACACAACCTGTGATTAATCACACCTGAAAGTGCCTGCGTGGCAAGGAAATGGTTAGACGGCTTTGCGCTCATGACGACAGAGTAGCTCATCAAAGCGTTTAATGATCCTTCTAGGCGCACGCATGTCTCGTAGCGTTGACAACGTCGGTGTCGATGGAGATAAGACTCCGGGCTCTGGCGTCAGACGGGTGGATGGAGCGAGCGCCCACAGCGCAAGTGATGGGCGGGGAAGACACTTGCACCGCTGATTGGCGCGCAAAGGCTCCCGGGCCAGTCGATTAATTTATCGCAATTTTGAAGGCGGCGGAACAGGCGGAGAGAGGCTGGCACGGCTGGGCAAAGCATGGGCGTGAAGAGAAGCAGGGTCCGTGTCCCCATGCTGATCGCCCCAATTTGCAGGCATCAGGCGCTCCACTAGTGGAAATAGGCTCTCTAGCGCCAGCCGTACCTGGCGCTAACACAGAAGCCAAATAATAACCGAGATTAAACTGCACGAGGTAGCAACGCCGCCAGGGCCGCCAGCTGGAGCACTTCCACTGTGCCCGGCGCCAGCGCTCCTTCCCTGCTGCTCGTCACTCTGCCCATACCACCGCCACGCCATACCACCTCACGTTCTCTACGACTCCCACTCTCCTTCGACCAGCGCCGGCCTCGTTGTCCCTCTTTCACCAACGAGCCAGCCTCACGCATTCGTTACGCCACAAACATTCATTTCGCCGCCGAGTGCGCGCCCGGAGTGTATACCTAGCCGCCCGCATTCCGATCACCGTCATTACACACACACCAGCTGCACCTGCATTCCTACAGAGCCAACAGCTACATACAACCACCAGCCTCACCTAGGCTTCGTTTTCGCCCCGTCGAGGGTTTGACTTGCGCCTTCACGAGCCAGCAACCATGGGCTTCCACCAGCACGGCGCACATGGCCGCGTCTTCCGCGGCCTCAAGAAGAACAGCCACAACCTGGACTCTTTCAACAAACGTGACGACAACGACAACGAAAACGCCCAGCGACCAAGCCACAACACCAACGGCGACAGACCGATCATGCGCGTTCCAGATGGCTTTCCTGCCAGGAAGCAGGCCGACGACAGCCAGTCGAGTCCAAATCTTGCTCAGAAGGCTAAGGCCGATAATGACGATGGCGTGGAAACCGTTTACACTGCGGTTTACAAAACCTTGGACCAGACATTCGACGGCCCGCCTCAGTTCTTCTCCACCCAAGGGTTCAAAATGCCATCTACAACGATCCAGATGGGTGCAGCCCATACTACTGCTGCAGCTGCCGACGACAACAACTCTCGTAAAGCGAACAATGACAACGAGGACGATCAGACGCCTTCGCGCAAGCCTGCGGCGCAGACAACTCCTACCAGCTCCCCATCTGCAGAGGCCACCTCGAACCACCGTGCTGCCACATCTTCCGAGGAGAGCCATGCGTCTATTACTCCGTCGCCCTCCTCGTCGTCTATCGAAGTCACCTCCTCATCCATTGAGACTGGAGACGCTCCTTCGACTCGCAACGCCCAGCTCGCCGACAGCACCTCAAGTATGATCGGCGCGACTCCTCTTGGAGCCGTAGAAACCGGTAGCGGTAGCGCCTCTCCTCAACGCGAACAGACTGGAATGTCTGGCGGCGCAAAGGCTGGTCTCGCTATGGGTATCATCTTCGGTCTCGCTCTTGTGTTTGGTCTAGTCTTCTTCTGCTGGCGCCGTAAGAAGGCACAGCGCGGCCTCGAGGAGCACAACGAGAAGAGTGGCTTCGTCGCTGCACCTGCACCTGCGCCTGTCAACCGTTTCAGTGCCGAGAGCGACAGGCAGTCTATCCGATCGAGCACTCGAACATCCGCCACTGCTCCCCGACTCAGCCTTCGTCCTGTTACCCAGTTCCTCCCCAACTTGACCGGGGACAACCGCAAGAGTTTCGGCAACATGTTCGGCACCGCGAACGACTCGAACCAAGCTCAAACCCAGCAGGCCCCTGCACAGAACCCTTTCGGCGATGCTGCCGTGCTCTCTGAGAAGCAGGTCAACGAAGGTGCCAACAACGGCCATGACCGAGCCAACAGCGTCAACTCAGAAGGCTCCGTACCTCCGACTCCTGGATCCGCCCAAGTTGCCACCGCGGCTGCAGTGCCTGTGGCTGCGCGTGGTCCTAACAATGTCCACCGCGTTCAGCTCGACTTCAAGCCCAGCATGGAAGACGAGCTCGAGCTCAAGTCTGGCCAGCTCGTCCGCATGCTTCACGAGTACGACGATGGATGGGTAAGTCGTTCGCATTCCTCAGTCCCATTCGATCTCTTACTAACCACTCCACAGGCTCTGTGCACGCGTATGGATCGCAGCCAAAAGGGCGTTGTCCCACGCACCTGCCTCTCCAAAGTCCCCGTCAAGCCCCGCGGCCCACCGCCACAGAACCGTCCTCCGCCCAACGGCATGACCGCGCCGCCACCCGGCCCACCCGCAGGCCCTGGCATGGCTCCTCGCCCTCTCACGCCGAACCAGCAACAGCAGCAGCAGCAGGGTCGCCAGCGAGCTCCCACCCTCGACGGCGTTCCAGCCAGGAAGCCCGTGCCCGGCCAGGCAATGTAAACAGACAAGGACTTCCGCGGCCCGATCGTCCCCGGCACACTATCCTCGGCCCTGAGCTTTTTTCCTAGCTGTTTAAAACGATATCCACGCTCGGCCTTGGGGGTCTATGGGCGGCCCGGTTCGACCAATTGATCGAACGATCAGATCTTTTTCCTTTTTATTCGGCCCATGCCTGTCATTTCTGCATAATGTCTTTCCTGCCTTGCTCTTTAGACAATCTTCCGATTCGCTCGCGGCGCGCCTGGACGGGATGGCTGTCATGATAAAGGATCACCACAAACGTTTACACTGGTACCAGCCAGCACCAGCAATTAGCACGGCTTTCAGGCCATCACAATCCCCTATCCCTAACCACACGCGAAAATGCCCGACTATTCCCTGCCGATCCGCACGCGCAGGATGTTAGATACTTTGCTCTGCTTCTACTTTTCCATTCCTTCACGAGCGAGCGCTGCGAATGCCCTTTCTGACCCCGATGGATGTAAATATTTGTCTGCTTTTGTGCTCGATCGATCGATTTACTCCGTTTCCTTCGGTCCGCAGCGCCAGACTTGCAAGCGAACGGGACGGCGGGCGCTTGATGCGCAGCCGACTTTGGACGCTAGGCTTAGTCGAGGGCGGCTGTTGGCTCTTTGGGTTTTGGAGATGGAGAGGGAGAAGGTGGGAGAGGTGGTGGAGAGGTGAAGGTGGACGATGGGGGAGGAGAGGGGGTTTTGGATTTGACATAGATATGAATGACATGTTCTATTCTTTTCGAAACGGTTTGCTGTTAGTGGGTGAGAGGTAATGTTTGCTAGGCTTTTCGTCCGTTGTGATGTTGGATAGCATCGTTCGTCGGTGACAGAAGAAGTGAAGTGAGCGTGGCTGCACTGGTGATCGCAGGAATGTGTTGCTATGCAGTGGAATTCAAGCACTTCTCAGAGTGTCAATTACGCTACACGTGATCATGAGTCTCTTGCACGCGATTGAAGTGATCTTGTGGTCGATTATAAGATAAATACTCAGATCGAAGAATAGCAATGTTCGGATCACCGTCCGTCGCCTTCACATGGAGCCCTGACCGCGCATCGCCGACAGCTTCGCCCGCCGACGTTCCGAACTTCGATCTGCAACCAAACAACAACCACAACCAACAACCGCACTTTCCTTTCCCAGACCCAACCTCTCCGACCAATTGTGCAACACACGCCCTCCTAGACCACTCCTTCGTCGAGTCACACCTCCACCGACTCAATCGCACTTTCTCCCTCCAACTCACAGACCGCGACCTGCGACAAGTCAAAAGCCATGTTCTGAAGGAAATCGCACACCTGCTCGGACAGTCGCTGGCAGAAGTCTACAGCGAGGCCTGCGCGAGCTGGACAGCAACCCTCGTACGAGCCGCAGGCGCAAACGGAGCGCTCCTCAACCTCACCGGAGAAACACTCCCAGCCATGGCGACCCCGACCCTAGGCCAGTTCCTGAACCAGGTCAACGGCCTGATCGCCGCGCGCAACGAGGCCAAACTCGCCGACTGGCTCGTTCTCGAGCCGCCTTTCGCGCCCACCTACCACGCCATGATCGCGGAGCTGCAGGCCACGTTCCCCAAGCACAAGGAGGCGGCGCTCGAGGAGCGCTGCGCGCAGAGCCTGCGGGCCGCGCAGGAGGGCGATCAGGGCTCGAACTGGACGAGCTTCACGCGCTTCATGGTGCAGTACCTGGGCTATCTGAGGGACGTGAGGGCGGAGGCCAGCGCGTATTTGGATACGTACAATTTGTTGAGGGAGTTGCAGGGGCGCGCGAATAGTGCGCTGGCGCACCCGAGTTTGGGATACTTGATGCTGCAGACGGTTGTTACTAACGCCAGGCTGCTGTGTCGGTTGGCGATTGGGTTGGATAGGCAGCCGGAGTTGCTGGCGGGGTCGAGGATGGGGGCTGCGGAGGAGGAGGGCGGGTACAGGGAGACGTTGCCGGAGAAGGCGGCGAATACGATTCGGGTTGCGTTTACGACTGCGCTGAACGATCGGTCGGGGTCGCCTGGTGGACTTGATGGGGAGGGGAAACCGGAGGGCAAGAAGAGGGGGATTTATATTCTGGCCAACCTGTGTTTGAAGATTCTCTTTCAGTGCCGCAAGACTCGCAACGCGACGCAGATCTTCGAGCAGATATCAGGAAACGCGCCACCTCTCGCCGCATACCCAAAGAGTCAGAGAGTCACCTACCTCTACTACCTCGGCCGCTTCCTCTTCCAACACAACCACTTCTACCGCGCCCAAGCCGCCCTCCAAGCAGCATACGACGCCTCCCCCGCCCACCCTCAATGCGCCAAACACCGCCGCCTAATCCTCGTCTACCTGATCGCCGCAAACATCATCCTCGGCCGCTTCCCGAGCACCTCTCTCCTCTCCCGCCCCGAATCCCACGGTTTCGCCGAGCGCTTCACGCCCCTCTGCGCCGCCATCCGCGCCGGCGACCTGGCCACCTTCCACCGCCTCACCGCCCTCTCCTCCCCGCACGCCCCCTGGTTCCTGCACTACCGCATTCTCTTCCAGCTCCAGAACCGCTGCGAAGTCCTCGCCGCCCGCTCCCTAGTCCGCCGCACCTTCCTCCTGCACGGCATCGCGCCGGAGCCCGGCACGAACAAAGCAGCCTCTCTCAGCCTCACATCTCTCATCACAGCCTTCTCTCTCGTAGCCCCGCGCGAAGAGCAGGAAGAAGCGCAAGCGGACGCTGATTTCGATGGCGCGCCCGCCGGCGAGGATGGCGACTTGCTCGCGCCGGATTTGCTGGCCATCGAGGCTGTGCTGTCTTCGCTGATCGAGCAGGGGTTCGTCAGGGCGTATATTGCGCACAAGCAGCGGAGATTGGCGATTCTGGGCGCGAAGAGTTTTGGCGGCAATGCGGTTGCCGCGGGGTTCCCGGGCGTGTGGGGCGTGGTGGTGAAAAGGGATAGAGAGGGTGGGAGGGTGCCGGGGTGGAAGAGGGGGGAGGGGGAAGGGTTTGGATAGAGTTGCCCTTCTTGTTGTGCGAGAGTGAACAGTGAAGATATACTCCGAGGCAGAGGCTGCGTATTCGTGGAGAGACTGCACTGAGTCGGTCTGGCTTTTGGGAAGATAGAATCGAGCAATGAAACCCCACAAGCAAAGAGACGCCAAATTGAGCTCTCTAACGACAACCCTCCATCTTCATCCTTCGTCCCGAGCACCTGACGCTTCTGATGCGATCATTCCACTCACAAAGCGAGTCCACGCCAGGGAAACTCATTGGTTCAGGTCTCTTCGCGCCCTTACAAGCGTCCTGACTACCGTCGCCATCGTCAACGTGCTCACTTCTCTCCACAACACAAGAAGCAGGATATACTCCCAAACCTCACACGACCCGGCACCGCCATCCGGCCCAAAAGACGAGACCACGCCTTCGAACGGCGCCACGTTGGCTTGTCATCTGGTCAGCGAGCGATCCGCAGAAGGAGAAGTGTGAGGAGAGAAGGGGCGATGGACCTGACGCACACGCCAGGCACCGTGCAGTCCTTGATTTTCGTGCCCCGCCAGCCTGTGTCGGTCGGCATCATTCCGGTTGACTCAGGGACCTCTTCGTACATAGTAGCGCTGGGACGGGTTTGTGGAATTCATAGTGTATGTTGGCGGACAAGTCTATGAAGGTCGTCGGCTGTCACCATGTTTGCTAGACTCATGTGGCCACTCGAATTGGTTTGTGAAACGATAGCTATGGCGACCCATTACACAGTCATGGCAACAGAGAGCTCGTCAGTGTATTGTTACTCTCTTCTTGTCCTACCTTTGTACTCTTGCCCCCGAAACCATGCGGGTCGCACCGCAGTGAAATAATGCCATTGAGATACTTCGCAAAGTCTCACAGGAAAGATAGAGTTGATGGCTCTATCAGCGCCTTCGAAGTGGCGAAGCGAGTTGCTGCCACTGGAATGCTCTGAAGGCAATGCGGCTGAATTTTATCTCAGATGCTGCTATGAACGCCTTTAGACTGTGCTTAAGACCTAGTACCACTGAGAGCATCGTAACACATCCCGACCTTGAGGAGCTACCATCAGCTCTAGCCAATCATACCTCCGCAATGCCACTTTTGCTTCGAACAGTCTAGAGCGACGTTCCACTGTCAATAACTACGTTCTGACCCGTCATCGATTTCGATAAAGCTAGAAGCCTCACTTGATCCGCAACATCCTGCTAAATGTCAGTACAATCTGTAAAATTGCTGGGTCGCAGGAGGTGACACAAACCTCGACAGTAGCAAAGCGCTTCAGCTTTGTAGCCTCCTTCGCGGCCTCCCTTTTGTCTTCGGGGAACTTCAGTCCCCATTCAGTCATCAACAATCCAGGCGAGACTGCGTTCAGCCTGATCTTTGGAGAGCATATAAGCGCAAGAGCTTTGGTCAAATGGATCGCGGCGGCTTTTGTGACAGAGTATGGCAAACTGCTGCCGCTAGGTTTCACACCGGCAATGCTAGCCGTGGTCACAAAGGCGCCCTCGGACTTTTCGAGGTGCTCTTTGGCGGCGTACAAAAGCCAGAGATGGGATTTGACATTGTACAAGAAACATCGATCCCAATCTTCGTCTACCATGCCCTCTTCGAGGTTATTGAAATTAGTGATCCGAGTCCAGCCTGCGTTTGAGACGACGACATCTAGACGCCCGAATTGAGAGACGGTGTCCTGAACCAGTCGTTGTAATGCGGACTTGTCGCCCACGTCGGCACGAATTGCGGCAAAGCGAGGCGACTCGTTGTTTTGGACAGTTCGCGGAATACTGTGAAGTTCTTGAAGAAGGGTTTGGGCGCGTGTCTCATTGTTGGCATAATTTATGACCTGATGATGTTACCTTCACTGCCATGAGTGTAGCAAGCAACTCGCGTAGCCTACCACTCTGAAGTCAGGTGCTAGGACCCTAGCTACCTGGGCACCTAGGCCTGCCGTACCTGCCGTGATCAAGGCTACCTTCTGGACAGTTGATTGAGTTGGCATTCTGGAAGCAGGTAAGGTTCACATTGATTGTGTCTATGTCCCGAGGGCATGCATGCCAGAATATCGGCATCTGTCTGGGGTCTCCGCATTCGGCTATTGCCCCTCGCGTCAACTCTGGATGAACTCTTACACGGCGAACGATCTTTTACGGAGGTAAAGTGCGTATCCGAAAGACACAAGGGTCTAAAGAGGCAACGACGGTGCCGTTGGCAGAGGCTTTGAAGCCTCTCCGTCGATTACAGACCACACCGCTAGATTGGCTTAGTTGTTGGGGTTGTTTGGTTGACGAGTCTTCATCAGGCACAGCTGTCAACGCTTGGTTTGACGAGATGGGCAGGTGGTCTTGATTTGACAAAATTCGACATCGCCTTCCCTTGTTGTAGTAAGGCTTATCTCACAAACGTATTTGAAGACCAACTGTCTGGTCACGTTGGCAGTTGTTGGTGAAGCTCGCGTTTCGGACTTGCCTGCGCGCCTTCGGCCGACTTGCCCTATGGGAAGCTCATCGGAGACGTCACGCTTGAGCATCGTTCATACAGCCACTGTGATGTTCACACAAGCAGCTGCACCATCACACCTTACCTCTGCTACGCGCGACGTCACAGTTACCATCAGTGCGCTGTAAACCCCCTTTTGGACCTCCCGAGATAATCGAAAGGCATCGCCGCGCACACTTACCAAGAAATTCGCACCGCTCATTGTCGCCATGTCGGGCGAGATCATCAAGGCCGACAAGGACTTCACCAAGGAGGTTGACGCCGCGATTCCTGAGGCGGAGAAGCAGGCGCAGAATGGACAAACTCAGGCTGCGGTAGAGAAGCTGTTGGCTTTGGAGAAGCAGACACGTCAGCACTCGGACCTTGCTTCGACATCCCGAGTGATTGTCGCCATCGTTACGATTTGCAAGAACAATGGCGACTGGTCTTTGCTGAATGAGCAGGTGCAAGTGTTGAGCAAGAAGCATGGACAGCTCAAGCAGGCTATCACCAAGATGGTGCAGGTGGTCATGGGTTTCCTGGATGATGCACCCTCCCTCGATGTGAAGCTCAGCGTCATCGAGACTCTCAGGACGGTGACGGAAGGCAAGGTACGGATCTCTGCAGGCTATGAGTATGGCTCACAGCTAATTATGTGATCAGATCTTCGTCGAGGTGGAGCGCGCGAGAGTAACCCGCATCCTTTCGAACATCAAGCATGAGCAGGGCGACATCGCAGCGGCAACTGACACGCTGTGCGAGCTGCAAGTCGAGACTTTCGGATCTATGGCTCGCAGGGAGAAGACAGAATTCATCTTGGAGCAGGTTTCGCTTTGCATCGAGAAGGGCGACTGGACACAGGCGGGAATTTTGAGCAGGAAGATCAGCACACGATACTTTGCGCGTAAGCCGAAGAAGTCTGCCGAGCAAGTTGAGAAGGAGCGCAAGGAGAAGGAAGAGAAGGAGCGCATGCGCTCAGATGGCACGATTGGAGAGGAGGAGCCTGTGGATGACGATGTCACGGATCTGAAGCTGCGCTACTACGAGCAGCAGATCACACTCGCAAAGCACGACGACAAGTACCTGGATGCCTGCAAAAACTACAGACAAGTCTTGGATACCGAGGCCGTGGAAGAGAACCCAGATCTTCTGAAGGCTACCCTTCAGAGGGTGGTTTACTTTGTTCTCCTCGCACCCTACGACAACGAGCAATCGGATCTCCTCCACCGCATCTCGCAAGACTCACGCATTGAAGATACCTGCCCGACCGAGCACTCTCTTCTCAAGCTCTTCACCCTTACCGAGCTCATGCGCTGGCCGTCTATCGAGTCAAATTACGGCCCTCCCTTGTGCAGCACCGACATTTTCGACGCTAAGGAGAACCAGAAGGACCCCAAAGCCCACCAGCGCTGGCTCGACCTGCGCAAGCGTGTCATTGAGCACAACGTTCGTGTCATCGCGAAGTACTATACCCGCATACATTTCTCTCGTCTCACGCAGCTGCTCGATCTGCCGCACAAGGAGACGGAGAAGTACATCTCCGATCTTGTCGTCAACAAGACGATCTACGCGCGTATTGACCGTCCTGCGCAGCTCGTCAGCTTTGAGAAGAAGCGTGACGCGGACGAGGTCCTGAACGAGTGGAGCGGCAACATGAAGAGCTTGCTCGGATTGCTCGAGCGTATTGATCACTTGATCACGAAGGAGGAGATGATGGCTCGCATCCAGCCGGTTGCCGAAAAGAGCTCTAAGAACGTCAAGGCGAACTAGAGCGAGCAAGCTTTAGCTTGGCGCATGATGGAGGTAAGACGCAACGAAGATGGTAGCGTTCGATGGATTGCATGAGTATACAATGTATCATAGAAATCGAGCGTGCTGTTTAATGCTTTGAGCTGAGCCTCTTTGAATTCTGCAATTTCTACTGCGTCGAGGTACCGTGGTCCTACTACATTTCTGTCCGGGATTCACTCTTAACAGACAGAGCCCAGCTAACACGTTGAATTCCCCTATGCACGACCCTGGGAGGTCTCGAACACCAAGAAACTCGCGCCTTACTGCACGAAATTCCATGCTCATGTAACGGCAAATTCCAGATCGATATACTTCGATGACGATGGCTCTCGTTGGCAAAAGTCACGTGCTTGACCGATTTTGTTTCTCAGTTATCATAAGACCGCATCTTGCACGTTGCGCACATGTATTAACGATTTCTTTAGGAAGACACGGAGCACGTACAAGTAAAGTGAATTAGCGTTCCCGAAACTGGTCGTTCTCCGCCCTTCAGCGCCGGCAGTTGAACTTGCCGAACTGGCTTGCGTTTCGGGGCCCTAACGATCATCAAACCGCAACACCTCGGGGAATTTCAATAACCGAAATCATGGAGCCGTATTGGAGTATTAGGTATATGCCCCGCCCCATCCCTATATTTACATGGGCCCGCACGACGTCTAACCTGCGTTTCTCCTCCCATTTTACAGCCAATCCTTGTACAACCAAGGCATGATGCGATTGTCTTCGCTTTTATACTCCGGCGTCTTCGCGACTGGCCTCGCACAACAAATTGTCTCGGACCCTCAGTCTGCTTGCGAGGGTTTGAGAAGCTCGTTCAGCGCACCGCATGTAACGGTCAATCTCGCCCAATACGTCAAGGCGGGCACCAATGTTTCTCTGCCTACTAGCAATGGCACTGAGCAGTGCGGCAATACAAACCCAACTGTTTCTGTCGATCTCTGCAGAATTGCTGCCAACGTTGCCACGAGCAACAGATCCGAGATTACGCTAGAGATGTGGCTCCCAAGCAATTGGACTGGCCGCTTTCTGTCTATCGGCAACGGTGGTTTGGGAGGCTGCATTCAATACGCTGATCTGGCATACACGACTTCTTATGGGTTCGCTTCCGTTGGTGCTAACAACGGGTACAATGGCACCAGTGGCATCGGCTTCCTCAACAATGCGGAAACCGTCACTGACTTCGCATATCGCTCCCTGCACACTGGTGTTGTGATCGGCAAGCAACTCACTAAAGCATACTACGAAAAAGAGCACACGAAAAGCTACTACCTTGGCTGCTCCACTGGAGGAAGGCAAGGGTTTAAGGAGGCTCAAGACTTTCCAGACGACTTTGATGGTATCGTCGCTGGAGCACCGGCTCTCGCCTTCAACAATCTCTCCACTTGGTCCGGACGTTCTTTCCTTGTGACAGGATCGCCTAATGCCTCTACTTTCTTGAGCCCAGACCTTTGGGCTCTCGTCCATGAGGATATCCTTGCCCAGTGCGATGGCCTGGACGGCGTGACCGATGGTATCATCGAAGACAACGACCTCTGCGCCTACCGTCCAGAGAATCTTCAGTGTGGCGGGACTAACAGCACAGGCTGCCTTACCGCGCCTCAAGTACGTACCGTTCGCGAGATCTTCACGGACTATTACGGGCTTAATGGCAGCATAATCTACTCGCGTATGAATTACGGAAGCGAGCTCACAGCCAGATTCATCTACTACAACGGTCAGCCCTTCCCCTACACCGAGGGCTGGTACCGTTATGCCATCTACAACGATCCGACCTGGTCTGCGGCTGGCTTGACTTTAGAGGATGCTGCCTACGCAGCCGCGAAGAACCCAAGCAACATCGAGACTTGGAACGGTGACCTTTCTGGCTTCCAGCGCAGCGGTGGCAAGCTTTTGCATTACCACGGTCTCACCGATGCCGTCATCACCTCTGATAACAGCCCTCGCTACTACAACCACGTCTCCAACACGATGGCTCTGCCTTCCAGCGATCTGGACGAGTTCTACCGCTTCTTCCGCATAAGCGGCATGGACCACTGCTCTGGCGGCGTTGGCGCCTGGGGCATTGGCCAGAATGCGCAGGTGCTCAAGGGCACCGAGCAGACAGCGCAGAACAACGTTCTGCTTCGCATCGTGGACTGGGTTGAGAATGGCAACGCGCCTGAGACTGTGACGGGCTACAAGTACATCAACGTAAGTCTGCCGGATTTGAGCGGTCTAACCTTCTCCTTCTGCCGAACAATCGTGACTGACTTTCTGTAACAGGACACGGTCAGCTTGGGTGTCGATTTCGAGCGCTCGCACTGCAAGTACCCTACCCGCAACACGTGCATTGACCCGGACAACTACAAGAAGCCGGAGGCATGGAAGTGTGTTTGAGGTGTACAGCAGGCTCTGTGTAGTCCTATGAACAAGATATTTAGGGACGAATCATTTTCATGGTTTCTGGGCTGCCTTGGCCACTACCGCATTAGCCATCTTAGACGATGGCGAGATATTCAATGTGGTACACTTGCACCATGTATTTGTGAGCTGCAGAGACCAGTCTATTGGACCACTAGTTCCCGCGGCCTCTTTTCATTCCGGCATTGGGCATGTCTACGTGCACTGATGTTGACTGAAGCATTGAGCGTACAACTTGCCTAGATTCTGGCCTGAGGATGCCTCATCATGCAACGTCGCCTGCCGCCGTCGAGGTTTTGTGACAACACCAAATACGCCCACACTCCCATGCACACCTCAGAGAGAACTCTTTATATATCGTTGGAGGTGACACAACCCGCCTGAATGGAGCTTATCACTAACGTTACAGCTCTCCCGTCTCGCTTTCAGCTCGCGACTTCAGATGCGAACCTTCATGGTCAAGCGATGTCTCGCTTCGACTTTTTCGCGCCGATCGACGTCAGTCGGTGAAAGCTGTCTCAAACTACTGAGCACGTGTTGTCGCCTGCTCGTATCTCTCACACCTATCAAAAGCGCTACTGCAAGACGGCTACTCACAATCCCTGCCGGTGTGCTGCTTTCGAGCTGTGGTCGGCTCAAGATCGGCAATTCCTCCCGCGTCCCACGAGACGGTGTGTGCAGGGGCTTCCGCGGGTCTGTCACATGAGCGACATGTGCTTTGGGAGCCGCCTTATGCGCGTGCAATATGGGAATGATGTTGACTTGCAGCAAGAGCGTGGGGAGATGGATCTCGCGTAGCCGTCTCGTACGGGGAAAGACTTTGGCTGTTACAGGCCGAGGGGCATGGTACACTTAGATTGTGTAACAGTGGGCTGAGCACCTTCATTATATAGAGTTCACGAATGTTGCGTCAGAATTGGCGGCGCCGAGAAAGCACATGAAGGCCGCGTGCAATTGACTCAGTTTCGTCTCCCCCACGCTTTCCTTCACGCTACGAAAGTAGATCGTGACGCAGGGCGCTCGAATCCACAGCACAGAAGATCAACAAATCCGTCGCCGCCGACGTACTGACGCGTTATCTCTCGGCCCTATCCTGGGCGCGGCAAGAGAAGACGACAACAATCTCACCTTCTCTTTGGTCCCGTGCTAGTCCGGCGGGCACACTGACTAAGAGCGTTGTTGTCGCGCCTGTACCACAACCACCTGACCACCCCTGGCGTGCACATCGTGACCGCCTGCGTTCCGCCGGCTGCCTTGATACCGCTTATTCGATTCTTGTACAAGTACACGGCGCTGGCGCCTCCACCCATTTGAATTGTATGATACCTTTCCGCCTTTCCATCAGGCATTCCTTATCTACAAGTGCAAGCCCGTGCGCGGGCTTACGTGCGGCTGTTACGACTTGCTGGATCAAAAGCATATGAAGTTCATGGCTGCGCCCTCGTACACGTTGTATGGCTTAAGAGACGACTAGGCGCAATTGACTCCTTGATTGAAGAGCAATGTTTGGACGCAAAGCAGAGAATGGGCCGTCGGCGGATTCAGCGGCGCAGGCCGAAAGTGGACGAACGAGACCGGATAAATGGAGTCTTGGTGTGTTGAACGACGCAGAGACCGATGAAGTGCCTGGATCCGTCCTGTTGCTGTCCAAGGTGAGCAACTACAATGAGCCCTTGGGTATGCGAAATACACCGGCACGCACATCAGCTTCGTCTCTACCCTCTCAGCGCCGACCTTCAAATTCAAGTGGAGCAGCGCCGAGGAGGAAACCATCTGTGGAAGAAGTAAAGTATACGAAGGATGGCAAATTCGTCCTCGAACCACAACCTACGGACTCCGCCAACGACCCACTGAACTGGCCGATCCTCCGACGAGATCTCGCTCTGTTCTCCCTGGGCTTCTATTGCATGATCGGCGGCGGTATGACACCCATTCTCGCAGCTGGCTTCAACGAGGTCAGTAGCGACTTGGGCGTCACTGTACCCGATGTGGCATTGACCACCGGCTTGTACATGATGGGCTTGGGTTTGGGCTCCGTCTTCCTGTCACCCACTGCAATCTTGTACGGCAAGAGACCAGTCTACCTCGTGGCAAGCCTCTGCTTCTTCGCCAGCAATGTTTGGTGCGCGCTGAGTCCCAACTTCGTCTCGCTGCTCGTAGCTCGCATCTTCCAGGGCTTCGCTGTGTCTTCCGTCGAATGTTTACCTAGTGCATCCATTGCCGAGATTTACTTCCTCCACGAAAAGGCCTACCGCCTCGGCATCTACACTCTGCTCCTCCTCGGTGGCAAAAATTTGGTCCCTCTGGTGAGCGCCGTTATCATTCAGAGTCTCGGATGGCGCTGGGTTTTCTGGATCGTGGCCATTATCATCGCCTTCTCTTCTGCTCTGCTCTTCTTCTTCGTACCGGAAACCTTCTGGGATAGAGCTCCGGTGCCTCGCCGCAGAAACCATGGCATGAGCAATAGGCACCTGTTCCGCTCTCGCTCGCCTCTTGCAAGAAGGAGCCAAGAAGAGAAGAGAGGAGATGGTGTCACCGTTCCGGATCGAGTTGCGAAAAAGCATGCACACTTTGGGCCAGAAAACGATACTGAAAAAATGGACGAGAAGAGCGTTGCAACGGACCTGTCGGCTGGCCAAGGCGACGGTGCGAGGTCTGACGGCAAGTCTGCGGAGAGACCACATCTTACTTTCGCAGACGGCGAGCACCAAACGCCCCATGACGGCAAGACGTCTGCGGATGCGCTGAGCTCTGGGGCTATTCCGGACCACATTCAAAGCAGGGATGAAACGGCCTCGATCAATAACCCTCATGTGCATTCTCCCGCTTCTGAGCACCCTCCAGCGACTCACCTTTCCCCGAGGTCACCCAGCGTGTTATCTATCCGATCGATTCCATTCTCAAATTCGGGTGATGCTGAAAAACAGTCTCAGAGGTCCGCATCGCCTAGTGGCAATCACTACACCAAGTCGCTTCACTCAGGTCCTGCTCGATCAGTGAAGCAGCAACTGAAACCGTGGAATGGCCGACTGAGCAAAGACAAGTGGTGGCGTGTCGCTGTTCGGCCCTTCTTCCTCTTCGCCTACCCCAGCATCCTCTGGAGCGCGCTTGTCTACGCCCTCTCCATCGGCTGGCTCATTGTGCTCTCCGAATCTGTCGGCCACATCTACGAAGATCGAGACAGCTACAATTTCACACCCCTTCAAGTCGGCCTCGTGTACATCAGTCCTTTCATCGGAGGCATCATCGGCACCGCGATCGCAGGCAAAGTCTCCGACATCATCGTGCGCTATATGGCACGCAAGAACGGCGGCATCTACGAGCCCGAGTTCCGCCTCGTCATGGCCATCCCTATCCTGATCAGCACGGTAGCGGGCCTGATGGGTTTCGGCTGGAGCGTCGAAGAGCGCAACAACTGGATCGTGCCGACCGTTTTCTTCGGTCTGATTTCCTTCGGCTGCTCCCTCGGCTCGACGACCAGTATCACTTTCGCCGTCGACTCCTACCGCCAATACGCTGGCGAGGCTCTCGTGACGCTGAACTTCAGCAAGAATATTCTGCACGGTCTGGTGTGGAGTCTGTTCTTCAACCGCTGGTTGGAGGCTGATGGCAGCAAAACTGTTTTCAATGCTATCGGGGGGATTCAGTTGGCGTGCTTGCTTACCACCATCCCGGTGTACATCTGGGGCAAGAGGGGTAGGATGTGGACTGTGAGGAAGAACTTGATGGAGAAGTTCTGAGAATGATCTCTCGCACCGTGTGGATACGCGTATGATGGGTGATTTTCGCGTTTTGGTCATTTACGAGCGATGATTTGAGAGCAATATACAGCGGTGATTGTTTTTGGTTTTCTTCTGGGCTGGGAAGCATACTTGGTTATGTACAGGACAGCATTGCATGCATGACGATGGAACTTGACGAGATTATGAGCATATTGATGGGAGGCAACAACAGCAACCTTCTAGTTCAGCTTCGCAATAGATATCATGGGAACATCCTTTACTGCAGCTTCAAGTTCTCCTCGTTCAAGGTGCCAAAGAGCGTCTCGATATCTTGAATCACAGCCTGCATATCGTCGGCCAGCTGGCCCGTGACGAGCACTGTATGGTGAGTTAGTAGGAGTGCTTGGGTTGTCTATAAATCGCAGCATACCGTATGCGTAGAGCAGTTCGTAATCCGCTTCAGGGATTTCATTGTTGCTTCGTCGGAATTCGAAAATCTTGGCCAATAGATCGTCTCTCCTGTTCTCGATGTTCGGCAAAACATCGTTGAGCGGGTACTCCAGCTTGAGACTGCTTGCCAATACTGAAAACAAGTGGCTGATACGTGCTGACAAAGCGAACCGTTCTTCTCGGGTAAATCTAGCAGGAAGTCAGCAGGTGCAGAGATGTAATGACACAAATCGAGCTGACGTACCGTAGTAGCGCAGCCTCGCCCGGATTTGCTTGGATGTTCTTGGTCATGACCACGTTCATGGCGTGGAACGCATCAAGCATCGACCTCGTTCGCTCCACGATATGGCCAGTAAGCTTGTCGGGGAAGGGTCCTCTCAGCTCGAACTCGGACGCGGCAGCCTTTCGCAGAGAATCAAGGTAGGTCAAAAACGACTGCAGCTCGGCCTCTTCTCTGATATCCATGTAGTTGCTCTTCGGCTCGCCGAGCAAGTAGATGGCCAGTGGATCGCGCTTCCAGATAAGGCACATGCGAAGCCACAGAATGCAGAGCCCGTCTCTCAGTTTGCGCCGAGCAGAAATAGGCCAGATGAAGCGGGTGATCACGATGCCCCAGATGCAACCCACAATGACCGAAACCACTCGGTGCAGGACAATCTCCCAGATTGCAGGATCAACGCCACCTTCGTCGTCGTCATTGTCGTCGTCTTTCACCGATAGGGAGTACGCGTAGAGAGCGCCAAGGTTGTAGGTGAGAAGAATGAAGCGGCCCATAGGACCTCTTCCTTTTGCGAGGATCAGGTAGAAGCACCAAAGAGCCATCAGCCACCCAAAGAAGCCGAGGACCCAAGGGTTCGCATTACCGTGATTGTTCGAAACCAGCCATGCCACAATCGAACATACAGCGCCAATGATAGTACCGCCAAGTCGTTCCATGCCCGTTGTATTTGAAGCTCCAATGGTCATAGAGCACACCACCATGTAGGAGATGAGGCCCCATTCGCCTCGCCAATGCGTAAAGAAAGGCCTGGTCTCGGGCAGAAAGGCAGGTAGCGCGTACAAGGCAGCTCCAACACCGACTTTGATTGCAAATCGTATATCATCCCGACGGAAGAAGCTCATGGCTTGATAAATAATGAGTGAGATAGGTCTTTCACGGGCGAAACGACCTGGATCGGCAAAAGAGTCCGCACGCTTGATGGTCTCGGGGATGTTGCTTGTAGGATCAACTTCAGTCTGCGGTTGGAAAGTGCCTGGGGACATCAGCGAACCATATCCTTATTTCCCCTTCGGGAAAATCAAAAGTATTCTTTCACTTACCGAAGTTGCGCGGCTCATCTTCTGCATCCTTGCTCTTGCGCCAGAACATGAGCCAATGCCAGGTCCGCCGCTTTGGTGATCTCTCTATCTCCGCACGATAGTCTTCTAGTAGATCCAAGTAGTTCAGTGCCTCTTCAGCCAAGTCCAGCAGCGAAAAACTGAAATGACCGCAGCTGGCAGCAACTTCCTCAAGATCAGCTAACACCTCCGTGGATCGTGGTCCGTTCAAGCTCCTGCTGCGATACAAGGTGTCCAGCGCCTCTTTTCTTGAGGTTGTGTACATGTCGATAGCCGTTCGCAAGTTCGTCTGGAAGCGATCATCCACTATGAAAGTGCCATTACGGCCAAACTGCAGCTCATCCAGCATCTTCTTCAACGTGAACACCAGGGATTTTGCAGGAGGCCCCAGCTGATCGATGAAGGTCACAAACATGTCGGCCGGCGCCAGAAATTCGACATTAGGCGTGCTGTTTCCAGTTTGATTGCTCCACGCGATATTTTGAAACGACACCCTAGACTTTGATCTCGAGGGAGTGCTGGCACCGTCCCATGAAGTGGATATCCGCTCATCCGACTCCTCAGAGTCTTCGTTGATGACGTCGAGCAAATGCGCTCTTGAGATCGAGCCTGCACGGGATTTGGCCATGTCCACCGGAGAAGAAGTTCCAGTGGACCATGCGAATTGAGTCTGCCCATTGGCTTTCTGGGTCACTGCCTTGCTCAAAATAGCAAACTGCGTGTATGCAGCGCTCCGAAGACCACCAAGATTCTGCGACAGTCTGGCAAGGCACCTGACGAGCTTTGCTTCGATGTGGTACTGTCGCTCCGAACCCAAGAGATAGTGCTCCCGCTGTGCTTCGATCAGGTTCTTCTGCATCGAGGCCATTGTGCTTTCATGATCTTTTGCGATTTGCTTCCCTGATGCACTGGGTTAGTCGGTGCTGCTCTCGGTTGTAAAGTCGCGAGGAAATGTCATACCATTTCGGAGAATGTCTTCTTCTCCGACAAGAAAGGCCCTGGTGATGTTCACGAGCAGCTCACTAAGCAAGCCCGTACTCTTGACCAGATCCTTGTGTAGCTTCCTGCGAGCCTTGACAGGAAGTACGATCAGATTGACCAAGGTAGTCACGAAAATACCCATCATTACCATGATCAGGATTTGCGTGACTCTGTCGTCCGAAAACGCACCAGCCTGTACGGCACCCTCCTTCACTAGAGTAGACACGCAAGCCAGAGATGCAAGTGAGCAGGCAACATTGACCAGAGGATGGCCGAAGTATTGCTTTGTCCAAGCGATGAATCCAAGACCACCTCCGCAAAAGAAGATCAAAACAATCACATGGCCAACCTGCAGGAGATCTCTCTGGCCGAAGAACATGGAAATCGCCATACTCGTGAATGATATGAAGGCGGCGTAGCAAAATCCAATCAATGCTAGGACGGTGCCCTCGTGCATACTTCCAATGGTTCGGGCAGGTGAGAACCACACGGTGACGGTGCATACCACGTGCTTTGAGTCTGCTTTTCCAATGAGTGAAGAGATCGCAGGAACGAAAGTTGCGAGACTCCCTAGAGCGTAGGCCAGAGAGCATTTCAAGATCCCTTGTCCAGTAGATGATTTGGCGAATGTCCAGGCGTTTGAAGCTTGACTCCGGACCTGCTGTTGCGCCTTTGCCTGCCAGCTGGCACTGCTTGGACGATCATGATTCTGCGGCAACAGCGGCTGCCTTTCATTGTTTGAGGCATCGCTCGGTCTTCTGGAGGCATCTCGCAGGGTGAAGACGCGTCGAATGCGCTCGCCCGTTGTCGGTGAGATGTATGTCGAAGGCGGCGGTAGACGGCGTGACCGCCTGTCTCGTGGCGTACCTCCAGACTCCATTACTCCGCTTTAAGTAGCCATCGTGATCTGCCGGGTGCTGATTGAATAGCTCATCTTCGCATCACGGGCGTGATGCGTGAACGTCGTGTGGCGCAAGTAGCGAATAGGAGATCAAGATGCACGCGCGGGGATAGTCCGCAGTTGGGTTTAGTAGGGTTAGGGTTGGGGTGGCTCTGAAATCATCATCAAGAGCTTCCAATTGTCCCTGCCGAGTCACAAAGGGCTTTAGCTGCCTCTATTTCTCTGGAAAATGCTCTTGTAGTTTGTATTAAGGTCCAGAGTTCATGCCTGCTCGGTCCTCAAGACTAAGGAGGCTTTCAAGGTCATTGAAGCTACCTCACCGGTGGAAAGGCAAGACTCGATTCCTCAGCTCTGCATGGTTACCGACCATTCTTTAAAGATCAAAAATATGTTATATTCGATGTTGATCCCTTTCGGGAATTGATGTCTTCTTGACTTCTCATACACAAGTGCTTTCCGGGTTTGCCATTTCATTGAATACGAGCTCTCGGTGCTGTTGCTGGACAGCTTTATGAAGGGTGCATAAACGCCAGCTGGGATGACAGGAGGTGGGGTTGATGCTGCATGTAAGCTACTGTACCATCTCGCCTAATAAAGTAGCGAAGCGATAGGCATATCTGTCATTTGTATATGGCGTCGCACGCGCATCATGTATGTCTGCAATGTCTGTAGAATGACAGATGTACGCCCAGAAATATAGTTCGTGAATGCAGGGACCGGCGAAGCTACCTGAATACAGACGCGGCCAGAAGACACGCGTAATAATAAGAGAGCTTCGATGTCCTTTCAAATCAACAACCCCAACGCTTCACCCTGGGGTACATCAACAAATGAACGACCTTCAGTAAAACGCTGGCGACCGCCGGTAGCCCCTTCTCCTTACGAACGAGATTCCACACAATCGCAAGAGGATTATTTCCCGACGCAGCCCGCGACTGAACAATTCCCGAATCCGCCCAGCATGCAGAACCAACCGCACGGCCAGCAATATGGCCAACAACAACAAGGATATGGCCAACAAGCGTACGGGCAGCAGGCGTACGCGCAGCCACAGTCGCAGGGGCAGGAGCAATATGGACAACCCGGCGTCCAGGCGTTGAATCAGCAGTTTGGACAGATGGGTCTGGCAGGGGCACCGCCGGCGCACACAGCGAGGAAGAAGAAGGACAGACATGCGTATCACCAGATTGAGCAGCCGCAAGCGAATGTACAGCAGCAAAATGCCGGTTCCGGAGGGCAAATGAATGGGCAAGCAGGTCAATCATGGCATCAGACTACGCAGCCATGGCAGTCGCAAACACTTGGGCCGATCAGCAGTGCTTCGCCAGTGCCCGCCGGCACACCTATCAGCATGGATCCAGCGCAAGGAGGGCAACAGAAGGGGCCCATGGGACCGGGCGGTGCGCAAAGCAGAGTGAACCCGGATCAAGTTCCAAGCGTACCCTTAAGCCGCGATCTTCCTGCCGAGCATTACAAGACACATGTCTACCCTACTATGGAGCAGCATGTCCCGCCTCCTGCAACAACGCCATTTGTTGCTCTCGATCAAGGAAGCGCCTCCCCCAAATACGGTCGTCTCACATTGAACTGCATACCGAGTACGTCCGAGCAGCTCACCAATACCGGACTCCCGCTAGGGCTGGTAGTACAACCTCTGGCACAGCTCACGGACGGAGAACAACCTGTGCCTGTACTGGATTTTGGCGATGTCGGGCCACCCAGATGCAGGAGATGTAGAGCCTACATCAATCCATTCATGGTGTTTTCGAACGGAGGAAACAGAATGACATGTAACCTCTGCGGTCATCCCAACGAAGTTGCACCGGAATACTTTGCACCGACCGATCCTTCCGGTGTACGCGTGGATCGAGCTTCACGACCAGAGCTCACTCTTGGAACTTGCGAATTCCTTGTCCCAAAGGAATACTGGTCCACTGAGCCGGTGCCTATGCGATACCTTTTTGTGATTGACACCACAGCTGAAGCCTGCACTCGAGGCTTCTTGCAGGGCACATGCGATGGCATTCTTGCTGCTCTCTACGGTGACGACCTCGATGTCGAAGAAAGCGACGAGAAAGAGGACGAAGCGCCATCACCGCAGCCGAGTAAGCTCCCACCTGGATCAAAGGTCGGGTTTGTCACATTCGACCGCTCCATTCACTTTTACAACGTTTCCTCGAGTCTCACGGCAGCCCAGCAGCTAGTAGTATCAGATCTTGAGGACCCATTCGCAGCAATTTCCGCCGACGCGCTCTTCGTCGATCCTGCCGAGAGCAAATCTAACATCACGACTCTTCTGCGCAACATTCCTCATATGTTCATGAACATTAAGACTCCGGAACCAACTCTCATCCCAGTTCTTCAGTCTGCTCTCTCGGCACTTCAACAGACTGGCGGCAAGATTATTTGTTCCCTTGCCAGCCTGCCTTCTTATGGTCCTGGAAAGTTAACCATGCGCGAGAAGTCAAACTCGAATGCCGAGGACAGTGAAATAGCGAAAGAGCTTCTGAAAGTCGAGAACAGTGCGTACCGCAAAGTGCAGGGTGATCTCGTGAAGGCGGGCGTTGGCGTCGATTTCTTCCTTGCGGCTCCTGCTGGAGGATACCTCGACATTACCACGGTTGGGCACATCGCTGAGAAGACCGGCGGCGATACATTTTACTTCCCCAACTGGGCATATCCTCGAGACACGCTGCGGCTGCGGAAGGAATTGGAGCACACTGTGCAGCGTGACCAAGGATATGCGGCGCTCATGAAGGTGCGATGCTCAAATGGCCTGCAGGTTGCGCATTACAGCGGAAACTTCACACAGCATACCTTTGGTGCGGATCTGGAGTTGGCTAGTGTGACACAAGACACAGGAATGGCTGTGACTTTTGGCTACGATGGAAAAGTAAGTCGCCGGGTCCCGGTGTACCGTAAGGAACATTCGATACTAACAGAAAATACAGCTTGACACAAAACTGGATGCGCATTTCCAATCGGCCCTCCTCTACACGACCTCGACCGGTCAGCGTCGTGTAAGATGTTCCAACATTGTTGCTCAAGTGACCGAGAATGCGCGCGACTCGATGCGTTTTGTTGATCAAGACGCTGTCGTCGGCATCATGGCCAAGGAATCCGCCGCTAAAGTCGGCGAGCGCTCCCTGAAAGACATCCGCGCCGCCCTGCAGGACAAAGCGACGGACATCCTCGCCGGCTACCGAAAGCACTTTTCCGGCAGCCACCCTAGTGGTCAGCTGGTGCTGCCGGAGAATCTGAAGGAGTTCGCCATGTACGTCCTCGGCCTCGTGAAGTCGCGCGCCCTGAAGGCCGGCCGAGAGCCTACCGATCGCCGCATTCACGAAGCCCGCATGGTCAAATCTATGGGCCCCGCCGAACTCAGCCTATACCTGTACCCGCGCGTCATCGCACTGCACAATCTCGAGCCGAACGAGGGTTTTGCAGACGAGACCGGCCATCTGAAACTTCCTCATGCGCTGCGTGCGACATTCTCCGCCGTCGAAGAAGGCGGCGCGTACCTGGTGGACAACGGCCAAATCCTGCTTCTCTGGCTCCACGCGCAGGTTTCACCGAACCTGCTGGAAGACCTCTTCGGACCGGGTTTCAACAGCCTGCAGGCGTTGGATCCCAACACTGCCTCACTGCCTGTTCTTGACACCCTGCTTAACGCGCAAGCACGTAACATCATGCTCCACCTCGAGTCACAGCGTGGCAGCAAGGGACTAGCTATTCAACTGGCGAGGCAGGGTCTCGATGGCGCAGAGTTTGAGTTCGCAAGGCTATTGTATGAAGACCGTAATGGCGAGGCAAGCAGCTACGTCGACTGGCTTGTGATGCTGCACCGGGCTGTGGGCATGGAGGTAAGTCTAATCACACAATTTAAGGAATGTTCGGGAATGCTAACTTTATGCTCTTATAGTTGAGTGGGCAGCGCAGTAAGCTGTCTGGTGAAGATGTCGGACAGTCAATTTCGAACACGATCACGAGCATCACTGGCACCCTGGGCCTTTGATCGCGAGAGGTGATCGGAGGGGCGGTCTGTCAGATTTGTTTACGTCTTTGGGTCGTCTCAGCGGGCGTTCAGAGAGATAAAAGGCCTTCCCACAGGGTAGCAGCATAGCGACGAGTCCGTGATGTCAAATGTGCAAATGTATTGTTTCTTTCCCAATTCACCCCATATTTGTTCAGCTCTTACCGGCATAATCCCTCTTCCAGATCTCATCGAACTTGTTCTGGTCAACTGCGAATTCTCTCACATACTCCCATTCCATCTCATGCATGTTCGTGCCACAGAGGACAAGACTGTGCAGCGGCGTGCCCAAATCCACACTGCTCAACTCCTCCAGGGTTCCAGCAACGATCTTCTCTCCATCACTGCCTAATCTGGCGACGCCGACTGCGAGCTTATCCTTGCCGCAAACGCCCTCCTGCCTTGTCTCTTCCGTCTCAACCATCTGTTCGGCGCACTGTGCAGCCGTCATGAACCTCGGCGGCTCGTAAACAATCCTTCCCCGAGCGAGAGCCTGCAGGTTCGGCTCCTTGACCTTGATGTCTAGCAAGACCAGGGTGTGCAGACCGAGCTTCAGATTGTCCTTCACGCGGTCGTAGAAGCTGTCCGGTTTCCAGTTGTCGGTGAAAAACACCATGCTGACCGTTTGTCCGAAAGCGTACAAGCTAAGGCCCGTCGCGCCCACAGCTGTGAGAATGGACGCATTGGGAAGCGTGCGAGTCTTGATGGGAGGGTCGTGCTGGCGGCAGCGGAGCGCAAGATCGGTATGCGTAGTCGCACTGAAAGGGTCGCCGACGACGAGGAAGGCGATGTCCTTAGTATCAGCGTCCGCTAGGATGTCGTCGGAGCTGCTTTCGACCATTTCGCGGTCGGCAATGATGATAGGGCGGCCATAGTAGGCTTCCTACTGCATATCACATGTAAGCCACGCGATCCGGCTTAATGTGCCTTTGTCGGAAGTTATGGACTCACGAGTACGCTCTGATCGACGAGAAGGACTGCCGTGTAGGCCTCGAGATAGACGCGCTCGGCCTTCTTGACGATCTCCAGGCCCTTGACCGAGATATCTTTCTCATCGGCCAAGCCGAGACCAATAATGTGCAGCATCTTGCTGAAGTTGCTTTGCGGTATGCAATGTTGCTGTGTCACTCACTTCCTGGTGGCAGAAAAGTTCCCCCACCATCATCCCACATGCGCCTTGACCCCGAGTTAGCTTTAGCGTTGCGGAGCTTATCCGGTCCGATCCGAAGGCTTAGCGCGATGCTCCCGACGCGCTCTCTTTCGCCTCAGGCCGCCCACGGTTCAGACATCAGATGAGGTGGTTTGGTGGAATATTTCATTTCAGCTTCTTGTAATTCGGGTCACCTACAGCCGGCTCGGCTGAGATCTACGAATATGGCGGAAAACAAGGGGAAGTACCGGACTGAGATCCAGCAGGTACGTACTCGTGCTGTCTTTCCTTCATCTCACTTGCTGGTATTAGCCCGACTATCTGGTTCTGGAGCGGAACTTGGCTTCGACTTGACGGACTCCACATGACGACGTCGCTAGATGGCTGAAAAGAGTTGTTGGAGCCGCAAGCTGCTTTGATTTGGACGACATCGACCTGGACTTGTGGCTCGATTGTATGCCGCAATGCCCAGCAAGACGTCTAAGCGCTTATGGGCCTTTTGCCATATGGTCCCTCAGTATTCTTGGTCGAATCGCATTTCCAAAGTTCGGATCATGATCTCTTGCTGCGACATTGTCCCGACACCTTCAGCAAAGGAGACTGTCATATGAAACTCGAGTTCCAATTGCTTGTGGCTTCACATAGCAGTGCCTGATGGCCTGGGTTTTCGGAAACGACCTACGAAAAGAACGTGGGCGACTCGATGAGGCGAATCTGCTGCCTTTTCACTAGCCTAATGCCACTGCCGCAAAACTGCCATGTTTATCAACGGCGGGTGCAATATGCTGACCCTTCACTTCTCCCAGATGATGTTCGTCTCCGGCGAAACAGCAGATGTGGCTCTTGAGACGACCAGTATGATCGAGTCTATCGTTCAGCAACAGGTCATGGAGATGGTAAGATTACCCATCATTTACTGAGAAAGTGTACGCTCACATCATCCTCAAGCTCACACGCGCCACGGTACTGGCAGCCCGCCGCGGCGTCCGCACGATCAGCACAGACGACCTGATCTTCCTCATCCGCCACGACCGCGCCAAAGTCAGCCGCCTCCGCACCTTCCTCTCCTGGAAAGACGTCCGCAAAAGCGCCAAAGACAGCGACGACAAAGGCGGCGCCGACGCCGCAGCAGACGACTTCGACCTGACCGCCAACGACCCTACTCTCGGTACCGGCCCCAGTGTCGGCACGCGAAACAGCAAGAACAAGAAAGCCAAAGTCGGCTTACCTTGGGACGTTTCGAGTTTCTACAGCGAGCAGGTGCCCGAGCGCGAGGACGAAGAAGACGAGGAAGAAGACGAGATGACGGCAGCGACTCTGGCGCGCCTGAAGCAAGCCGACGAACGCACCAAGGGCATGAACGCCGAGGAGTACCTGCATTTCTCAGAATGCCGACAGGCGTCTTTCACCTTCCGCAAGGGCAAGCGCTTCCGCGAGTGGGCAGGTTTCGGCGTGGTCACTGACAGCAAGCCCAATGACGATATCGTCGACATTCTGGGTTTCCTGACATACGAAATTGTCACGCTCCTGACGGAAGAAGCTCTCAAGGTCAAAGCCATCGAGGACGCGCACAAGCGGGAGAGCGGTGGCGACGAAGAGAAGAGAGGCAAAAAGCGACGACGCGAGCCCGGCTTGTTCGACCCGCCCGAGGAGGCGAGGACGCCAGTCGGAGCCCGCCACATCCAAGAAGCGTTCAGACGCCTGCAGCAGCCGGACCTCAAGAGCCGCTATCTGTCTCACGTGCCGAAGGGGAATTTCCAGCGGACTCTGAAGCTCATCTAAACCACGTCTCCGTGGGTATCGTTGTGACTGGATTTAGCGAAGGCGTTGGGTGTGGCCGTCGGGCATTTCAGAAGTTTGCAATTTTTCCTTGTGGCGTTCATTGACCTTTGATTATGGCAGGTTTTTTCATTTACCTAGGTGACACGCTTGATATTGGAAAGAACGTAGGAAGTGAATGGAACTCGTATCCCTATTTACGCTATGCAAAACCGTCTAGCCTCGCGCACACCATCCCAGAACATGCTCAACGCTGGACCAGAACAAATGCAAAATGTCTATCCAGTTGACTCCTGACGTCGAATGATTCTTTTCATGTGCATGAAAGAAAAAGAATGTAAAGAAAGAAAAGGAAAAAGAAAGCTCAAACATCAACCCGAACCCATCCCAAATTAGACTACCCTCTTATCGCCATTGAATAACAAAACTCCCGCTGTCGTAACCTCGTTACCGATCCCCTCACTCAGCGGACCTTCACTGAAAGTAATCTCCATTCTGGCTCCCATCATTCGCAGTCGGCAAGTCCGTTCCGAGGCCACTATCGCTCGGCGGTGCGTACTCGCCTCCCTTGGCCAGGACCTCCATGCTAGGCGGCGGCTCGAGCTGCAGGGCAGTCTCGTCGCCCTCGCCCTCAGACAGGTGCTCAGGCTCGGGCTCCGCGCCGCCGACGGCGTCCTGCTCTTCCGCGGGCTCTTCGTCCAGCGTCGAGGGGACGCCGATCGTGCCGTGAACCGTGCTCTCGAGGCTGTCGCGGCTGTCGCGGCGGTCAGCCTCGGAGCCAGTCATGTAGCTGCCGGTGCCGTAGGTGTACTCGGACGGGTCGAAGCTGAAGCGGCTGCCGCGGTCGTCGCCGGGCGTCAGGCCCTCGGAGTAGTGGCTGCGGTCGTCCTCGCTGATGCCGCTGTGCGCCTCGCTAAGGTGGGAGTGGCGGCGCTCGGTGCCGGCGTCGGAGGAGAACTCGTCGTGGTCGGGCTCGTCGATGGTCGCGACGTCGTGGTGATGGGAGTCGAGCTCGCCCTCGGACTCTTCGGAGAGGGTCTCGTTCTCTTTGTTGAAGGTGCCCAGGCTGTGCACGCGCTTGCCGCTCTGCCACTTGGGCTTGCCGGCGAAGTTCGTCTTGACCGAGTGGCTGCGGCTGACGCCGGTGTTGGAAGAAATCAGGCTCGGCGTCTTGCTCTTGAAGGCGTGCGCGCCGGTGGGGACGTTGTTGTTGATCTGGCTAAGACTCATGATACGACGGTCGGCGGCACTGTTCGGGATGGACCTTGCCATCGGCGGGCGGATCTTTGTGGTAGCCAAAGCCTGGCTGTCCTTCAGAGACGAAGGAGCGGCGGAGGCACCAGTCATGCTAGACATCACGGAACCGCTGCTAGGGTTTCTCAGGTCGCGGCCCTGCGGCTTCTTCTTGGGCGACGGCGGCTTGGGCACTCTCGCGGACTTGGCAAGAAGCATCATGCGAGACTGGTTCATGACGCCTTCCATCATCCGCTTCTCGATGTGCTCAGCCCTGGCGTCCATGGCGTGCAGCTCATCGCGGCGGATGTGCAGGGCCATCTCCAGGCTGGCCACGTCGGCCTGCATCTTGGACTTCTGCTCGGCGAGAGCCTCGCGCTCAGCCCGGAGGCCTTCCACGAGTGCTTGCAGAGAGTCCTTCTCGCCGTTCAGACCAGTAATCTCAGACTCGATCTGGTCCTTCTGGGTCAGACGCCTCTCAAGCAGGAGCGCGATCTCCTCTGCCTCCTTCTCCTTGCTCTCGTGGTCGGCAGTGATCTGCTTGCTCTGCAGAGCCACGAAAGCCGACACCTCAGCAGCGGTAGCCATGACCTTCTCGTGGATCTGGTCAAGACGCTCGAGCTGCGCAGAAGGATCAGCAGCCTGCTGAGCGTGGCCCATGAGTTCATCGAGCTTGGTGTGCACAGACGAGTCGTCATATTTCTCAGGAGCCGGCTGCTGGCGACCCATGAGCTCGTCAAGTTTAGTGTGGACGGCAGAGTCGTCGTACTTCTCGGGCATCTCGGGCATGCCCTGAGGCGCGGGGAGGAGAGCAGGAAGATCCCTCTTGAATTCGGCAGCACGCTCCGCTTCGCTGGCCTTAGACTCTTCCAAGCTGGCCTTGATCTGGTCCTGGAACTCCTTCATGGCCGCGGCGTGCTCTGCAGCAGTCTCCGAAGCCTGCTGGCTGTGCTCGTAGTGCTGGCCGATGAGAGCTTGCACCTCCTTGAGGGACATCATGAAGCGCGGGTTGTGCTCGGTGAGGTCGCTCTGCACAGCAGCTACAGAAGCGACGACCTTCTCCAGCTCCTCGCGGGTGACGGTGTGCTCGTGAAGCAGACCCTGCTGAGTCTCGTCGAGCTTGTTGTAAGTGTCGTCAACGCGGTTGAAGACAGTCTTGGAGTCCTCCGCCGCCTTGTCGACAGCATCAGGGTAAGTGCTGGTGAAAGTGGTGAGAGCGGTGCCGAGGGTGTCGATGGAAAGCTTGAGGTCGTCGGTCATCGTCTTGGTGTTGTTGAACAGCTCGTCCTGCGCGGCGACCTTCTCCTCTACGGCCTTGGCTTTCTCGTCCGCCGCGTTTTGCGCGTCGTCGAACTTGCTCATCATGCCGTCAAAGAGCGAGTCAAGCTTCTCAGTCAGCTCGGCAACAGTGGCTTCCTTGTGCTCGCCCTGTTTCTCGAGAGAAGACGCAGCGTTCTGCTCGTTGTCCGTCTTCATCGCCTCGAGGGCGCCGTGAGCCTTCTCGAACTCCGCCTTGACGGTCTCAAGAATCTCCTTGACATCAGCAGTGACAGCCTCGTTGTTGGACTTCTCCTCGAGCGACTTGAGCGCTTCACCAATGGTGCTCATGCCCGTCTCGCCCTCGGCCAGCTTAGCAATGAGCTCCTCCTTGATCTCGACGAGGTTGGCCTTGACGCCCTCGATGTGCTCAACGGTATCATTGAACTCCGTCTTGCGGTCGTCGAACGCTTTGGCGGTGATGGCAATGTCGTTCTCGTAGCTGTCCTTCATCTTGTCGTGGCTCTCGCGGAAGTCGTTGATCAGGCCTTGAAGCTGCTCGACGTCGGCCTTCGTGGGCATCTCAGCCGGGTCCGGGAGCTCCATGGTGGCGACCTTCTCCTTGATCTCGGTGCAGATGACGCCGAGGACGTCGAGGTCGGGCTTGGTGATGCGAAGCGCCTGCTCTTCCTCGGAGGGCTCGGCGCCGACCTTCTCCTTCAGCTCTTCGAGCATCGTCTTGACGTCCTGGGCAAGGACCTCGACGACGGCGACGTCGGCTTTGGCGGCGGTGGAGTTCTCAAGCTTCTCCGAAAGCTCGTCGAGAGCCTCCTTGGTGATGACAACCACGCCTTCCACAGCCTCGACCTGCTCCTTGGTGGCAGAATTGGAGTTCTCAGCAAGCGCGAGTACTTCGACCTGGTCCTTCATATTCTGAAGAAGCGTCTCGATAGCATCGGTGTCCTCCTTCATAGCCAAGCCCTCAGGCATAGCCGGCGCAGGAATCTCCGGCATCTCCTTCGCAGCAACGGCAGCAACAGACTCCTGCATATCGCGGATGGCGAGCTCGACAGCCTCAAGATCGACCCTCGTGGCGGTGCCCTCGGCCGGCTCAGCGGATTTCGCGGCCGCGGCCGCGGCATTGTCCTGCATGGCGGCGTCCATCGCCTCGATCTTGATCTGCAGCTGCGACAGCAAGACCTCCATGCGCTCCACGTTGACGGCCTGGCCGCCAGCGGCGCCTGCTGCAGAAGCGGCGGCCGCGGCAGCCATGTCCTCCTCGGAGAGGCCGCGCGATTGCTCGCCGTCGGGGTCGTCCGCGAGGACCATCTCGGTACCACTAGAGCGAGGCTCGTTGACGCCCTTCTTCTCCTTGAGCAGGTCCATGTCGACCCTGAGGCTGGCGAGGCCGTCCTTGAGGGTGTCGAGGATCTCGTAGTTGACCGTCATATCGGCCGGCTTGTCGAGGGTCTTGACGACGTCTGCGCGCAGGGTCTCGAGGCCCTCGTTGATGGCTTCGAGCAGGTTGTTCGTCTGGACTTCGGCGTGCTCGGGCGAGTCCATCTTCTTCTCGAGGTGGCTGCGGAGGTCGTCGAGGCCGATGCGCATGGTGTCGAGGACTTCGTCGTTCTGGCCGGGAGCGACCATCGTGGAGTTGATGGAGTTGCGCAGCTGCTCGAACTCGCCGTGCATTGCCTCGAGCAGCTCGGTCGGAACGCCCCCGTTGGCAGCGTTGGCGGAGGCGGTCTCCTTCATTTCCTCAAGGCCTTCGCGGAGAGCTGTCAGCATTTCGCTGTTGTCTGATGGACCACTGCCAGCAACGACCAGGGAGCTGTTCATAGAGTCCTTGATCTTCTCGAGCTCTTCCTTGATCATGCCGATGGTGCCTTCGGAAGCAGTGTTCTGGTCCAGAGTTAGCTGTGTACGGAGCTCTTCGATGGTGTTCTTGATGTCCTCTACGACGGCATCGTTATTTCCAGATCCAACGCCAGCGTCTACAAGGGTGGCCTTGAGCTGAGCGATGTCGTCGCGCAAGATCTGGAGGGTCTCCTCCTGCTCTCCGATGGAGCGAGTGCCGAGGTCACTGCCCTCAAGTTTGGTGTGCAGAGCGCCCATAGAATCCTGAATGGTCTCCAGAAGCTCTCCCTTGTCGGTGGCGTGTGCGTTGAGGATGGAGCCCTTAAGCTGCTCGAACTCCTCCTTCATGGCGGCGTACATCTCCTCTCTGCTGTCCTCTTCGCCGTCAACACCGCGAGAATTTCCGGTGTGCTCTTTGAGTCCTTCGATAGCCTCCTTGACGGCGAGGATGACGGCGGCGGTGTTGTCCGGCTTCTGCTCCTCCGCATCCCGAGAGTTGGCAATGGTCTCGTGCAAATGCTCGAACTCCAGCTTGATGTAGTCCAACATCTCGGCCTTGCCGGCATCGTGAGAAGGTCCGTCAGAGACGAACCCTTGGATGTCAGTGCGGAGCTGCTCCAGGCCGCCCTTGACGGTATCGACGATCTCATCCTTGCCAGTGACGTCTTGAGCACGGTCGACGTAGCTTTCAATTTCCGCACGGAGAGACTCCAAGCCGTCCTTGACGGCGTCCAGGACCTGCTCGGTGTCCCTGCCGTTGGCGGCGGAGTACTGCTTGAACTCGACGCGCATGCCGTCGACCAACTCGTGAAGCTGCTGCAAGACCTGCTCGCCGAAGCTGTTGAAGGGAATGGTGGTGCCGTCAAGGCTGGCTTTGACTGCGTCGAACAGGTCGTCGCGGGTGATCTCGAGCTCGCGGCTGGGCTGCTCAGAGAAGCCCTGGCGCACGGCCTCCAGGATGCCAGCGCGAGTGGCCTCATCATCTAATGCCGGCGCGCTGGGAGAGGATTTGAACTCTTCCAGGGCATTGCGAACTTCGGCTAGTATCTCGTCTCTCACGGCCTGCAGATGATCCGGCGAAGCGGGCTGGAAATCCTGGAGGGCTGCCTGCATGACCTCGTAGACTTCGGCTTTGTCGATGCCGGGCGCCGCAGGCTCGGGACGGTTGGCCTGATAGTCTTCGAGGCCTTCCTTGAGCACGGCAAGGATCTCATCGCGCTCCAAACCGAACTGTTGGAGCTCGATGTTGGGCTCAAAATCTTTGAGGCCATCCTTGACGGCCTCAAGAACATCCTCGCGTTCGAGACCTGTGTTGACTGGTCCGACCTCGCGTGATGTGTTCTCATGCTGCTCGGAGAGAGCGTGCTTCACAAGAGCGAAGATCTCATCGCTGCTTGGGCCAGAGTTGGTGGTAGTGGCAAGCTGCCTGAAAGAGTTGTCGTCCTGCTCGGCACGCTCTTGCAGCATCGAGTGAATCTGCTGCTTGAGCTCATTGAGACCCTCTTCGACAACACGGTGGATCTCCTGCGCAGTCTGTGTGGCTTGGGTGTCTTCGATCGATCGGTCGAGCGTGTTGTTCAGTTGCGCCTCGCTAACTTGGTCGAGCTTGCGACCAAGCTCGCGGCCCATGCCCAGAACTTCTCCTCTGAGGTCGCGAACAATGCCTTTGACTTCCGCTGTGGCTCCGCCGGAATGTGTGATTGAGTCCTTGATGCGCTCGAGCAGCTTCAGGGTCTCTTCATCTTGAGCCGGCTTCACACCCTCAGCCGCGGCTGCCTCTCGTAGTTTGGCCAGAGCGCTAGGTGAATCGAAGTTGAGCTCCAGCTTAGGAGGCCCACCATCTGCACTTGTAGTGACCGGAACGAGAGCCTGCGACTCCGACTTCTCCTTGATAAACTCAGCCAGCTCCTCCACCTTCTTCGCAGCCTCGGTGTTGTCCTTTGAGCTCTTCTCGAACAGCTCGTTGAGCGTCCCAAGGAGGCGCTCTTGACCTTCTTTCGTCACCATCTCGCGAATGATCTTCTCGAGCATCGCAACGCTCGCCGCGCCCTCCACAGAGTAGGGAGACGGGGATCCCAGCCGTCCGTCGTCCAGGAAACTGTGTGCGCTTGCCGCCCTAGGGACATGGTATGAGCTTCCGGCCGGCGGAGGCGAGCTGAACATAGGCTTGCCGAGGAACGTTTCGGGGGCATTTGTGCTGGCGCTACGGCTTCTTAGGCCTGGAGGCGGAGGAGCACCCAGGAGGGTCTGTGTTGACATGGAAGCAGTGAGTGACTTCAAGCTCTTCCGAATGTCTTCGTCGCGCGCAGTCGCCGCTTCCTTCAGGCAGACGAGGTCCGTAGCATTGTCTCTGCTCCTTCTGCTCAGACCGGCCATCTCTTTCTGCAGGTTCGTAGCGATCGTTGTGAGGTTGAGCAATTGGCTGGCGAAGTCGTAGTTGTTGTTCATGCGAGGTGTAGTTGGGGTTCCGGATCTGTTGGTGACGTCCGCAAAGGGCTCATCTGGTACCTGCATGGTCTGCAAGGCAAGCATCGTTGCGGAAGGCGGTGTGTTCTCGCCGTAGATCCTGGAATGGCGACTGGATGGGCGCATGTTGGGTGTCTCTTTGGAGTCGCGGGCCGAAGGCGTCGGAGTGGTCTCCCTCTCTGGAGTTGGGGACATCGGTGACATGTAATCTCTGCCGTCTCTGGCGCTGAAAGGTGAAAGGCCGCTCGCGATGGATTGTCTCCTCTCCGCTGCCGGGCGTTCGGGCGATTTGTCAGGCGAGCGAGAGTTATCCAGGTAATTTCTCAGATCCTTGACGCTGCCCGGTTGTAACGACTGCATGCGCTTGTGATGTGCGCCTTTGATGAGCGATCTCTCGGGGGAACCGTGAGGTGTGACATTGGAGACGTAGGAGGATAGTGGCGCAGTGTCTCGTGACGACTCGACAATCTTCTTCGCCGCAGCCGCAATCGTGGCCGACGTGTTTGCCCTCGTAGTCGGCGAAGACGTCCCAGGATTCAGCGGCAATGGCGGAGGCGCGCGTTCAGGGTCGGAGCTGTCCCACCTGCGTTTGAACTGCGTTAGTACCCCCATAGTCTACATATGATGTTGCTGATGAAGCCTGGTGTAGCACTCACATTGGGACGCTGGCCCGTCCACTGAGCTCGGAGAAGGAATGTTTATGGCCGGATGACCCGCGGTCACGGGACGGATCTCTCGACATGGCGGCCGACATTGCGACAGAAGGCTACGTCGAGCCGAGGAATGGACGGGATGCGTTGGCTGGAATGCACCCTCTAGACAGATCTGACGCCGCGCAAGGCGGACAAAAGCATTGTACGGCGCACCGGGTAACGATGAAGGCGCGTTGCAGATGAAGGACGAGCAGCACGCGTGGTGGGCTCGTGAAAGGGCGAAAGTGTGGTGTCTCGAAAGTGAGGGTATGAGAGTCTGATGTCTCAGTTGGGCCCAAGGGAAAATTGCGATAGTTCAATGATGGCAGGGTCGCTGGCGGTGTCGGGTGCCATGTCACTGTTGTCACTGTTTACAGTCAACAACGCTAGGCGAGCGCTAGGCAACGGCGGGCGCGAGAGGTCCGCGCTCCGGTGCGGGAGCCCCGGCCGAATCCAGCGACGCCTCTGACGAGATCGATGGCTTGCCAGCTCGCCCACGCCGCAGGCTGGTGTGTTCTTGGGCTCCGGCTCCGCAAATCATGCAGAACCCTGCACCGTCCTGCACGTGAATTGGCACTTTTGTACACGGACGTGGTGGCGTTGCTATGAGCATGTCCACTACTACTGCACGCGATATACGCCTGAGGTGATGGATTCGCCGGCGCCGCGCAAGCGCAAGCGCTCTTCCGATGCTGTTTCGCCACAGCCACACGGCCAAGATGACGGCGAAGACACGGACTTCAAACTCGCGATGCTGGCATCGATCAATCCCGATAAGAGCCAAGACGTGTTGCTAGACTATCTGCTTGCCTACAACGGCTCTTTAGAGGCTGCGTCCAACGCGCTCAACGCGCCAGATGCAGGCTCGCCGGCGCGGAAACGCTCTGCTGCTACCGGGTACCAGTCGTCTTTGGCGTCTTTTGCGAAGGTCAACGGCGAAGGCACAGAAAGTCCAAGGCCACGGAAGCAGTTGACTAGGAAAGGGCAGACCCTGCATCTATACACACCTGAAGACATCGAGAACCACACGCCATGTTCCATCATCCATAATTTCCTACCTTCTGCTGATGCCGACCGACTGCTATGGGAACTGTTGGATGAGGTACCGAGTTTCCGCAGGGATGTCTTCCAGCTGTTCGAGAGAACCGTTGAAAGCCCGCATTCCATGGGCTTTTACGTGGACACTCCACATGACGTCCAGCAGCAGAAAGATCAATATGCTTACAACGGCAGCTATATCTCCCACGTCCGTCAATCAAGACCCGAGATGCTCAAGGTGTCAGAGCTGGTACGAGATGCAGTCAACGACGAGATCGCCCGTCGAAGACGAGATTTTAACGATGGCCGAAAACTGAAGTTCCAGTCAGCAGAAGAATGGCGACCCAACACCTCATTCGTCAACTGCTACGACGGCGGCAAAGAAAGCGTCGGCTACCATACCGACGAACTCACCTACCTCGGACCTCGCGCGGTCATAGGCTCCCTATCTCTCGGTGTCGCTCGAGAATTCAGAGTACGCAAAACCGTCCCGTCCGAAGAAAGCTCCGCAGCAGACACCTCAGGCCAAATCGCAATCCACCTCCCGCACAACAGTCTCCTCGTCATGCACGCCGAAATGCAGGAGGAATGGAAGCACGCCATCACCCCCGCGCAGGCGATCGACCCTCACCCTCTAGCCGGCAACAAGCGTCTGAACATCACCTACCGCTGCTACAAGAGCTACATGCAACCACGATACACGCCACAGTGCAAGTGCAATGTGCCGTGTACGCTTAGATGTGTGCAGAAGCAGAAGGCTAGTAGAGGGAGGTACATGTGGATGTGCAATCGTAATTACACGCCTGGCGAGAAGGGCTGTGCGTTTTTCGAATGGGCTTTGTTCGATGAGGATGGTCGACCGCCGTGGGCGGAAGGGTATAAGGGTAATGTGAATGTGCCTGTGGGCCTGCGAGAAGATGATGTTGGCTCGCCTGCACGGCCATGACAGGGGACATCTGGGATTGCTTTTGCAGTCGAGGAAAGCGAAGAATTCTCAACAAAAAATAGGATGCGACCGAAGCCCATTTCTAGAGCCGATGTGATACACGGCCTCTCCAAAGATAACAGCGTCTTACAGTCTTGGTGTTAGGGCAGGGCGCTACCCCAGTCAGGCTTTGCACCGGTCTAGACTTCGTTTTGATCGCTTATGAACAGAGGCCATTTCTGCTCGATTGGACGACCTGCGTAAGCAGCTCAGGAACAGGCTGTCGGTTCGCTCAATTGAACCAATGAGGTCTAGGATGGTTCGCTAAACGCCACATACATCACATGCATCCTCGACGAGGTCAAGTGGGCAGGCAACAACCTGAGACCTTCGTTTGCAAATCGTCGCGTCTTTTCATCGTGTTCAAGTGTTCTTCGTTGCAGAAGGACCCAAGCTGCCACTCCGAGCTATAGCTCTGCCTGCATGAGCTCAACCTCTGCTGAGGACCTCTGCTTATCTCATCAAAACTGCAATTCGGACCTACACGACCGCGGATCTCCGGCTTTAAGCGTGCGACGTGAGAGGCATCGTTGGCTTGGGATGTATATCGACGGTCCTGACTTTGTATGACATGTCAAATTCCAGGAACCTCTCAAGTAAGATTTGATCACATCACGGACTAGCGTCGGCATCCAGCAACTTAGCATGTCCATATCTAAGTGCTGCATCACAGGGTTTGAATGGGATGGCGAGCCAACCGGACATACGATCCCCTTCCCAACAGCCTCGAACCAAGCCTACATGACAGGCTCTTCATCCGAAGCGGCAATCCTCTTCATCGCGGACCTCTTCGGCTGGGAATTCCGCAACAACAGACTGCTCGCCGACCACCTTGCCCGCTCGGTCGGAGCAACAGTCTACGTCCCAGACTTGTAAGCACAAACCTCCCCGTCCGCTCCACCGAAGACCCCCTCACCAACCGCCTCCACACCCAGCTTCAACAACGACCCCCTCCCAGCCGACATCCTCACGACCCAAGATCCCCCCTGGCCAACCCTCAACCTCACCACCTACCTCCAATCCAACTCCCGCTCAGCCCGCGCGCCCGAAATCCTCGCCTGCGCCCGCCACCTCCGCGCCAAGTACCCCAAACTCGGCGCCATCGGCTACTGCTACGGCGGCTGGGCCGGCCTCTACCTCGCCTCCGAGACCCTCAACTCCGGCCCGCAGCCTCTCCTCGACTGCCTCACGATCGGGCACCCGTCGCTCGTCACCGAAGCGGACATCGACGCCGTCTCGCCCCGCGTGCCAGTGCAGGTGCTCGCGCCGGAAGTGGATGCCATGTTCACGCCGCACTTGAAGGCAAGGGCGTTTAGGGTGCTGCAGGAGAAGGGCGTGCCGTTTGAGTATAGTCATTTTCCGGGCGTGGAGCATGCGTGCTTTGTGAGGGGGAATCCGGGGAAGGCGGGCGAGAGGGAGGCGATGGAGAGGGGGCTGGGGGCGGCGGTGGGGTGGATGGGGGAGTGGTTGAAAAGGGAGTCTGGGGAGTGAGTCTGGGGAGCGATGGGAGGGGTGGGGGTTGTTGGGAGGAGTTCGGTGACAGATGGGAGCTGCTGTGGGTTGCCGATTGGTTATGCTGACGTTTCGGTGGTGCTCAGTTTCAACTCATTTGCGGGACATATTGTTTTTTGTAATCTCTATCAGCACATACGACCACAGGTCAGTGAAAACTGGGCATCCCGTCCGCTCTGCCATACATAAGCACTGAACCGGGCGACTAGTACTAGAGTGGGTGACCATCTGGGAATCCCGCCTGTTGTATGTTTTTGCTTTTGATCTGTCGAGACGACGTCGCCTTCAACGCTCTGAGGCCGTGCATCGGAAAGTAATTTTTTGCGTGCTTCCGCGAAGCTGCTTTGAGCATCGTCGGGTAACACGATTGGGCCCTAATGCAAGGTCACCCTTCGATACAATAATGCACAACGAGACTTTGGGGCCAGAGCGTATCCCTGGATACTCATTACAATTCGGGCGAATGCTGCATACGGAAACGCATCAATCGAGGAGTATACCATTAATAAGGTGGTTGACTTAGGCTGTTGCTAGCATGGGAACGTGATGGCGCCGCTTCGGAGCATGCTCACCAGAGCCGCAAAAGACTGCCCCATTAATAAGATGGGAATTTCTGCAGGAAATATTTTTTACTCAGCGCTGCCCTCTTCTTTCTTCCCAGGAGCTTAATGTGCGATTCAAAGTCCGCTAAAGGGTCGCAAGATGATCCCGTTCGCAAGCAGGCGTGAAAGTTTCTCGCGCCAATTGAAAAGGGAGTCTCATAACGAGATCCTCATAACGAGACTCCAAGGGCCTACGACACGTGGCATGTAAAGATGGATTATCAATCCTGTGGTCCGAAGAACTTGTTGACAGATGGAGTGTAGGATAAGAAAAAGGCATCAAGCTACCACTGTTATGACCTCGTAAAGCAAGACAACGACATGAGTCTTCGGAGGCATAGCCTTCGAACAAATCGTGCCCATAGTAAAGACTCCGACTGTCGACCGCATATTATGAGAAGGACTCGGTGTGCGTAGTCCACTTTCCTCCAAACCCCGGCTGTACTTCCATTCGATTCCTGGTCAAACTTTTCGTCAAAGACAGCATCTCTCAGAGCTTCCATTCTTGTGGCCCTTTTCGCCAGCTGGTCCTCCGACGACCTGCTGTTCGAAATGGCCCATCAATGCCCGCAATCTCGAAGATTCCATCTGCGCACGCAGAAAAACACAGGGTCGTCTCGCAGTCTTCTTCGCCAGATCTCGCTAGGTACTCGGGCCTGAGGGGAAACCGGCCCCAGCAGGATGTTTTGCCTGCCATTCCTCCACTGCTTTGATGAAGCGTGTATTCCTAAAGAGCTTTGCTCCTTCGAATGCACTCGTCGCAAAGGATGGGGCTCCTGGGGCGCCGCCGCGATTCGGATCGGCACCGTAATCGAGCAAAAGCCAGATCAATTCTTGCGAATCATTCTTTGGTAGGCATGCAATGCGGCACAATGGAGTGGCACACGAGGACCCTGGGTAAACAGCGTTGGTGTTCACATCGATACCAACCACGTCGATGAGATGTCGAATGAAGTTCATCCGGTCCTGAAAGCACTCATCTGGCGTTTCGCCCACAGCAGGCGCAGCATGAATACACATAGTGACCGCTTCCGGCAGTATTTCCGGACAAAGCGGCGCGCCGCGAGAGCGGAGAAGCTCGAAAGTCGACAAGTTGCCGTGTCTTGTAGCAATTAGAAGAATGGGCCTCCGCATTGCCCGATCATCTTCTGCACCAGTGTCTGGCAGATGGACACTAGCGCCGTGATCCAGACACCATTTGACGAGCTCATGGTCTTCCATAATTTTCCAAAGTAACGGAGCTCTGTAGAAATAAGATTCCCCACTGTTGATATTCCATCCTTGTGCCAGCAAGAATTCTAGTAATTCGCGTGAAGGCAATCTGTCGTCAGAGCCCGAAACCAACTGCCAGCCTTTTAAGCTGTTGACATCGGCACCTTGTTCGACGAGATAGGCAAGGACCTTGGTTGCATTATTCTGCGGTGCATAACGCAAGCCTCTGTCCAGGACATCCTGGGTCTTGAAAGATGGGTTGGAAGTCGACGAAGCGATCACAATCAAGTTTGCTACGGCGGCCACATCGTCATTCTCGCAAGCATCTCTCAGTTGACGTGTAAATTCGTGAAAGCTGTGAGGTTGACGCGCCATCCTGGGTGATCGATTGGTCGTGATATGCAGAGTGGTTCTGTAATCGCAATTTCGACGAGGCTCTGATGGTGAGCGGTGTCCTTGATAATTGGAGACGGGTGTTGCAAAAGGGGGTTTGTGGATGTAGTTTGCGGAAGAGCTGAAAGAAGAAGTACAGCTTAAGAAGCTGATCTGCAAGTCACTTGCGCTGATGTTGATGATTGGTCAGTCGCGCGCTCACAGGACATCGCAGTGAAGCGAGTCACATGACATCCTGCCGCGCAATGCGCAGGTGTAAGTGAAGTTTGGTGCTGGTGAATATAAACCCAGACTTTTTGAACTGGCTAATTACTCACTAACCCTACAGCAATCCTAGCAGAGAGACATCTATCTAGAGAACAGTAACAGGATATCTCACTGCTCTCTGCACCACACATTCCTCATCATGGCTTGGAGACTCCCATCCATGATTACCTTCGTTTTCCTCTCCCTGTTGGCCTTACTTGGTGAGTTTCCCGCCAATACAGCCGTGCTATTTGAAGCTCGGATGACTGATTGTGCTTGTCTCCAGCGGTTGCCATTCCGTATGCTATCCCCTCCTCAACCACCAACGCGAACAAGGTCGGCTTCACCGGTGTCGGAAAACCATTGTTTCCAAGGCACTTCAACAATCAATCTTGGATTAAAAACAACACCGTAATATCCACTACCAAGACTGAGCCGACGGTGACCGGACTTGTTCCGACATCCTCAATCACAAGCACACCATTCTTGAGCGGCTCCGTCTCGATCTGGTCAACCGACCCGGTTTCTTTGGTGCCGCTCCTGCCGTCTACCTTTCCAGATACCACCCATCTTTCAAATAGAAGTGAAATCACGGATCTAGCGGGAACAACTGACTCGAAAGAATCCGATACGACCAAAACAATCTCTGTGTCTTCGTCGTTATCGTTCATCTCGACGCAACCAAGCGACAGACCCCTTTTGGTCAACAGCACAGTCGTCTTGACTACTGGAATTGATTCACAGGGGACCACTTTGACGGGTACAATCACTGCATCGCAGGCATCATCCCTTCGTCCTTCGACCCAGCCAATCGAAACACCCTTGTCTACATTCACAGAATTTCCGCCAGAGATTGTGTTTTCATCTACCTCAGTGCTGTCCAATACCCACGACCCTCGAGGCAATCCTATCTTGGGCCCATGGCCGTTGTGCTGGTTTTGCCCTCCTGGTTCAGACGGTGTCTTGCTTCTGAACGTGCCCAAACCAGGTGTCTTCCCCAGCGGAGGTCCACCTTCGGCTGGGTTTCCGACGCCTTTTCCACCACTTACTATAGGTCCAGATGGCATTCCGTCGTACCCATCATCTCCTGAGCCAACCGAATCCTTGAGTTCCTCTTCAGAATCTTGCAGAACTAGCACCGTTACACATATCACGTACTTTGTCTCCTACGGAACGAACGACGTTGGATTCACGACTGCTACTACGACGACATCAACCTTGTCTTCCGCAATTGCAGACTGTACAGCTTCAGGAACTACTGCTACATCCACCAGCCAAAGCCACCTGCCTCTGTGTTCAGCTCATGGCTGCCTGGATTGCAATCCTCGTCGAGACATTCAAGGATGGGCAGCCTCCCCTTCGAACGGCGAACGCGGCGTAGATAGTGAAATTGAGTATAAGGGTACGGAAAACTTCACTCTAGATCTGGTGAAAGCGCCGATTCAATCCTTCGACGACTGTGGAAGGTCACTTTGACAGCCGCGACCCCAATTCCCTCGCATCAAAGCGTCGGGCCGTAGAGGCTGGGGATTTACACACTTCCGACATCACTGACGACTACCCTAAGCATGAAGATGCTGGTGATGTCAGCGATGGTGCGATATTTTCGAAGAAATCAGTTCTCAGGAGCTCTAACACCCACGACGACGGAAATCTTCTCGGAGAGCGTGGTATTCCAAGAGTAGGAAAAGACCGGCCCAATCCTAACGATGTTTGGGAAGAAGTCGAATACGGAGCCAGCACTGGCAGAACACTGGTGGTCGAACATGGACTGACAGGATTTCGAGGCATCTCAACCTCACGCTTTGCAAAGTTTGGTGTTACCGAGTTCAACATCATGGTGCAAGGCCTACTTGGCTGTACATCAGTGATTGTGATATCACGGGAGGGCGCGTGGGTTTCGCACTTGTGGGAAAGCCGTGGCTTCACCAAAGACTTTGAAGAAGATATTATGACATATCTTCGAGAGGGTCGTGAGAACGAGGCCGATACACAGCCTCTTGCAAAAGCTGTGAACGAGGCTTTTGAAAATGCGGAACACACTAAAATATTCATAATGACGCCTGCACGGAGAGAATACGATTTCCCCAGGGAGAAACCAGCTTCGGCGACATATTATCCGTGGATCTTCCAAGGTAATTACGAAGCTCTATATGGGCCAGAAGGGAACGCCGAGGGGGACGATGAAGTCGAAGATCGACTCACACCATTGAAAGGGCTTTTGGGTGAGATGATGCCTGGTGTGCCTATCGAGATGTTTGTATACAGAAGGCAAACAACGACTGATATGGGAGGTGCCTGGGGGAGGGCATCTATCCTCTACAGCAATGATCAAGATGTGGACGATGACGGAGAGTTGCTGCCAGAAACACCTAAAAAAGCTACTTGGGATTGCTGGATGCAGGGGAAGCGGATGGGTTTCGATATGTGGGACGCCGCGCCCGGGTATGTTTCTATGTCCCCTATACGTCGTCTATTGTCAGAGCTTAATGAGTCGGGCTAACTTTGTGTCAGGCAAATTGGCTCACCGTCTTCGGATGCAGAACCATCCATGAACACCGAGATATCGCCAACGACCGCAACGGAGTCCACGTCTATCTCAACTTCCAGGTCTTCGTGGAAGCATCAGGGCACTGTTGGCCTTCCAGCACCAGGCGGTTTATCCACTTCCACGAGTTCGTGGAAACATGCAGTCACTGTCGATATTCCGAAATTGGATGATTCATCTACTACCACATCTTCATGGACTCGCTTGTTCTCATTTGACCCCACCACGTCAGAGGGACAGACTACATCGTCGCAATCCTCTGAGACGAGCGTAGAGGTGACTTCGACGACAGAACCAAGCTCTACTATCGAGCCAGAGTCAAGCACGATGACCAGCTCCTTCGTCTATCCAACAAACACGGAAGTCGTCAGAGGCGAAGCTCATTGTTTCGATCCCGACAATGGCGACTATGAACAGTTCGGACGCAAAGACTCAATAAATGTTGCAAAGAATTTCTGCAGCAATGATCCCATCCTCGAGGCAGACGGGGACACTATTCCAGACCATTACAAGAACGATCTCGGAGTGTCCACCCATATCGTGGTTCGCTGGGCAACCGATCAGAGTAATTGCGCGGCCAAAGGAACGTATCATTTCGCGGCATCTGAGGACTTTCCCTGCGAACGATTGTTCGACATCAATTACTTCTGCGATGTTTCTGCTGCACTGAGTTACGGTGGAGGCTACGTACTCAATACGCCGAGTTCCGGATGCATCGAGATCAATCTGTGGGCCACAATCCCAGGGGCTAACGACAGACTTGACATCAGACGCTCGTGATATCTTGTATCAGACGGCGCCTTCATCAAGCAGCTGTCGACTACCCACAAACATCCAGGAACGACAAGACTGCAACATGACTGATCGACTAATGAAAATCTCCAAAAGTTTTGATATGGGCAGCTTTGACTGCGCCATGCATTAAGGTATCATTTCCTGTTACACGAATATGCAAATGTAGCCGAAACAGCGGCACAGGCATTTATATGATTTGACAGCTTTATACTATCAAATGAATACAGCATTGAGTTACAATCAACTTATTACCATCCTTGAGGAAGCCTCTGTAATATTCGATCATACCACCTGTGGCTGGAGAGACGAGAGAGAAGGGGCGTGCCGCCCGGACCAAGTACAGATGAAGCGTTTCAACAGCAAGCCTTGAAGACGGAAACGAAGCGATTGGCAAACTCAAGACCATTACTGAGAGTCGCTTTTCAATATGAACATGTAGAGGAAACCGGACGCTCCTGATGCAGAATATGAACTTGAACGCTAGATCATCAGGAATCTCTCGGAGGGGCGCAATGCTCTCACTTGACACTGGTCCACAGTCCACCCGTAGTTCCAAACCTCACGGAGCTGTACGCCCTAAGCCAAGCGTCGTTTGCTGGGGTGTTGTGAAGACACTTGAGATGGCGAATTCGTCTCGGAACTGTTCTCCGCTCACCATGCGTTACGGTCCCAGTTCGGGTCTATCGAAGAATTTAATGTCAGCTTAATGTACCTCCTTGCTCCATGTAAGCAATGCAATCCCAACTTACCCTGCACAAATCCACCAAGTACCCTACTGCCTGTCTGCAACAACGGGTGTCCCACGACGATCTTCAAGAACCGCTCCAATCCTCTGCGCCTCTCCTCTATCACACTGTCATCGAATCGGTTCAGGTAGACTTTGCCAGGCAGCGTAGGAATTGAGACTCGCGCACTCTCGCGCTCGAGAAGGTCGCGGAACACCTCGAAGTCGGAGTATCGCCGGCGGACTTCGGAGCGGCGCAGTTTGAAAGCGGGGATGTTGGTCGATAGGCGAATCAAGTAGGTTGTGTAGCGACTAGAGGGAGAAGCGGTGGGCTGGTGTGTTTGAGGGTCTGTGACCTGTGGAAGAAGAAGTCGTAAGTAGAGATTCTTAGATATCCATAGACCAGCTGCTTCGTAGGCAGTGTTTCCAGCGATGCGATTCGCTCACGTGCTCGCCCAGGCTGTCGGGAACGCTGTGGTGCCTACCTCGATCTCCAAGAAGTTCTCCGGCACGCCGTAAATCTCTTCAAAGCTTTGCGTGTGAGGGTTGCTGCCAGTGCTCGCGAAACCGGTGGGTAGCTGCCCGCGCTGCTGTTGACCGTCTTGCTGAGGTGGGGTGGTGGACTGGGGCGGAGGCTCGGGGCGGGGATCGATGCGCTGCATGATTGCGGTCCAATGCGCCGTATGTGAGGTTCAATTGCGTTTGCAGTGGATTCGGCGCAATCTTTCGACGTGGTCGGCGAAGTGAGGTTCGGTGTTTGGGCAGTTTAGGGTTCGCGATGCGAACTGAACTGGGGCCCAGGCTTGACTCGCTTGCGCCATGCTGGGCTGAAGCTCCAACTTCGTCATGCGGCGGGGTACCTTATGCCTTATCTTCGGTCTCACATTAGGGTACGCCTACTTGCATGTACAGGTGTCGCCGAGAACATCATTGGGTAGAAATCGTACCTGAGCACTTGACATATTCGGGACTTTGATCTTGAATGACGCAATCCTCTCAAATCTCAGTAGTTTCGTCAATCTTCATGCTCATTGACTTCAGCATACGGTTTAGATGAGGAGCAGAGAAGACTTTGGTTTTCGAAAGACTGTGTCCAGATTTCAAATGGGGAAAGCTTCAACCGTCTGCGATCTATCAGCGAGCAAAGTGTCTTGTAGAAAAGATACAGTTGTTCCAGAACAGCAAAGGAATCGTTGGAGATCGTTTGATGTCAATACTACCTAGGTAGTCAGAGCAGCGAATGATAATACAGATTAAGCAAATGGGTATCTCTCATCGCCCGAACCGAAACGCCAGAAAACAGATCCGCTGCATCGTTGGTCCTCATGCTTAGCGCAAGCTCACAGCCACTTCCAGCACGCTGAGATACCGTATTCTCGTGCCTGAAACGGCCTCATCCATGGGCTCTGCCTCCTTTGTGTCCCGTTCAGCCTTGTCGGTAGTCGGTCCAGCCTGATCGATCTCCATCTCCTCACCACCATCAGCTTCCCGTTCAGGAACATCCACATCGTCCACAGCACCCACGCTTCCCGTCTTTACTCTGACCTCGAACGCGTCTCTCTGCATGAACCAGCAACCAATCTCCATGACCTTCCCCACGGCCTTTCCTGTCCCTTTTACCAGGACCTGCTCCCCACCAACACCTCCGACCCGTCTTTTCTTATCCTTGCCTTCCTCCGCAAACCTCGCAACAGCTCCGATATCGTCCTCGCCGCCATCATCGTCCCTCCTTCGCTTCCGCTTGTTCTTCTGTGCTAGTGTCGTGGCAGCCTGCACGTCGCGCTTGTCGGCCAGATCGAGCAGTTTCTCTACGCGCTTGACGGCGCTCATGAAGGGCGTCCGAGCGGAGACATAGACGACTTTCTGCGTGCTGGAAGATGTGTAGGGCGAAGCGATCGCTGGGCGGAGAAGAGGGCGTTTAGAGACTGACGCATCTACGGGCATTGTGAGCGTGATTTTCTTCAGTGGGGGGATTTTGAGGCATAGTACCTTTTGGTAGGCGGGGCAGTTTCTTATGCTCAGGTTTTGACGCGCCTTTGCTGGTTTCATCCTTGGTCGCCATGTTCGACACCGCGAATACTTTCGTTTGGATGCGCGTAATGTTTGCAAGCGAGACTTGCGATTGATGACATGTGAAGCTTCGAAAGTCGAAGCGCAAGCCCCGAAGCTTCGAGGCTTAAATGCGGTACCTTGCAGACATCACTTTAACAACGACATCACCAGTTTCGCAAAAGGTCGCTTTCGACCATAAACTATAGAGTGAAAGATGCTTCTCCGCCACCTCCACCTTCCCAACCTCACCCGCTATACCCACGCCAGCAAGCTCCAAAACACCCTCGCCTCTCACCTCCTCGCCCACAAAGCCAAACCCGCCGAGGTACCCACCATCCCGCCTACAGTCCTCACGGCACAATTCCACCCCGTCTACACATGCGGTCGCCGGGAAGTCGGTGCCGTAACCGCCGAGCAAAAGCAGTACCTCACATCGACCGGCGCCGAATTCCAAGAAGCGCTGCGCGGGGGCCAGACAACATTCCACGGGCCGGGCCAACTGGTCGCGTACCCGATCTTGGACCTCAAGAGACATGGATTGAGCGCACGATGCTATGTGCACATGCTTGAGAGCGTTGTCATGAAGACTTGTGCGCACTATGGGATTGAGACGAGGCGGACGGAGAACCCGGGTGTTTGGTTTGATGATGATCAGAAGATATGTGCTGTTGGGGTGCATTTGAGGAGGAACGTTAGCAGTCATGGGATTGGGCTGAATGTTACTACGGACTTGGGATGGCTGGATCGTATTGTGGGTTGTGGGCTAGAAGATAAAAGAGCGACGAGCTTGGAGGCTGTTGGGGTGAAGGGCAAGAGTGTGGAGGAGGTAGGAAAGATCTTTGCCGAGACACTCGCGAAGGAGCTACAGGGTGTGGATGGCGTCGAAGAGATGCAAGAGAGCGATGTGGACTGAGACAGCCGGAGGACTCGCCGTCTCTGCGCAGCCTTTAATTGCTCGTGGGGGGGTTGCCAACCCACAACAGAAAGACACGGTACAGCCGCCATTGCGGGACGATGCTCCGGCAAAGGAGGACATTCTGTCGCGTTGTGATTCCGCCGATCTCTACCCTGAATCTTTTGGGAGAAGGCAACCTACGGCCACTTAGGCCCGGGGCTGCTTCGACCAGAAATGCGGCATCAGGGAACACCAGGAGTGGTTGCCTCGAACAACGAATTGTGATCTACTCAGATCCTCAGGAAGTCTGAACAGATTTCCAAGCGCTTTCGTCAGGGGATGATGGAGCAAGCTTTGGGCGCTGAAGTGCCATCAGGAAATCCATCCCACGCCCACCGATGATGCAGACGAATGAGATCTCTACGCTGTCACCGATAAACGCCTGGTTGCATTCGTTGTGGGACATTCGTGGAGGAGGAGGAAAGACGATGTACGGGGTATCTTCGAAATAAGCCAAAACCCTGCGCCTGCGGACGTCTCAGTGCACCCTCTCGGTGCTAGCACGCGAAGACAATCCGAACAAATGGCCTCACCGCCTACCAAATCTTCCCCTCCCATTTGCCTTGGAGTTTTTGTTCTTAATTTTCAACCGTCTGAAGTTCTGGCTCACCTTCTGTGCAACCTTTTTGACCGGATTGGTCGACTTCTCGGCCTCCTTGAAACTTCCGTCTTGAGGGGCACTCGTGATCGATTGGCCGTCCAACTGCGTTTCTGCAACTGCTTCTTCCTCATCATCGCTGTGATCCTTCTGTTCCAATTCTGCAGCTTTCTTCGGCTTATGTAGCACAGGCTTGAGATTCGCCCTACGAGTCGTTCTCTTCTGACCTCGTTTCTTGTAAGGCTTTCGAGGCAGGCCATTCGCACCCAGGACTTCCTCTTCCTCGCTCTCGCTCTCCTCAGGCGCCTGATCAGGCCCCAATGGCATCTCTACGCCTTGACTGTCCTCCACCAGCACCTGCTCGGGCTTCTTCTTCGCCGGCACTTCGCCGTGCTCTTCGGCTTCTAATTCATTCAACACATCCCACTCGTCGTCCATACGCTCTTCCTCCTGGTTGCGCAACTCTTGAATAATCGCGCTGAAACTGCGAGCGAGCGGCTTCCTCCGTGGCGGAGGCATGGCCAAACCACCCGCTTCCTCTTCGTCAATAGGTGCCACAGGGTGCGATACTCTTCGCAGAAATGACGGCGTAGCGAACAGTTTCTTCGAGCTGCTGGGCGTGCCAACCTCGTCATCCTCGCGCTTCCTCTTTCCCGGTGTCGTCATGAAGGAGTCCAAGAAGTACCGCTTGCCGGACGATTGTGGTGTTCGGGACAGCGCACTGTCTCTGGTGTGCGATGAGCCTTTGCTGGGTGTAGCATGTACCGCGTCTCCATTCTCTGCTGTAGGGCTCGGAGAGCGTTTGCTGGGCGTGGCGTTCGGTAGCATATCGAAGATCCCGAGCACATGTCCGTCTCGTTGTGGCGTTGGTCCAAGAGCGCTCCGAATAAACGCTGGTGTCGGCTGCTCTTCTTTCACAGGTGAGAGCACGTGCTCTTGTACTTCTTCAACGATCTTCGGCTGTCTCTTTTGAGGTGTTGTCGCGCTTGCATTGTGAGAGCGCTCTCTCAGAGCGTTGTCGGGGATGTCTCGTCTCCTTGTGCTCTTCTTCGGCGTCTCGATCGGTCGCTTGCTCGCCTCAGGAAGCCTGAGCGCGTTGAACTGCTTGTACTTGGCGGCAATGGCCGCGTTGCTCTTGATGTCCTCGCGTGTTGGTTTGCGGCCACCATTCTCGGTTTGGAAGTTCTTTTCCCAGTCTTTCAACTCGCTGCGGAGAATGCCCAGCTCTGCCTCCATGGTGCATGCAAGATTGACTGGGATTCGGCGTTTGGGGGAGGATATCAGGTCGAGGTCAAGTTGAGATGGATAAATCGGGCGAAACGCGTGCATGAGGGTGACGCGCAAAGTGCCAAAGCCCGACGCGCGATCGCGGGGGCGTTTGATTGACACTGCCCGCTACCGACTTCCGTGGCCCGAAGTCAACAGTCGCAACAGTGTCAATCTACATTGCACATTGATACACCGCATACAGAAATTTGCGCATTCAAACACCTTGACAGCTGTGTTCATCTTCGCAACACTGTGCTCGTGTGTGAGAAGCTCCCGGAATAAGTATACGTGCACGTTTTACTTCCCTCCTCCCTTGACCGCACATTTCAATCTCTGAATAATCAGTCGATCCATTTCCTCACTGCAAAAAAAAAAAAAAAAAATACAAAAAAAGGCCTATTGCATCTGGCCACGACGTGGTTACCGCGTTCTTTACTTATGATGAGAGATCCAAAATACGGTGACCTAAGATTTGTCGCTCTTGGGGGCATATGGCTAGATGACATTTGTTCGCCCGGCAAAGATACAATTACAGATGTGCCTGGAGGTTCGGTTGCATTCGGTAAGGACCATGGTTCGATGTTCTCCAACAGTCCCTCGTGTCTCTGCTAACGAGACTGCCGTGATAGCGACTTTCGGAGCTGTTCTCTTTGCCCAACAACCGAAAGAGGTTGGGTTGATTGTGAAAGCCGGGCACGACTTTCCCACTGCTCTAGAGGAGACATTCCATCAGTGGAAAGTGTATCTTCACATACTCCGCCAACAAGGGCGGCCCTCTGCCAGAGGGAGAGTCCTTTACGGTCAGGATGCCTCTCAGCGGACTTACCAGCGAGTCACGCAGCCAATGCCATCGACGCCGGAAGATTTGGATTCGACAAACCTGATATTAGCATCCTGCTTCCATTTCTTCGACACTCCCTCGACAGTATCAGATCAGATCAAGAGGATCATAGACTTACGCTTGCAACGAAGGATCGAGGAACATCCGGTCTACGTCTGGGAGCCACAAGCAAAGTCTTGCTCTCCGGAAACGTTCGAGAGCCACAAGGCTATGGTGAGAGAGGTCGACATTTTCTCTCCCAATCACGCCGAGCTTGCATTGTTCTTCCCGCGACCGGATGATGGCACACCGCTGTTCGATAAAAGGACTGTCGAGCAGCAGGCCCGTGCTTTCGTACCAGAACCACCGTCCGAAGGCTTGTCGAGGCCTTTGTGTATTCTGATACGCTGTGCCGAGCACGGATGCTTCGTTCTCTCATCTTCCCCCAATGCACAGCAAAGCGCCTGGCTGCCGCCGTACCACGGCTCGGAATCCAGCGGCGTGATCGATCCGACAGGCGCAGGGAATGCTTTCCTAGGTGGCGCAGCAATGGGCTACCTCGAGCATCGGGATTTCATCAAGGCAGCAGCCTATGGTAGCGTGGCAGCCAGCTTTGCAGTCGAAGTGGTCGGCCTACCCGATATCCGGCGATGTGACAGCCGAGCACGACTGGAAGAGTACATGGGACGACTTGAGCTGCCCGGCACAGGGCTGATCTCGCGATCCTGAGAGCAGCGTGCATTGTGCTTCATAGGCTGCCACTGTCTACATATGCTACCTTTCGGAAAAGCCGCTGTCAGCGTCCACGTGTGCTGTGCGTATGCTGCAATCCTCCCGGCATCACCGGGTAGCCAAGGTGTTCGTGTTGCGCCTGACCCTGTCCCTGACCCTGAGCCTGGTGCTAATTGCTTAGCATTCCCTCCATGCAGGTTGCCACCTCTGGCGCTCATGCGAACGCTCGAGCATTAGGCTTCACTGGTCGCCTTGACCCATGCCAGATGACGAACGCCTTCTGGTCCTTGCTTCGACAGCACGACGAGCGGCTCTGCCTCCGAGCCACGACACCTTCACTACTCGCAAATCATCGTCGCACTCGGCCTCGCAGCCGGAGGCCAGTCCGCGTCTTCACGACCTTCAAGCCTCAGGATCACCGGCAAGGCCTGCCATCGCGCCGATCGCTTGTCTATCAGGGAGACCCCGCGGATTTAAAGCGCTATCCGAAGCGTGGAACGTTCCGACCGTGACGAACGCAGTGTCAGCACCTCGAATAAACTCCCCGACACCCACCTCGGCAAGCCGCGTCTCACACCGCCCCTCGGCACCGGTCACGAGCGCCGACCCCAAACCACTCTCTCGCGCACATCGCCATGCGGCCGCGGGTGGGAATTGCCATCGGCGCCGGAGCTTCGCGGCGGGGAAGGGCGGCGGCGATCGAGTGCGTCAGGCAGCAGGGTGCATGTTCATGTACGTCCCCCTCTGGCGCTGCTCTCCACGGTACATGTACAGTACGAAGTGCAACGTAGTGCGCTGCACGCACAGCCAGCGGGCGCAGCGGGCAATGCGTCTAAGCGAAATGCAAGGCCAGGCGGCGGGCGGTTCTGCCGCGCGTGCGCTGGTTCAAGCGAGGGGGGTTCGTTTCGGGTTGCGTGCATGGCGCTATCCCGCGTTCTGGCTCTTCTCCGCAAATTCTGGTGATATCCGCTGAGAGGGTGTGATTAACGTTAGAGACTTCGGGGGTTGGAAGGGTTCGTGATGCGCGCCGGGGGGGCTTTGTGGCTTGGGGAGGTTGATTGGGTCGATCTTATTAATACTCCTGTTGGTGGTTTGTGGTTTTTGGCTCGTTCTTGGTGTTTGGAGCTGTGGTTTCATCATCTGCAATGTATCAGGCGGTGAAGAGATATGGGGTGATGCGCTGGATACTTATCCATGGTTCTTGCTGCCTCTTCGATATTGTGAGGAGGATGTGAACATGGATGGTCGATCAGGACGTTGGGGTACCTGTACGACGTATGAGAGATAATGCACGAGCCCATGATCATCACACTTCGCCGTGGGCGGCCACCTCTCAGGAAGAATAGTCAGCAGCTCTTGAGGTATCGAGAGATTCGAGCAAGGCCTCAAACAGGAACAGTCCGCTGCTATCATGAGGCAACTGCTCCGCCCTGCTGACAGAGACGGAATCTTCCTCTCTCGACCGTCGCGCTTCTTCCCAATTTAGGCCAAGTCACGGCTCTTTAGGCCCTTAAGCCGGACGAGGAGGCACTGCATCCTGCACTGATCGTCCGTACATAATCCCGGCGCCGCTAGATCTTGCATCGAACTTCCTCTCCGTCGTACGCCGATCCACCCATTGACTGACGCGCCGCTCTGGGCGAGAGGCACGAGCTGCGATAAGTTGCAGCATGGACGGTGTATCGTGCCCACGGCCCACCCACCCACACCTCACCCGCCCGCATCGACAACACGCAACTATTATTGTACGGGCATGATTCACCGCCTGGCATGTGACGGGGCGGCTGATGCAAGACGTGCCGGCGTGCGCCGCCGTTCGGGCTCTGGCTTGCGGAGGACGCGATTCAGTCAGACGGCGACGTGGGCCTATATCGATCGCGGTGGGTCGGGCAGGTCGTCTGGCCTTCTAGACTTTTCACATCGTGCCCTCCTCGGACGCCACCGCCTCTTCCGTATTCTGGCCATGGCGTGCATGAATACCCACCTCCAAGCTGTCGGGAGTGGCAGGGTGTGGGGTCGGCGAGTGCATACTGCTGTTCTTCACGGCACCACCACGGCAGCTCCGTGGGTTTGCGGTCTGCTGTCTCCGCTTCGCGAGTGCGACAGGTTCATTGGGTGGATTGCGGGACCTGCGCGCGCAGGCGTGCTGGCCGTGGCGCGGGACGAGTTGCCAGCCAGCCACGCAGCGTCAGGTAGACGAGCGAGCGTATACATGGCAACATGCAATGGCTGCATAGACGAGCGCTGCCCGAGATCCGACGCACAGGGCGCGACGAGGGCGTGTAGCGTGGGGGTCGTCGCGTCTGTGTGGGCGTGCGAGGCGTCGTCGCTCGCGGGATGCGATGCCACCACCAATACTTTACCTCACTTAGAGGTGCCACCCCGCCGCTGGAGTGCGCAATTGCCGGTGGGCGCGGGCAGGGGTGGGCGCCCAGGGTCCGTCGCGCGCGGTCGTCGAGGGCCTGGCAAGGTAGACTAAGGTAAGGTAGAGCACTAGGTAGTCGTGGTCCGCAGCGCGCATGGTGTGCATGTCGCGTACGTGTTGGGCCTCTCTCCAAACGGTCACGCAGCCGGGTGGTCTTCGGGCACGCCTCTGCTTGCTCTTCTGGTGCGCGCGACTCCCGCCTGCAACGCTCGCCCGGCCAATCCTGCTCCGCGCTGCCTCTCGCGCCCTCGCAGCGTCCAAGCCCTCCCCGCCCGTGACTCGCCCCCCTGTGCAGCTCCAGGACACTCGCATGAGGCTAGAGGGCCCAATCAACTCGCAGCCCCGGCGGCCTCCTGCTCGCCTCCACGCCCGGCTGCTGAAGAGCGGCACGCAGCGCCTGTTCTCCACTCCGATGCGGCCGCTGGGCGACGCTGGCCCTGCAGAGGGCGCCGTGCCCTATCCTGCTCCCTTCGCACTAGGATCGCGTTGAACCTTCCTTCCCTGTGACGCCGTTCTCGCGCCGCTCACTCCATCCTGATCGTCCAGAGCTCGACGTACTAGTAGCGCGCGATAGCCTTTCGATGCTGTCGTCAGCTGCCTGCGTCCTCGAGCCCGGTCACCCTCTGCTGCTGGAGCGCGCATGAGCCGACCGTCGCGACAGCCCGACACCGTTCCTCGATACAGTATATGCCTGCGTCCTCAGCTTTCCAATGGTCGTCGCCGTCCGGTCAGGGTTGCACGATCCGCGCCGCTGCGAGCGTTGAACAGCACAAAGCTTACGAGGAAACTCCCCGTACCGCGGCCTCCCGTACCGGACACCCGATGCCTGCCTGTCGAACCCTGCTGGACATGGACCCTTCCTCGCCCACGGAAAGCGACTTCACGGACCATCGGTCGGCCAACTACATCTCAAGTTCACAGTGGTCGTCGGCCGGGTCGAGCTCCAGCCCGGAGCATGCGGATTCGGTGATCACGCCGGAAAGTGACGACTGCTCGGAACACACGATTGGGCCTAAGATAGAGGAATTGGACGACAACGAAGGGCTCAGCGAGTTGTCTAGCATAGAGGAGGCGAAGCCGATTACTAGAAACAGCGCCGTGCTGCCTCCAGCGCGCAAACGAGGACGTCCTAGGAAGCATCCGATCACTGAGCCACGAAAGACGGCACATACAAGGTCAAAGACCGGTTGCGCGACGTGTCGGCGGCGGAAGAAGCGCTGTGACGAGAGAAAGCCCACCTGTCTGGCTTGTGAAAAGAACAATGTCGTCTGCGAAGGCTACGAGCCCAAGCAGCAATGGCGAGGTGGCAAAGAGAAGGCACTCACTGTGCGAGCCAACCACATCCCTTCGGACCTCCCACTTCTGGTACCCGGTGTCGACGGTGCGGTCGATCAGCTTTTCTTCCAGCATTTCACTTGCAACGTCAGCAAGGTGTTGTCAGTGAACGACTATCAAAATCCATTCTTAGAGCACATCGTCCCCATGTCGATGTCACATCCTGGACTCATGCACAGCCTTCTGTCATTATCGGGGAGTTGCCTCGTGGCGAAGGCACCCACTTCGAATTGGGAGTGGGAGCAACGTCAAGTCCACCACAGCGGCAAGGCGATGGGTCTCCTGTCTCAAGACTTGCAGGAAGCCCACAACCACAGCCCAAACCAAAGCGCCATCGTCAGCGACCCATCCATCGCGCAGACCCTCATCCTCTGCCTCGAAACCGTCTGCTCCGGAGACCGCACAGGCCTCTACAGAGTGCACCTCAACGCGCTCAAAACAATGCTCACACAACGCCAACGCCGCTTTCCCAACGAGCAACTCAGGCAATTCATCCTCGAATTCCTCCTCTACCACGACTACAGCGCCAGCATCACCGCCTCCAACTACCCTCTCGACCAACGCTCCATCGACCTCATGGCCGACTTCCACCTCCCCGAACACCTCCTCAACACCACCGCCAACCCCACCCCTAGCCCCCAAGACCCCACCGCCTCCTCCCTCCTCGGCGTCCTCGACGGCCTCTTCGGCTTCATCTCCCGCATCCGCGCGCTCCGCGACAAAATCCGCGCCCGCCGCGCCCTCTCCCTCGCAGCCCGCTGGGACGAAGCGATCATGAACGACGCCTTCGCCATCGACGCCGCGCTGCGCGCCTGGGCCTGCCCGCACCCGCCGGACTCGCCGCGCTACGCCGCCTCCCTGCTCTACCGCCAGTGCGCCTGGATCTACCTGCACCGCAGCATCCAGCTGTCGCGGCCGTCGCCGGCCTTCCGGCAGGCGGTCGACGAGGGCCTCGCGTACCTGCGCCTGCTGCCGGACTCGGAGGACGGCTCGACGCAGAGCATCCTGCTCATGCCGCTGTTCCTGCTGGGCTGCGCGGCGTTCGAGCGCGACCAGAGGCCCGAGATCAGCGCTGCGTTCGAGCGGCTGCAGGCGTGGAGCGGGCTGGGAAACATTGGGTACGCGAGGGAGATTGTGGAGCAGGTGTGGGGGATGATGGACGAGGGGCGGGAGGAGGAGACGTGGGATTTGGAGGGGATTATCGCGGGGAGGGGTTGGGATTTCTTGATCACTTGAGACGGCACGGAAAGAGTGAGTCTGGGTTTGGGTCCGGTTGGGTTTGTTTCGGCTTTTTACGGGTTCGACCTTCCTTGCGCACCACAGACGCAGGGGACGGGGCGGGAGGAAGCGCTCTTCTCGCCCTGCTTTGCTTGCATTTCGTCGTGGATGGCGGCAGCGAAGAATGTGCGTGGCATTTTTGACTTTGCTTTGAGGATCTTTTCAGTGTTTGATCGCATGGCATCTAATGGGGGTGTAGAAGAAAAGAAGCATGCGGCCAGATGGATGGCCGAAAAAGAGCTTGGATGTAATGGAAGGGGGTGGGTGGATCTTCGTTCTGTTGATTAAGCGTATACATACAAGTCGGAGGGCGGGAGGTGTGTATAGCGCGGCATGAGTGACACGAAAATACGAAAGCGCATTTGATTCTTCACACAATCTCGTTCACATGTCTTCATATCAGTGACTTTCAGGGAATTATCTATCAACTTGCCTCCAACAGCAAGGCATGAAGTGAGGTCAAGAACCGTGCCGCCGCGTGGGAAGCGCTCGCATGCAGGCATGTCTGTTCCTGCGCTTCGGAGAGTTGATGACTGTGCGACAAGCGGAGCAGTGGCTTTCAGGGCTCCTGGGTTTTGTGCAATTTATCGTTGTAGTGGCACTGCATGCTGACTGCAGTGAGGAGGTGGAAGAATGGGAGGTGTCTTCGAGGGTACGTAGGCTGCGTGGAGGCCTCAGGCAGGGGGTGAGCAGCAAGGCAGACTTGCAGCGCAGGAAGCAGTTCGCAGGTGTGCTTGCCTTGCCGCCTGATGATGACTCGGTCTGGCCCTTTCGCGCCTCGTGGCCTCGAGCAGCGTCCGCATGATGGGTGGACGAGAGAGGTGTTTACCACAGTATCGACATCGACTCACCTACCTATACAATATTCATCATCCTCTCACTTCGACCTCACTCTGCCCTCCCTGCCCTACCGCAGCAGAGTTCAGCACGGTCCTGCCGCTCGTCACAGGCTTGGCCCGTCATCCCTCTCCACTCTCCGCCCGCCGCCAGCCACATCCCACCAGCGGCCTGGGGCAGCTGTCGTCACCGGTTCACCAGTCACGCCAGTCCAGTTGCACCCGCAACCCGCCAGTCAGCCTCCAGCCTCTATTCTACCTCCCGGCTCGCGCCTCCCGTACCCTCCTTCCACCGCACCTCATCCGCGACGAAACATTCAGGGAGCACCACACCCTGTGTCGATCAGCGCTGCGGCCTGACTGCGACTGATGACCGCGAGCGAACAACATCGACCCACTTCTCAGCAGCCGCCAGCCCACTACGACTTCATCGCGCGACCGACGGACCCCGCCAACTGCCCGGCCACCGCCGCACCAACGCGAGGCAACCACATCGCCCACTAACGCACCGTCGTCTCAGCCTGCTGCGCGACACACCTCGCGACATCACACCGCCAGCCTCGTTGCCCTACGACCGTCGACGCCCTCGACAGCTCCACTTGCTCCAAGCGCCGGGCTGTCACATCCTGTTCCTGTCGCTTTGAGCTTGAGACGCCGCCGCCGCCATGTCTGTTCGAGGCGAGCGCGTCATTTACCGTGAGCGCGACCGGAGCCGCGAGACCGAACGAGACCCCGACCGACGCTCCTACACCACCGTCAAGCGCTACCAAGTCCCCGACCGCAACTGGGGCGAGGAGGACAAGGTCGACTACGACAAGATAATCGTCAAGCGCGAGCGCCGCGACGACCCTCCGCCCAAGCCCCGCACCGAGATCGATTTCCGCGTCACCGAGCGCGACCGCCGCGACGATGACTGGCACGTAACCGAGCGCGTGACGGAGCGGGAGGCGCCCAGGCGCGAAATCCCCTACCGCGTGCTCGAGCGCGACCACAACCACGGCAGCCGCAGCAACTTCTACTTTTCCGAAAGAGACAGAGAGACCGTTCGTGCACCCTCCCCACCAACCCAAGACAGGATCCGCGAGTTCAGATTCGAGCGCGAGCGGTCGTTTTCACCACCCCACCACCACCATCATCATCACCACGAGGATCGAGGTCCTGAAATCGAAAGGTATAGGAAGGAAACTGAATATTACCAGGCGCCGGCGCCGCAGCCCATTATCATTCGAGAGTCAGCCCCGCAAGCCCCGATTATCATAAGAGAAGAGCGCCGCGAGCCCCAGCAGATCATCATCCGACGTGACGAACCGAACTACGACTTTGTCGAGAAGGAAGAAGTGCGTGACGAGCGACAGTCGCTGGTGCGCAGAGAGGAGCCGCCAGCACCTGTTCCTGTTCCTGTTCCGGCCCCGGCACCAGCACCTTCCGTCAAGCCTCAGGACGAAGACTACTTCTACGAACGCCGCATCCGCGAAGTGGACCGAGGCCGCCATCGCGAGGACGAAATTCGACCCAAGGACAGCGCTTCCCAGTATGGAAGTGACGACAGCTATGAATACGTTCGCCGCGAGCGCATAGTGGAGGGAGACAGCCGAGAAACCTCCCGCCACCGCCGTCGCGACCTGGCTGGCGGTGCTCTTGCTGGTATTGCTGGTGCTCAGATTCTGCGCAGCCACAGGAAGAGCCAGGGCAGGGATCCAGGTGGCCGCGGCCGCTCACTTGTTGGTGGTGCAGCCGTCGGAGCCCTGGGTGCTGAAGCTGTCCGCCGCGCGAAGAGCTGGCGCCGTGGCTCTGGCAGTAGGTCTCGTTCCTGGTCCCGGTCTCGTTCGCGTAGTGGCTCCCGTGAACCTAGGCGCAGGCGGAGACATCACCACCATTCAAAATCCCGCTCGAAGTCTCGCGCGAAGCAGTTGGGAGGGCTTGCTGCTGTCGCTGCTGTCGGTGCACTTGCTGGCTACGCTTTGAAGAACCGCGGGAAAAACAACGAGACTGTAATCATCAACGATCGCCCGCGCCGCTCCCGTTCGAGGCGCCGCAGAGGAAGTGTCGACACCGCCACCACCGGCTACTTCAGCGATGGCGGAACCAGGAGGAGCGAGAGCAAGCACAGAGACCCGGAACACCGCAACAGGCGTATCGCACAGGCTGGACTTGCCTCCGCAGCGGCAGCTGGTATCTGGGAACGCGTCCGTTCCAAGAGCCGCGGCGGCAAATCGCGCTCGCGCAGCAAGAGCAGAATCCGTCAAGGTGTACCTATCGCAGCCGCCGGCCTCGGCGGCGCCGCGCTCGCTGGGTTGTACGAGAAGACCAAGGCCGGCAAGGAGGCAAAGAAGCAAGCCATCATTGATGACGAGCTCAGCAGAGGTAGGCGCCCATCGCGCAGTCGTTCGCGGAGTAGGTCCGTCCCTGCTCCTTACCCTGTCAATGGCAGACGAGGTGTTGATGAAGACCCTATGATAGCTTACGGCGGCGATCCTATCTATCCTGACCGCGGCGGCCGCGGTTACTACAGCGACGAGGAGCCGGGTATGTATCGAAGACGCCACAGGGGAAGCTCTAGCGGCAGCAGCCCCGACACCAGACGTCGCAGCAGGAGCAGGAGTAAGAGCAGAAGAAGGCAATTGGCCGGAGCGGGACTGGCGGCTGGCGCAGCTGGCGCGGCCGGTTACGCTTACAACAAGCACAAAGAGCGCGGCCGTTCTGCGAGCCGGGAACGACGTAAGTCCAGAAGTATCTCGAGTGCGCACGCGAACAGATTACTGACTTTCACAGGCCACGACGACGATTACAGCGAACCGTATACCCCTGATGAGTACGCGCCACCTCACGACTCCGTCGGCTATGACCAGCCACAAGCAGCCTACCCAGGCGGCAACTACTTCCCTCCTCCGCCCACCGACCCGGGATACAATCACCCTGCCGAACCTTATCCTCAACAAGAAGGCAATTACAACCCCTACCCGGCATACAACCCCGCGGACTACCCTCCTGAAAGTTCGCACACGCCTTACGAGCAGACGCGCGGTGCATACGGCGATAGCGACGCCACTCTCGGCGCGCCGTACCCGAACGACACATTCGCAGGCGATCCACGTTACGCAGCGCCAAACGATGCTCCGGCGGCGCGTGGCCGTGAAGACAGCAGAGACCGAGACGGGCACCGTGGCAGGGACCCCGGAAATGTGAGTGGCAATGACCCTAGTACTGCAACCAAGGTTGCGCGCGAAGACCGTGAAAGTAGCAGCGTGGATGAGGATCGCGAGACGCGTCGAGATGCGGGTACGTCGGGGCCATAGGCTTTGATCTGAACCGACTTGAGCATTGAATTATCTTTCCGACGGGACACTTTGCTGACATTCTCTTTTCTCGCGTCTAGATGGTGTAGAATCCCATTCCGAACCCCCTCCGCGTGCCCGCTCCAACAGCCGAGTCCGCTTCGACCTAGGCTCCAACGTCGAGTTCGAAGACCGCCGCAACCGCGCCAGCCCAGACGACCGCCGCTCCTACTCCGACTCCGAAGACACCGTGGCTTCGTCTCGACGCCGTCGACACAACGACGATGACAACGACCGCCACTCGCGCCGCCGCCGGCGCGGCCAGCGCGACCCGCCGTCCCAGCTGTTCAATGACAAGTACGAGCGCGGCCCGCCCTCGGACTCCGGCTCGGACGGCACTGTAGAGCTGCCTGCTCGTTTCGATGAGGAGGGCAATCGAAAGCCGGAGTCTACGGGCAACGAGCTAATGGACCATATTCAGGAGATGTTAGCTGGTAGAGGGCCGGCCGGGAAGCTTTTCAAGGGGATCGCGGGGGATTTCATGGATGACGGGGGACGCGAGGGAAGAAGGGGGAGTAGGAGCCGGAGGAGGAGAGAGTCCGAGTAGTGGACTTCGACGAGCTATTTCTTCTTTCCCTTTCTGATGAGCGATGCTGAGCCTTCCAGCGGAGCGAGCAACGATTTTCCTTTTTCTTTTCTGGGACGGGTAGAGGATCACGACTTGTTACGATCACGGCTATGAGTACGAGGACGGGTGAATTCCATTTCCTTCCGCACGACCAGTGTTATCCCAATCCCTTCTCCACACGAATGATAGTATCATCAAACCGTATATGCGTTTCTCACACATCACATCTAATCGCTCCCCTTCCCCTCCTCAAATCTCCTCCTCAAACGGCCTAACAACCAACCCCTCCTTCCCCAACACCTCCTTCACCTGCCTGACAGTCCACTCGCCGCGGTGGAACATCCCCGCGCCCAGCGCAGCATCCACCGGCGTCTTCTCAAACACCTCCGCAAAGTGCGCCGCGTTGCCCGCGCCCGAGCTCGCGATCACCGGGATCCTCACGGCGCCCTTCACGCTGCGGATCAGCTCGAGATCAAAGCCCGAGTTCGTCCCGTCGCGGTCGATGCAGTTCAGCAGGATCTCGCCCGCGCCCATGGCCTCGACGGCCGTCGCGAGCTGCACGACGTCCAGGTCGCGCGTCTCGCGCCCGCCCTTCGCCGTGCACGCGTACCAGCAGTGCCGCTCGCCGTTCGGGCCCGGGAACGCCGTCTCGACCGTCGCGTGCGGCGTGTCCGCGGGCGAAGCGACGTACACGCGCTTCGGGTCGACGGAGACGACGACGGCCTGCGCGCCGTAGGCTTCGCTGATCTTCTCGATCGCCGTCTTGCCGGAGAGCTTCTTGCCGGCGGCCAGGTACTCTTCGGCGGCGTAGCAGGCGTCGGAGCCGATGGAGACCTTGTCCGCGCCGGATTGGAAGTAGAGGGTCGCGACTTCGAGCGCGGGCACGGTGCGGTTGGTTTGCGGGTCGAAGGTGTCGCGGATGCCGCCGCCGATGGTCAGGGGCACGAAGACGGTCGCGGACGCTTGGCGGAGGACTTCGAGCATCGGCAGGTCCTTCAGGGGGGTGTCGCGGAAGGAGGTGATGTTGAGGAAGGTGACTTCGTCGGCGCCCTGCTCGTAGTACTGCTGCGCTTTGGCGACGGGCTTGCCGAGGTTGCGGACGTCGTTGCCGCCGGAGCCGGACTTCTCGCGCACGTCGTACTGGTCGCCTTTGGTGACGACGAGGTCGCCGGCGTCGTTGGTGCGGACGTCGAGGCAGGCGATGATGCGGCGGGTGAGGCCTTGGGTTGCGGTCGCGGAGGGCGCGGGGAGGGGCGAGGTCTTGGTGCCTTCGAGAAAGGCTTTGAGGACGCGCTGGCCGGCGGCGCCGGACTTCTCGGGGTGGAATTGCGTCGCGAGCACGTTGTTTTTGGTGATGGCGCCGATGAACTCTTCGGAGCCGTATTTGGCGGTCGCCACCGTCCAGCCGTCTTTCTCGAGCTCGCCGGCGCGGTAGGGGACGGCGAAGGAGTGGACGTAGTAGTACTTGCTCTCTGGCCGGAGGCCGTAGATGCTCTGTGATTTGCTCGCCTCGTCGGAGGAGGATGTGTTGGCGGAGTTCCAGCCGATGTGAGGCACGCTCTTGTCGGCATCATTGAATCGCTCCAGGCGTCCCTTGATCACGCCGAGACCGGGCACGTTGGGGTTCTCAGCAGAAGTCTCGAAAAGTGCCTGAAGTCCAACGCAGATGCCCATAAAGGGTTTGCCGGACTGGATGTGTTTCCGCACAGGCTCGACATAGCCTGCGTTGGCGAATTGTGTGAGGCAGTGGCCGAAGTGGCCAACGCCGGGCAAGATGAGTTTCTACATGATCCAAACAGCCTGTCAGCAATCAGCAATGCACCGTCTGGGACAAGAGTGCATTCGTACGTCGGCCTTGGCTACATCATCCGGTGATCGGACCCATTCTACTTCCCAGCCAAGTTTCTCAATGGCGTTGACGAGTGATCGAATGTTGCCCGCTGCGTAATCAAGCAAGTGAACGGTAGGCATCTTTGCTATTACGCTGAATGCAAAATACAAGGTATGACTACAATATATAGGTTGCCAAATAGATGAGGTTGAGTCAAAGCGTGCCGTAGACTGCCTGACTCGCGTACGCCTTCCCAAAAATTTTGGCTGGCGCTCTTTTGGGCGACGCGGGCGCGACACGTCCCGCGCCGCGCCGCGAAAGCTTGCAGCCAAATCCGCTCTTCACTTCCGCCAAACATTGAAATCTCGTCTCGACGCCACTACATCGCCAGTACCAGGATCTCGACTGGGGAAAATCAGCAAAAATGGTCCGCCAACTCAAACATCACGAGCAAAAGCTCTTGCGCAAGGTCGATTTCGCCAACTATGCGCAAGACGCCAATCACCGCGGCGCAGAGATTATTCGCCGCTACTCCCTCACCAACCCCAACGACTACACCTCATACAACCGTCTCGCTGGCCAATTGCGCCATCTTGCGCATCGTATCGCTCTTCTGCCGCCCGAGTCGGCTTTTCGTCGCAGGCAGGAGGACCAGCTGCTCGAGAAACTCAACGACATGGGCTTGCTTGGCATCGGTGGTGGTGGCAAAGGCAAGCTCAGCGATGTCGAGAGGAAGATCACAGTCTCGGCTTTCTGCAGGCGGAGATTGGGTGTTGTCATGACCAGGCTGCGGATGTCGGAGCACGTTAGTACGGCGAACAAGTTCATCGAGCAAGGCCATGTGCGTGTGGGTACGGAGGTTGTGACTGACCCGGCTTTCTTGGTCACTAGGTAAGAACTGTTCAGTTGAGATTATCCTGGTTCTGAGGAGCAATCTACTAACATGTCTTCGCAGGAACATGGAGGATTTCGTGACTTGGGTGGATTCTTCCAAGATCAAGAAGAACATCATGAAGTACCGTGATGCAATGGACGACTTCGATTTGTTGTAGATCCATTCTATCGCTGCTATCTTTCACGCCTCACTCTGGGATGAACGCTTTCACATGCCTCGCACGTGCGCTTCCTGCAGGTCCGCGGGATGTGCCGTGCTCTGTCATGTGCTCACAGGTCGTACCTTCCGCGTCTGCCACAACCGACTCCCCCAGCAGCGTGTGTACTTCCAACACCACGATCGTTGGATCGACAATATCAAGCATTGCCACGGAAGTCTGCTTCTACAGCACGGATCGTACTAAGCCACAACGATCTCTCATCGCCATCTCTGCCTTACTAGCAACACACTCCGATACTACCGTCTCCGCCAATCTCGATTAACCGCCACAACTTCGAGATGGCCAGCAGAAGCGATCTCTCCTCGGCACACAAGTCGCAGCCATCTCCCGAGCCGTTGCCATTGATGGCATTTCATCGGTCGAACAACCCTCTCCACCCGCTCCTCACACAACGTGAGGCGCCATTTCCATACGTCCACCCGGCTACGGTGATGCCACCCACCGCAGACGAAGCCACTCTCGCGGTGCCACCGAGAACGTCGTGGTGATGAAAGTCGTCACTGTTTGCAACTTCAACGCGGCCACATCGGTTTACAGCAATGTGGCTGCTGATAGCAGCTCGAAAACGGCGAACGTGGCTGCAGCTATCTGATCACATGGTCTCATCGCCCGTGAGAGGGTGATCGCCGCCATGACCGTTGCCGAAATTCAACGCCAAAGAGAAGCACTAGGATTGACTATGGAAGCTATTGTGGCAACGCGGCTCTTACATGACGAGAGGAATGAAACAGCCCTTTACTAGCTCTAATATCCCATTCCCCGTTCCACTCATGCCTTGCTCGTCAACTCCCTCAGCAGCCCAAGATCCAAGGGAAACGGTTGTCCCAGCCTATCATACAAGTCAGCATCATCCCATGCCCCTTTTCCACGCATGGCACGCAGATAAGCCACTGTAAACTCACCAAGTAGCCCTCTGACTATGATCTCTCAAATCCTCGCCCGTATTCGGATGCACCAGCGCGCTCAACGGACCCCTCCACACCACCAGCCAGCTCACAAACGCGCCAAACTGCTCCGGCGTGAAAACGTTCACCTCGAACATGCCGATCGGATGCGGGCCGATCGGCCGCTCGAAGAGTGAGTAGACCCGCAGCTCGGGGAATTCGCGCCGAATGCGCTCGTGCAGTTGCTTGGCGTAGGTTGTTTGGGACTCAGAGGTCTGCTGAAAGTAGATGTGGATGTCGAAGCCGCCGCGGGTGCCGTTGGTTATCGGCGAGGGAAACTGGGTGTAGGCGGAGGATTTGGTGGCGCTGGGAGGGTTTATGTAGGATTTGGCGTTGGGTCCGGAGTCATTTTTCTCGCTGAAAGTTGAGGGTTAGTTCGGCAGCCTCAAACCACGGTTGACACGACTCACTCAGGCAGAGTCGGGAGATCTTCGTAGCCTTTGAGAGGGGAAGGGTAGGTGTAGAGGCTTGGGTCGGCCATTGTGGTGGGTAAGAGATAGGGAGAGACTAGATTTTATCGGATGTTCAATTATTCAATGACGCGATTGAGGTTCGATGAGAAATTTGGTTATCGTTTCAAGTGGTTCACAGACGATGAACGGAGTGGGAGACTCGATCTGATATGCATTCATCGCGGATAACGTGATGGAGGGATCTTGGTCAGCGAACGGAATTCGGCCGCGCTCATGGAGGAAAGGCTATTCGCTGTTCCGCCCTTACTCATCAACCATGGGATAGATCGCATGAGACCAGTTTGAAATTTGCTCGCTGATATGAAGACCAGCAGCGGCAATTTTCACTCGTTCGGCCCTTGAGCGAGGTCGGCACAAGCACGGTCGCCGAAAGTGAAGTCCATCCAAGCTCACGCCGCTTCGGCCTTCTTTTCGCCGAGCCCAAACGCAGCATCAAACTCTCCATCACATCCTCCGCAGAAGTGCCCCAGGAACATAGTGGGGCCTTTTCCGGGCACCAATGAGCCTCTTGATTCCGGCATGAAGATGCATCTTAAGCGAACGAGATGTCCGTCCGGGCCGATCATATACCTCGTTTGTCTGTCTCACTCCCCCGCTCATGTCGGCCTCTGGTCGCGTGGCATCAGCATTTGCTGGGTATAGCTGGAGTCATTCCGAAGGGCGTCGAGGAGAGGAGGGTTGCCACGAGGCGAGGAGCTGAATACCTCTGCAGATCATATATATTGGACGCTTTCTTGTCCTGGAATCTCTCACTTGCACTGATCTTTTCACTCGCGGTTGTTTCCATTGCGTTACCTGTCTATTATCATCCTCGCATTTCCGGCCACTCTAATTGCCCACCATGGGTTCGGTCTTGTATACGTTTGGCATTGCCCTGTTTGCTGCCATCGGCACGTTCCTTTTCGGCTTTGATACAGGCATTGCTACCACTACCATCGCCCATCAGAGCTGGATAAGCTATATGGGTCATCCTTCGAAAGGCCTGACCGGCGCGGTGGTTGCAGTGTACATCGCAGGAGAGGCTGTCGGTGCTCTGGTGCAAACAGCTATCGGCGACCGCCTCGGCCGCATCAGATTCATGCAGCTCTGCTGCACCATCGTCACCATCGGAGTCGTCATTCAGACCGCAAGCGTCAACATTGGCATGTTCCTTGCTGGCCGCGCCATCGCCGGTGCTGCAGTCGGAGGCATGGTCTCAACCGTCCCAATCTACCTCAGCGAGATCTCCGATTCTCGTCATCGCGGTCTCATCGGTGGTATCTCCGGCTGCGGCATCTCCTTCGGTACCATGATGTCCAATTGGGTCGGCATGGCTTGCGGATACGCACCATACGGTGCTCTGCAGTGGCGTCTTCCATTGGGCATCCAGATTCCCTGGGGTATTATCATGTTCATCGGCCTCGCGACCTTCATGCCTAACTCACCCCGTCAACTGATCAGGCAAGGAAAGATTGAGCAAGCTCGCATCGAATATGTCCGCATCCACCGTGACCTAGCAAGCCACGAAGTACAGGAGGAGTTCGCGCTCATGCGAGCTCAGATTGAGTATGAGATGATGCGCGAGATTAAGTCCATCAAGGAAGTGTTCCGGCTGTACAGGCACAGAGCACTTGTGTCGATTGCCGTGCAGACGATGACAAGCTTGACTGGCGTCAATGTCATCCAGTATTACCAGACGATCCTCTACAAGTCGCTCGGTATCGACCAGAAGACTATTCTCGCCCTCGCCGGTGTCTATGGGACTTGCGCGTTCTTGTCGAACGCCATCACAGTATGTATCACGACTTCGGAATGGCCTGAACGAGTGCCTGCTGACTTTCGAAGACTAAATTCCTCACCGACCAGTGGGGCAGGCGCAAGATGATCATCGCCGGATTGTCTGGCGTGGTGGTGATCGAGATTTACGCCGCAGTAATGCAGCGAGTGTTTCAGAACACAGACAACAAGGTCGGCAAAGGATTTGCTGTGCTTGGAATTTATCTGTTTGTTATCACCTACTGTGTGTATTGATGTTCCTCTGTGCGGGCTGCGGTGTGATCGCTGACATTATCACAGACGGCATGCTTAACTCAACCACCTGGCTGTAAGCCTACCCTCAACCAACACTCGAAACTGAGATACCCGATACTGACTGACGTTCCACAGCTACGGCGCCGAAGTCCTTCCCATGTCCCTTCGCTCAAAAGTCATGGGTCTCGCGGCTGCATCACACTTCATCGTCAACGTCGGCATCACCGAAGCTGGCCCAACGGCCTTTGCGAACATCGGCGAGGTGAGTGTCGACAATCACACATTGATTTGAAGTTAAACACTAACCAAATCGGCAGAATTACTACTATGTCTTCGTCGCGTGCGCTTTCTTCTTCCTGGTGCTGGCATACTTTTACTTCCCGTGAGTTGATGGAATTCCAACCCTAACGCTTAGAGCCCCAATCGCGATCGCAGTTATATTCTAGCCATGTCAAGGGTACAAGGGCGTGGACACAAGCTAACGAAAAGGCAGGGAGACGAGGCACAAGACTCTCGAGGAAATCGCTGCCGCTTTCGGCGACAAAGTTGTCGAGGTTGGCGAGCAGGATGTCGAAGCGGAGGGCAGTGTGCTGGAGGAGAAGGCTGAATTGCGACATGTGGAGACGAAGGAGGATGTTTGAAGAGGGTTTCCATCCCTTGATGGAGTAATAACATTTCATATCCGATTAGTATTGGTACAATGTCTCCCGTCACTCAATTATCCTCCGTGGGGGGGATTGATGTTGTGGTCAGGTCCAGCCTGGCGCCACTAACAGCCGGTTGACCAGAGACTTCCACATACACGACAAGAAAGTTTTTCACCCATACTACTAGAACTTCTATTCCGATGCATGTGGTGTTAATTTAGACTGCGGATTCGGTACTGGAAGTCGGAACTGGTGGTGAAGCCGAGCCAGGAGTAGTTGTTTGCTTCGGCGTACTCGCTGTAGGCCCCCGCGAAGAACTTCCAAACTCGGTGCCCGAAGATGGAGTCGAAACCGGTGTCTTGTCCGACCAAGTGTTGGGGGTAATAGGATAACTAATGTCCTTGTCGGAACCCAGCTGATTGGGGGCGTCAATGAGCTGTCGGGGCACAGGGTATAAATCGGCTTGAGAACAGTGGTCGACCCTCCCGTAGCAAATTGGTTGATCGGTAAAGGATAGACGGCCCACGCTGTGTTCCACCATTATCAGCACTGTTCTTGCCATTAGAAATTCGGGAGAAAACTCACATTCGCAAGTGTCAATTTTGATCCCACCCCACTTTGGTTTAACGTCCTTGTCATCACCTGAGCCACCAGAGAGTTAGCGCGATTTCACACCGTTAAACATATGAAATGAACTAACATCTGTCCACAACTTCTTCAATCAATCGCTCCTTGCAGTCAACATCCGTCTTGTCTTTTGCTCCTGAGAATTTGTGAGTGTGCTCTCTGCATGAATCATTCGACACATCGAACTCCAAGCCGACATAAAGGCTGGTGTAGTTGTAGCCGGTGAACATGTACGTCTTCCAATATCCACCTACGTCGAACGTCACAGTGCGGTCTGTGGCGCAGAAATCGTTGACAACAGTCTCTACCAGATATCCTGGTACTGGTGTGCCGTATGAACTGGAGGCATTGGCGCGGATACCACAGAAGATAGAAGTGGCGTTGCCTTGTCCAGATGCGAGGTAAGGTATCTCTGCTAGCGTCATGTCTGACTTTTCGAGCTTCTCGCTCAGCTTTGACGCGATTTCCGAAGCAGGGCCGCCATTTGGCACTGCACTTTTCACCTCATTGATGCCAGTTGTTGAAGATCTTTGACTGGCAGCGGAGCCAGTCTTTGCGCAGACGCTCATTTGAATTGACCACTCAAGATTCGCAATAACGCCAGCGAGGCTCGCAATGATACTCTCCGGGACTTGTGAAGGCGAAGATCCACTCGTAATCAGGGAGGTGTTGGGCAATATGGCACCTGCCGATGCCTTGCTCGATCCAGGGTTCGTGCTTCTCGTTCCTGGGGTGCTGTCGCCCGGAAAAGCAATGCTCAACTCTATCCACAGCAGATAAGAGAAGATGTAAAGAACCATTCTGGTAACCTGGGCAAGTCCCAGCGGCAGCTTTCTCAAGTTTGAAGATTAGTTGCACCGAAATGGAGGATATGCCGGACTTGTTCTGATCGCAACTCAGTCCAAGCATCGTATCGAGGAATCTGGGAACAAGAAGGTGTGGTGGATCAGTGAAAGGAAGGCTGGACGAAGTGTAAGAGAAGACAGAAAGAAGCGATGGAAGCAGTGGAGTTTATGATCATCTGTACAAGCGTATGTGCTGGCATAGCACATGCGATGCACCACTATTGATCAAGCATACGCTGATGCCAACGCACGATGGACGCTTGTGATCCCCTCGCGAACACGTGCGATGCATGTTGAAGCTGAAGTTGGGTCTTGATGGGCCCATGGACACCTTCAGTTGGCTGCGATTGATCATTCCAGCCCGGAGTTTGGGATGAGGACCATCTGGGCTGTGGAGAATTGGCAGAGCTCTTTTTGTCGCTATGCTTCAAGAGCTCGTCGGGCCCTCAAGGCAGAAAGGAGAAGGACAGGAGAAACCGGCACTTGGCAAGGTTTCGCAAATCAGAAGGTTCTCATTGACACCAGGAGTTTTGAAATGTCAAGATGCATTCAGTTTCTTCCAGGCATTTCTGTAACGCATCAGCCCTTCCTAGATTGACTCAGAATACTGATCCACGAAGGGACTCAAAAAGCTACCACGCCTTTCTAGCACTATGAAGCCACCGAGATCTTGCAGCCACTCAGACGTAAAGAAATCTCGGGCAGAAGGTCACATTCCAGAGTGCAGCCCATCTGCTGCGTGCTTGAGCGAAAGCAAAACGTTATCGAGCGGCATTGAGACCAGTGAGTCCAATCGTCTACGAATCAGAGAATACCATAGCTTTCTCGCGGCCATCTGCATCGATGCGAGAGGCTAAGCGTCCTTGTCTCCCAGGGAATAAGGCGACAAACTCGCGGCGCAGCGACCGTGCAAACGTTTTAGGAAGCACGACACACGTCTGATAGAAGGGCATCGTACATTGATACCGACTCAGCACTTTTGTATTGCGAGAACATGTTGGGTCCATCAGGGCGCAGAGACAAGCCCTTACATCAAGCCACAGTGTGCCTGGTGGGAGTGGAGGGCGAGCGGATTTTACTCGGAATGGACCGATTGGAGTGACGAGGTCATGAGAAGGAGGGTGACGAGCTAACACACATGATGAGAGATGCCCAAGAGTAGAAATCCCGGTGGCCCGTAGTGTTGGTTGGTGGCAGATGTAGAAGGGAGGTATTCCACATGGGTGGCGCGAGGACGCTTGACAAACCTGTTGTGTCGCACTGGGAAGTCCAACACCGCCGGAATGTCATACCGTCTTCTTACAAGCGAATGGTTCAAGATAGTTGCTCTTGTCACCAGCGCCCAAACGAAGCTAGAAGCTGAAGTGTGAAGATGTGCTGGATAACCCAAGGGCTACTGTCACCGCGAAAGCATCCGATAACACGACCTTCGGATTAGAGGTCGCGTGAAGCTCTACTCACACCTCCTGGGTCGGCTTTTGTCTAAGTTTGAAGGTTTTCGATTGCATCGATGGAACACAATATGCCGTGCTCACACGCAGCCGCTCGAAGCGTTTCGTGGAGATGTCCAGACTCAATTTTCCACCCGTCAATCGTTCGGTCCATTCGTTCGTCTCTGCAGCTGGGTAAGTCTGTTCGTCCGCAGGGGAGACAACCTGCATGGGGGCTATGATATCCGCAGTGATTTGCTGCACGTGATGGGTACCAAAGAAAATGCTACCAGTGGCAGCTTGCTTGTTCGGTATTGATACTTGTGCAGAGACTCGGGAAGGCATTATCCGAATTGCCACGTGATTCAAGTGCAAGCCATGCAGATGTGAAGCCGTTGCGCGAACGCCTACTATATGAACGAGACTCGTATACCATGCGTGACATTGCATCTAATTCGCAAAAACACCACCTTTCCCTGAGAAGCTTCTACGGGTATCAAAAGAATGAACACCTCTTAAGTGAATGTGAACACCGGAATCACAACACTGTTTCACCATGAGTCTGCTCGCCTCGTAGCTCCACCTTCCAAGATGCATATAAGCAGCTTCGATGACCGCCAGCATGGTCTTTTCTCGAACACAGCAGTCATTCAGTCTCTCAATCCAACAACGATCATTTGGTCTTCACAAGTCCCACCGCCAAACCCACCATGTTACCCAATGTATTCGTCACTGCCAACTATGCCGACAGCACTACCAACGACTTCGACCTTGAGAGCAAGTACTTCGGCTGCGTCGTCAACACCGCCGAGTCCCAGCTCCGGTTGCCTGCACCATCAAGGCCACCGCCTATAATGAGAACGACTACGCCGTCGCCGCTCAGGACTTTGACTACAAACTCGCCGCTCTGGCCGCCAGCATGGAGGCTCGGCCGTGGTTCCAGCCACATCAAAGAAGGTGGAGTTCGAGACTGTGGCCACCGTTGAAGAGGTCGTCGCCACCCTTTTCGACGACGTCAATACACCATCTACGAGAGCAGCGCCTTCGACGAGCCCCATAACTAGACGTTGACTGTAAAAGATCAACGCAGCGGTGGTGACGAGGGAGCGAGTTGATGAAGACCTTGCTGCTGCACCTCGAACCTTCGGAGGAACGGGCTATTTCGTACATTACTAAATCCATAGATCCGCATCCCTTATGTATAATGTCTTTTTGATCGATTACACAACAATTATTGTTCCTACTTTCCGATTACGTTTCAGCTTCCGATAGTGTGATTCGTTAGATTGCCTAGCGATCAGCACCTCCACAGCTCCAGACGTCATGTGGAGATAGCACCAAAACCCCACTTCCGGCAACACCTGCATTTATCTCTTGCCTGTCCCCCGATAAATATCGTTTGTTGTTGGATCGTTTTCGTCTGTCTTGTCGAGTCGTCTTATACATTGATATATTAAACAAAACATTACACTTTTACAAGATGGGCAACAAAAGTCAGCGACATCACACAAACCATCTCGAGCACCGATACAAGATCCCAGACTGACATTGCGCACAGAGGTCCAATGCTGCATTTCAGTCGACATAGACGCCGTAGCAGGCTGGCTGGGCTCCTATGGCGGCCAGGATAGCACCAGCGATATCTCACGCGGTATCTACTTCCTCCATCAAGACCACCAAGCGTTCCCGTTCCACCGAGACTGACACGGATATCCAGGCCTCTTCGCAGGCACGATCGGCGTACGCCGCCTGCTGGCCATGTTCGAGCGGTACAACATCAAAACGACCTGGTTCATCCCAGGCCACTCGCTCGAGACCTTCCCCGAAGAGTGCCGGATGATCGCAGACGCGGGCCACGAGATCGGCCTGCACGGCTACAGCCACGAGAACCCTATCGCCATGACGCTCGAGCAGCAGACGGCCATCATGGACAAGGTATTCTCCTCTTCCATCTTCAGCCGACTTCCAAGGCTAACAACAGCCCCCAGTGCTACAACCTCATCACCGACTTCCAGCACGGCAAGCCGCCGCGTGGCATCGTGGCGCCCTGGTGGGAATCGTCGCAGGAAGGCGCGGAGCTGATGCTGAAATACGGCCTCGAATACGACCACTCGTTCTCGCACCACGACTGCCAGTGCTACTGGCTGCGGACGGGCGACAAGTGGATCCCGATCGACTACGACAAGCACCCCGACCACTGGATGAAGCCGCTCGAAGCGGGGCCCACGACGGGGCTGTGTGAGATCCCCGCGAGCTGGTATGCGGACGATTTGCCGCCGATGATGTTTATCAAGGTATGTTTCGGAGCTTGGCTTGGGAGGGTTGATGGAGGGCTGACGACGAGGGGATGCACAGAAAGCACCCAACAGCCACGGCTGGGTGAACCCGCGCGACGTCGAGGAGATGTGGATGGACCGGTTCAAGTTCTTCTACCGCGAGAACGAGGAGGGTTTCGTGTACCCCGTCACCGTCCACCCTGACGTGTGTGGGCACCCTCACGGCTTGATGATGCTGGAGCGGTAAGCTGAGCGATTTCTCCTTCGCGATCGATTCTCTGCTGACGATGGCCGTGCAGTCACATCGAGAACATCAACAAGTTCGAGGGCGTCGAGTGGGTGACGATGGAGCAGATCTGCGACACGTTCAAGGCCAAGAACACGCCGCCCAAGGGCGCGCTGCTACCTGCTGAGCCGGGTGCAATTCTGAAGGATCGTAATCTGAAGCTGAAGGTGCAGGAGTGAGATTGGCCGTGAAAAGGTGATTGTTAATATTGACCGTATTACGATGTATTCTCAGCTTTGCTGTTCTTCTCCAAGCTTTGATTGCGTGCTTGACCTCTCGAATGCTCACTGAGTTGGATATTAAGACGATTGTAGAACCTGGGTCGACTGCCGTTCATTCAGGACGAATCTGGTTCGCTGCCTTTGATTTTCCCCAATGGAAACAACCGTGAGAATGTCGTTGATTGTCTTGCTGTCCACGTGAGCAGTCTCATCATATTGAAGCGGTCCATGCCCCCTGGTGTCTTCAGAACTGATCGTCTTACAATGTATGCCTAATAATTTTACAAGAGCCTCTGCCTCGATCCCAGAGGTTTCCAAGATGCAATCGTCTTTCCGTTTCCTCACAAAACCCATCTCCTCCTCAACTCTTCAGAGCAGCTATCGTCCCTCCAATCCCTGCCCATCCAACCCCTTCTGCACCTCCTGCGCCTCCCTCAAATTCTCCCCCGCCTTCTCCTGCCTCTTAACAGTCGCCTCCTTATTATGCTTCGCCCGCGCATCAATTTTTCCCACCTCATGCTTACCCCCGGGCAACACGCCCTCGGGCAGCTTCTGCCCCTTACTCCCCAGCAGCGCGCCCTTAGCCGGCGTCCTCTTCTTGCCCGCGCCCTTCTCGGTTCCCACCGTCTCGCCCGCGCCCGGCGCCACACCAGCGCCGGGGTCCAGGCCCATCGCCTTCAGCTCCGCGATGGCGGCCGCGGAGCCCATGGCTGCTTCGCGGCGGAGCGTGCGGCGGTGGAGTTTGGGCAGGCGCGCGGCTTTGTAGGCTGCGAGGCGCTCTTCGGGGCTCGGGATGGGCGGGCGGGATGCGATGGGCGTGCCGAAGGGGGTCACGATGGATGCGACAACGTGGTGGACGGCGGAGGAGACGCGCAGGCGGTGCAGGCTGACAACGTCGCCTTGCGCGAGGGAATTGTTGGGGTCGTGGACGAGGTGGGTCGTGTGGTCGGCGAAGTACTGTTGGGGATATGTGTGTTAGATTGTGTTCGTGGCTCTTCCTATTTCGCTTTTGAGGCCTGTGAATAAAACGTACCTTGCCAATCCTAGGCTCATACCTCTGCCCCGCAACCCTGACCGAAACCGTCTTGTCCATCTTGCCCGTCCGCACAACCACGCCGACAATCTCATGGTGCTTGTGCATCTTCTCGACCGCCTCCCGCTCGCGCCCCTGCAGCATCGCGGGTTCAACGTGCTGCAGCAACTGCGGCCGGACGTTGTGCGGCAGGACTCGCTTGACCAGGCGGTCGGACTTGGAGAGGGCGTAGCCGCGCTGGGCGAACGTGAGGGTAGGCTCGTAAGAGGGGTCGGATGTGCTGGTGGGTGCTGGCGAATCTGTGGTCTCTGCGGCCTCGGCCTGGGCGCGCGGTTGCGACGAGGCGTGCAGGCATCTTCTGCAGGTGTATCGCTCTGCTTGCTGGGCGATTTGAGGGCGGGAGAAGGCCCGGATGGGCAGGGAGAAGGCGCGGGCGCTCATTGTGAGGTGCGCCTTGGTGTGTTGCGGATGTTGTCGCGAAAGGATGAGCGAGGCGTGGTGGTAGTGCGCCAATTGCTGCCGATTCCCCCAAAGATGTGAAGCTGGGCTTGCGATGGCCCTGGGCGGAGGTTCTGCTTCCCCTTCTGGGAGGCTCGCCGCAAAACGTTCGGCCTTGGCACGTGCTGTCCGTCCTCTTTCGGACTAGCGGCATATCATCTCTATACCTCACTTCGCATTCATTGTGTTGCATAAAAACGAAACTTTATGAGTTTGCTGAACAGGGTTGAGCGAAACACAATGAAAGAGACAGGTCAGTTGAGTGAGGAGAGATGCCATTGCTTTTTCCTTCGCTCGACTAGCTACTCGCCTCCCAATCTACCCAGCCAGCCAGTGTCATAGCCCGTTCCATACCAAGATAATCAGAACACAAAAAGAAAATCCTCTACACCCCATTCCCGACGCTGGGGCATCGAACGCCTCGTGTTCGCCTCGCTCCCCCGAATAGAAGTACAACAAACCCGCAAAACCCAAATATCTATGTGCCGAGCCGTCGGAGTCGTCCAGGCGCTTCCGTTGTGAAGCGCTTACTGGGCGTCAACGTGCTCGGAGAAGGTAACCTTCGGCGCGTTGGTCCTGATGACCAGACCGTCGTCCTCGTCATCGGAGGAGTCATCGACCGCTGATTCACTAAACCCCCGGCCATGTTAGTAACTTTCAACTCCCTCTAGATGAATAGAATATATATGCTGCCTTTTGCAGCTGAAGTGGGAAAGTCCCTACTTAGCCACAGCTCCGTCGACCAATGCTTTTTCTCTCGCGTCTCTCTTGTGGTCGTGCTTGTTGACGGGCATATCGCCGTTTGTATTCGCAGGGTCCATCAGCGACTGCTTGCGAACCTTGAGCTTCTTCTCGGCTTGCTCGGAGATGCGAGTGAGCTCGCTGACGAAGCTCTCGCCCCACCAAGCACTGGTATACTTGTTGACGTACTTGGCGAGCTTCTGGTAGTTGACAGCACGCTGCTCGCTGCCCATGGTGACCGAGTCGTGAATTGCATCGGCCAGCTCCTCGGTGTTCCAGGGGTTGACGATGAGGGAGCCGTTCAGACTCTGCGCGGCGCCAGCGAACTCGGAAAGAATCATAACGCCGTGGCGCTTCTCCTGGCAAGCGATGTACTCGTAAGAAACGAGGTTCATGCCGTCGCGCGTGGAGGAGACCAGGCAGACGTCTGAGACAGCGTAGAGTGCGATAAGCTCGTCAAAGTTCACGGACTTGTGCAGGAAGTGAATAGGCGTGAACTCGATCGTGCCGAATTTGCCGTTGATGCGGCCAACCAGCTCGTTGACGACGGCGCGGAGATTCTGGTACTCCTCGACGTCTTGACGGGAAGGCACAGCGACTTGCACAAGGACAACCCGGCCGATCCACTCAGGGTGCTCGGTGAGGAAGACTTCAAGAGCGTGCAACTTCTGAGGGACGCCCTTGATGTAGTCGAGGCGGTCGACACCAACAATGATCTTGACGTTCTCAAAGCGCCTCTTCAGGCTCTCAACACGCTCAACGACGTTGGGCTTCTGAAGTCCCTGTGAGAACTTCTCCGGGTCAATACCGATAGGGAAAGCGCCGACCGTCACCAACTTGCCCTGGAACTCGACACCGTTGGGTGTGGTGGCGAGACCAAGGATGCGGGCGCAAGATGACAAGAAGTGACGAGCGTAGTCGTATGTGTGGAAGCCGATGAGATCGCAGTGAAGGACACCCTCCAGGATGGCGTTGCGGACGGGAAGAATGCGGTAGATCTCCGAGGAAGGGAAGGGCGTGTGCAGGAAGTAGCCAAACTTGACATTCTTGCGCTTGTTCGGGCCCTTGGCAAGCTCCTCACGCAGCATCGCCGGCAGCAGCATGAGGTGGTAGTCATGAACCCAGACGAGATCATTATCCTGGACGTCGCGCGCGATCTCCTGAGCAAACAGCCGGTTGGCTTCGACATAGCCCTCCCAGGCGGACTCGTCAAAGGTGATCTCACCGGGGTGGTAGTGGAAGAGGGGCCAGAGAATTGAGTTCGAGAAGCCGTTGTAGTGACGATCGCTGAGCTCCTCATCCATGAAGATTGGCACGGCATTGTATTCGTCCAACAGCCTCTTCTTGACGTGCGCGATCTCATTCTCAGGAGGAGCGGTGCCAGGCCAGCCGTACCACTTGAACTGGGTGTTCTTGCTAAGACCACTCAGACCGGAGACCAAGCCGCCAGAGGACATCGAAAAGTCGTAGTGACCCTCATCGGAGCGCTTGATGGTGATGGGAAGACGGTTAGAAATGAGCAGGAGACGGCCCGCAGGCTGGACGGCGTCCTCGCTGGCGGTCATGATGAGATCTGTGGCATTCACGGTCAGCCAGAAGAACCGGGTTGCTCAATATGTGGAGGGTCGTTATTTATAGGTAGGCTACAGTACCCAACCAGCCACGGCCGCCCTCCGAGCGAAGGTCAGGCGCGCTCTTGCTCGAGGTAATGGCGAGCCTGTCGTTTTGCCCGATCATGGCGGGCGAAGTCGTGCAGGAGAGTGGGGATTTGTAGAAGGGTAGAAGCGAATCTTCAGGATGGTGGTAGGTCGAGGGTAAAGACAAGGGTGTGCAGGGCGGGTATATGTGAGGTGGTTTGGGAAGGTTGCGCAGTGAAAAGAAGTTGGCAAACTCACATGTGGGCGTCGGTCAATTGGCGCGTCGCACAGCTTGCGCGCGAAGTTGGCAGGTACACTTCACGTGCCTTCCGTGTTGTTGTTCACTCTTTCTCGTGCGGCGTTTGCCCTCGTCTCGAAAACGCGGGGCAGTCCTGCGCCGGCGGTGGTGTCTCGCCGGTTGTGTTTCTCGGTGAGCAATGGAACACTGGACTATTCGAGCTCTATTGTTCCTAAGCCTTTGCTATGGGGATGCGCCAGCAAGATGAGGTGTGCGAGAGTGGTGTGACAAGTCGGCGGGGAGTGGGAGTGAGGCGTGCGTCTATTCGGACCGGAGCTGGGCGCTGGGAAAGCGTTGGGTGGGATGGCGCAGGACAAAAGAGCTCTTCACTAGCACACTCATACGCAATGATGGCGAGGTGAGCAGCGTGGGGAATGCGACACTCTTGTGCAATCGCGGGCGGGCGCCTGTGGGCGGTGGAGGTGGTGGAAGATTCGGCGCGGTGCTTGGGGCTCGTCGCGGGTGATGCTCTGTTACGCAAGGCTTGGACGTTTGTGACGACAGATTCGCGCCCGTGCGATAAAAATCCGGCGGCTCGAGCGCGATTGGCGAGCAGCGGTGGGCGGGTGGTGTGAGGCAGCAATGGCTTGGGCGGAGGAGATAGGAGTTGTCTATGGGTGTACGCGAGTAGTATAGGCAGATAGGCAGGTGGCAGTATGCTCTCCACCCTGCCTCTGCGGCTCTCTCCAGCCGTTTCGCCCGCAGGTGACGTTCGGGCTTGGGCAAAAGCCAAAAGCGCCTCGCGGAGCAGGAACCGCAACCGTGCGGGGGAGGGCGAGGCTAGCAACTCGCGTGTCCTCGCCCGCCATGCGCCAATCTGCCTAGCCTGCCGTACCACACGCCTGCTGATCCAAGCTCTGGCAAGACGCGTCCTCGACTTTCACGTGTCAAACTACATTGGGCGGCGAACATATCAAAATGTCCGATTCGGAGTTGTCAGACGCGCCGAACGCGCCTCTTAACGACGCGACCATCGAATCCACCCTGCGACGGATTGTACGCGATGCGATCAAGGATGGGCAGGAAATCACGGTCAGGATCGCGCGAACACGCGCAGAAGAGGAACTCGGTCTGGACGAAGGCTTTCTGAAAGGAGACACATGGAAGGACCGGAGTAAGGAGATCATCAGTGCCGCGGTCGAGGAGCCCGAGTCGCCGGTGAAAGAGAAGCCAAAGGCGGGTCGCAAGAGAAAATCCGAGGAGCCCGCTGAGAAGCCGAAAAAGAAGGCAAAACAGAGTCCGGTAATTGAGTCAGACCAGGAGGAAGAGGAGGAAGAGAAGCCCAAAGCAAAGGCAAAGCCCAAGTCGAAGCCCAAACCCAAGGCCTCCGCGCGCAAATCGCCCGTCGTCAACTCAGACGAAGAACAAGACGACGAACCCACCACCAAGCCCACCCCAACCGACCAAGATGATGACGAGCCCGAAGCCTCCAAACCCAACGGCCAAACCCCCGCCGCCGACGATGACGAAGCGAACGACTCTGACATGTCCTCCCTAATCGACGAACCGCCCAAAAAGAAAAGAGGCCCCAAAAAGTCCACCTCCCCCAACACCACCACCAAACCCACCACCAAACCCTCCAAAAGCAAAGATCTCTCACCGGACGACGAAGAGATCAAACGCCTCCAATCCCAGCTCCTCAAATGCGGCATCCGCAAGCTCTGGCACCGCGAGCTCGCGCCCTACGCCACGCCCAAAGCCAAAATCTCGCACCTCAAATCCATGCTCTCCGACGTGGGGATGACGGGGCGGTTCAGCGCGGAGAAAGCGCGGGCGATCAAAGAGGCGCGGGAGCTGGAGGCGGATTTGGAGGCTGCGAGGGATTTTGAGGAGAAGTTTGGGACGGGGGGACGGGGGAGGAGGGCGAAGAAGGAAGTTAATTTGAGAGAGGAGGTGGGGAGTGGTGATGAGGATGGGGAGGAAGAGAAGGTGGAGGAGGGGAGTAAGAGGCCGGGTGGGAGGTTGTTGCCGAAGGGGTTGGTGGATTTTGGGGATAGTGGGGATGATGGGAGTGATTGATGAGTCTCGAGGTTGTACAGTGGCAATTGCCTGCGATGATCATGGATCGTGGTATCGATCGATTACCAATGGAAGAAGTGCATTTGCGCTCGCGGCGAGGCGCAGAGCCCCTCGCTTTCCCGAACGCCACGCTAGCCCAAGAAGCCCACCCATTGAACGCCTCAAAAGTCAGAAGTAGAGAGAAACCAGCCGCCTCCATCTCGCCCATTGATTTATCAGCCCCTCACTCACACCCCATCCCTCAGATGCAGTCCTCCCTATCCCATCCGCCAGGCTTGTTGTGCTCAATGCCCTTGGTCGGATGCGGCTTGTCCTCCTCCTTGTACTTGCTCGCGTACGGGTTCGGATCGTTCTTCTGGTCCAAATTGCCCAGCGTGTGATTGACCTCGCGATGCTTGCTCTCATCCGCACGAATGTACAGCAGCAGATCGCGCATCGTGCGCTTGCCCTCAGGCATACTCCAGTACTTGACCGCAATATCCGGCGCGCTCATATTCTCCCACTCCGGCAGGCGCCCAGCGTCCAGATCCGCAATCTCGCGCGTGTACGTCAGCACCGCCTCCTCCTCGAGGTACCCGACAAAGCGGTGGCAGGTGCGCGGCGAGAGCAGGTAGGAGACGAACATGGCGTTGAAGAAGACGCCCTGGGCGCCGAGGACCATTAGGCGCATGAAGGGCCCGGGCTCGGCCATCTTGAGGAAGGTCAGCAGGTGCATGCGCTCGTTGTACGACTCCTCGAGCAGGGTCTCGATCCAGCCGTTGTCGCGCTTCATGCGCCGCATGCTGTGCAGGTGGCGCAGCATGCCCGCCACCATGCCCGGCACGCCGGCGACGGATTCGAGAAAGATGTTGCGGATCATGTATTTGCGGGCTGTCATGCCGTATTTTTGCGCAGCTGCGGCGGGGTCCTTGCTGCTTAGTTTTGCGGCTTTATTGTGGCTGTAGCCGGTTGCGACGTCAAGGCCGAAGCGTAGCACGCGGACCATGGCGAGGGCGACTTTGTCGGACATCGTCTTCGCTTCGCGGTGGGCGACGACGACGGACTTCATCTGGTCTTCGGTGTAGACTGGGTGGGCCCATGCTGCTTCGGTAGTGCGGATATGTGGCGCCTCTGGTTCCGGGAAGAACTCCTTCATTGCCGTTGGACGCGTAGTGCTGAATTGTCTGCGTAGTAACGAGATCTGCTGCGCATAGGCGAGGCCGGGCTTGGTTGCCCTGATGGCGACGTGAGAGCCATTGATGCTCTTGAGGACCGAGGCAGCGGACTGCCTGGTCAGGATCGTGTTTGCTCCGATAGCTCGAGTGCAACTCATTTGGGTGTGATGTGTCGTAGTTGGGTTGTAAGATGTGGATGTAGGTCAGCAGTATGATGTGAAAGGTGTTGACAGGGTTTGGTGAGAATGGACAAAGGAAACAACGTGAGACTGCAGCCGCCCTTACTTAAAGCAGGACACGGAATGATACTTGCTCAGCCGGCGCGGGAGTGATATTTTCTGATTACGGTGATGACTCTGCCACGAAAAGGCGCCGCCGCCAGCTCGGTGGCACACCTCCAAACAGAGGCACCCATGTGGGAGCAATCGGCGGCACGAGGCTGACGAGAGGTCGAGCTGAAGTCGGCGTGGCCAGCCACATCCGCCTCCGAGCCGCTGTCGCCGCAAATATCCGCTTAGTCACCATGCACGCCGCGAGAGAGCTCCCTCACTCTCACAAATCAGCGCCATGCAGCAGAAAGGGAGCACCGTGGACAAGTTCATGCATGTGCCTTCTTCAATGGGAACAGTATGCATGTTTGACCTCAGAAGCATTCTCCATCGCCGAGTTGAAACTTCACTTGAGAGATCAATTGATCTCACCCGCGCACCACGTGAAGTGAACAGCCGGAGGCGGATACATGCCGGAACGCGGGTGACTTCGGGTCGCAAGACCGCATCGCCGCAATACCAGCGACACGGCGAAAACAATTCGACAGTGTTTGAGACTCATCTATGATCAGCAGACTATTGCCGCACGGCAGCGCACATGGACCAGTCCGTCGTCTGCCCTGAGCTTCTGACTTGGTGCAATCAGTGCCTTTCCTATTGCGGTCAGCAGGGACTTCAAACGCCGTTTGAACAGGACGTAGTGCGACACTGCCTTTCCTTCCTTCGCCTGCGGCAAAATCGTCTGAATTCCCTCAAGAGGACATGTTCCTTCTGTCTGGACAAGCTTGAGTGAAGTATGTATCTGAGTGCCGTCGCACCAGGGTGGAGCTCCACTTCGTCAACCACAATCTATGTTACTACCGAGAGTTCAGCCTCGTCATGTCCTTTGCGGACCACATACACCATAGATGACTAGATTCAATAGGCCGCTGCAAAGTTGAAGAGGATCCTCTACACTGGCTGCTTGCCTCACCGGTCACGTTCCTCGCTTGAAGCAAGCGATCGAAGCGAGCCAATCGAGAACATTCCAGAGATTTGCTACATATATGTCGGCAGCTAACATGCATGCGCGTTACAGTATTCGGACGGTGAAATACGATGATGAGGGAAGCTTCAACCACTATGTGCAGCCGAGCGCGGTCGATGTCATGTCGTCTTTCATTCAGGTCGCATCACGCTGTTCGCCTGGACTCCTCTTCATCAGCGCAGTAAGTCGAAATTCGTCTGACATTCGACGTGAGCAAATCGAACGGATGCCGGTGAAAAAACGGCGATCTGGTGTCCCTGCTGGAATAACATCCAATGAACGACTATCGGACGCAGGAGATACGTCGTTGTAGGGTCCACGTATCGCAACCGCCAAACGCGATAGAGAAGTCCTGGACGATCGACCGATTGATAACCCACATCAGACGCTATACAAATCAAGGCGCCCGCATCTGCTGCGTCATTCAGAGCATACCTGGTGATTGGATTAAGCCTATATCGAATGTCTTAACAGTAGAAAATGAATTCTTTCGATAGCACTCCAGATCGGAGCCAGACGTTGCAAGCACTCATACATGGCGTTGGCCGAATGAACCTCAGGATCGGGGCGTAGACTACCGGTCATGGTGGACTTTGGACGGCTTTGATCCAGCAGCGGAAAAGCGCACAATGCGTGTTTCATATTTTCGCGCCAGCAAACATTTCTGTAAGCCTCGAAGTTGTTTCTCGAACAGGTATGACCTGACCAGCATCTTCAGACTTATTCCTCGTCGAAAGCTCGCTCAATCTTCCGAACAATAGCGAAGTGAACAGCCACGTTGGACAGCACCGTCCATGCACGCGTCTATACTACTCTGCCAGCAAGTCAGGTGTGACACTGCCAGGAAGAATGGACAGGGAAGGTCAGATTTTCAGCCCTTTCGACTCTCTCAAGCAAGCACTGAGCCATGGATGGTTTCTCGACTACATCTTCGCGCCAACCAATTTCGCCGGCAACGAGATACTGTCGGCGATCAGGCCTCACCCCCTAGTCTACATGCTAGCAGATGTCCTGTGGACACACAACATGCGCCACCTCGACAAAGAAGTCAAGCGCATCAGTTTCAGCCACAACAAAAACCCACAGTCCGACACAGACCGCAAACTCCACACGCTGCGCGAAGACATCGAATACCTCAAATCTTCCGTCCAGCAAACCAACCGACACGCCCCAGCCACCCTGCAAGACTACTTCCTCAACGCCTCAGACTGGCCAGGGCGTCCCGACATAACACCCCTCGACTACCTCTCGCAACTCGCCGAAGACGCCACCGCGCTGCAAACCTTCCTTACCGACTCCCTAAACCTGCTCCTCGCCTCGCTAGCCTTGCAAGGCAACGAGCGCGCGAACATCCTCACAGTCCTCGCGGCCGTGTACGTGCCGCTGTCATTCGTGGCCAGCATCTTCGGTATGAACCTTAAAGAGCTGAACGGCTCCGATCAGCCGCTGTGGGTGTGCCTGGAAGTGCTCGGGGTGGTGTTGATCGTGACGGCGGCGGTCATAACGGGCTACGTGAAACGGGCGTGGATTTGTCGGACGCTGCAGCGGGTTTTGCCGGGAGCGCGATGAATTGCGAGTGGAAGGGATAGGTATGGTTTATTCTCTCAATCCTTTCAAGCAAATCTCAATGCACCGCCAGTTCCTCTATCAAGCCCAAACGTATGCTCGCCCGATAAGGTATCCGCCCTTCTAATCCTACAAAAAATCACCCGAGAGCAAAGCTACCTTGAGAATGCCATGTAAAACCCTGTTTGTCAGTCCCATGCCCCAGCAAGCAAGCAAACTAATCCGTCGCCTAAAAAAACGCCCAAAACGCACATCGCTCCCCGAACGAAAGTCCCACGCTCTGTACCCGATGCTTGCCCAGCCCAATCGATCAAAGAACGCCAAAAGCCAAAATCGAAAGACACGCAATACGAAAAACTTCCCCATCTCCGCTCGACCATCCCACCCGACCGACCTACCGCCACCGCGGCCTCCCCTCCCCACCCCCATCATCCAACCGACCCCCCGCCCTCGCCGGCAAAGCACTACTCCTCCTCCCACCCATCGCGCTCGGCGTCCGCCTCCACGCCAGGGCGCTCGGCGGCCTCCGCGCAACCGCCGGCGCCTCCGAATCCGCGTCATTCCCGTCGCGAAACGAAGGCGGCACCGGCAGCATACTGCTCCTCCGCAAGCGGCCATTCGCCTCCGGAGCACGCAAGCTAGACGGCGGACGGCGGTGGGCGAAAGCGCTCTCGGGCCTTCCGGTCCCGGCAGCGCTGGTGGGCGTGGCGGGGACGGGGAGGGAGGATTTGCGCGAAGCGGGGGTTTCGTTCCGCGAGAACGCGGCGGAGGGCGGGCGCGTGTAGGTTGCTGGGGAGGGCTCGGAGACGATGCGGGAGGTTGTCTGGGGCGTTCGGCGGCCGGAGAGGGCGGGTTTGGGGATGTAGGGTTTGGGGGTGATGGGGGCTTTGGCGTAGGGGGAGGGTTCGTATTTGGAGAGAGGGGCGAAGTCGCGCGAAAGGGGTTTGCCGACGGAGCTCCAGCGGGGGCGGTTGTCGGGTTGAGGTTGGGTGCGGGAGGCCCAGGTTAGGGTTGAGGTTGAGGAGGAGGGTGGTGTGATTGCGATAGAGGGTGAAGGCGAGGGGCTGGAGCGGAGGTCGAAGTGGGAGAGGGGAGTTCGTCGCGGAGCAGATGAGGAGGATGAGGGGATGCGGCTTGTGGATCTGCCGAAGGAGACTGGAGTGAAGGCGGCTTTGCGTGTCTTGGTGTTGCTGAGAGGTGTCGGTGTGCTTGAGCCTTGGAAGCTGCTCTTCCGGCTCATGTTGGCGACGCTGCTAGCTGGTGAACTGCCGGGGGTGTCGAGGAGGCTGCTGCCGATCGATCGTTCGCTGGAGACGACTGTAGAGACGGAGTCGCGGAGCTGTCGCTCTCGTGCCTCACGATTGATATCGTTCAAGACAAGCTCCATATCCTTGATGTCGTCCTGCAAGGATGACCACCTCCGCTTCATGTCGGACTGCAATCGCAGGATCTCTCCATTCACCGTCAGCCTGTCCAGCACGCCTTTGTCGATGATGGCAAGAACCCGCTCGATCGCAGGTCCGTAATGTTGCACCTTCACCTCGTAGCTCTCGATCTTCTTGTTCAACGCCGTGATGTTGAATTGGTGCTCACCCGTGTCGATCCCTTCCTTGAGTTTGACGAAGCTGCGTGCGATAGACTCGCACATCTTCAAAGCCTGCCGTCCAGCATTGCGGAAAACGAGAACCCATCTGTCTTCACCGAGTTCCCGACGCAGAGCTTCAGAGTCGTCCTCTAGCTTCTTCCATTGCTCCTCCAATTGATCTCTTCTTTTCTCCAGATCCTCGCAGGCGGAGGGGAAAACAGCGTTTCCGCGGATGTGAAACGTCGACAATCGCATAGGGAGAAAGTCCAGAGAAGCCCTCAACGGCTGCATCCTCGCGAAAAGCGCAAGCAACGAAGCATCCTCCTTCGAATCCGCCTGCTCCGACGGCTGCAGCGGCGAGCTGGGCGAAAAAGGCGGAAGCACACCGAGTCGTCCGATCTTCTTCCCCTGCCCAGGCCTCTCCTCCACGATCGTCTCCAGCTCGCTGAGATCCAGGTTCTCCTTGCTCGCCAGCAGGCTCTCGGCGCCCTCGTGCCGCTTCTCCTCCATCTCGAAGACCAGCCCGTTGAGCGACTCCATCTCCTGCGCGATCTCGCCCAGCACGCTGCTCCACAGCTCCTCCCACTCCATGGCGATCTCGACCTGCTGCTTGATGCCCTTGAGCGTGCTCTTGATCTTCTGCCACGCGACGAGTACGCCCTCGAGCTGCTTGACGCTGCCGTTCAGCTCGTCGGCCGAGAGGAGCGAGACGTCGTCCCGCGTCTGCAGCTTCTCGATCGCAACGATGTACACCTGCACCAGCTTCTCGAACCGCCCGATCGCCCCGTCCACATCCTCGATCCCCTCCCTCCCTCCCGCCGCCGCCCAGTCCACGTCGTCCTCCGCGTTCAGCCCGCCCAGCGCCTCCGACGCCTTGCCGATCCACAGCATGATCTGCTCCGTGGCGTCCGCCAACGCGCGCGCGGCCTCCGTCGATGTCGGGATTGAAGATATCCGGCGCGCCAGCGAGTCCGCTTCTGGCAACTTCATGGCCGTCAGCTGCGACAGCTGGCCGGTGAAACTCGCCCTCCCCAGCGAATACACCGAACCCGCGCGCGACAGCCCGGCGCCGACCCAGTCGCTCTCGCTCGCGCTGACATTCTCGCTGCTGCCGTTGTCGTTGTTCGCCCAGCCGCTGTTCTCTCTCGGCGAGTCCTCCATCCCGTCACTCTCCGCCGCAACACTCCTCCTCCCCTCCTCCCTCGGCGTAACAGGCCCACTGCCCAGACTCCCCCTCCTCGAATCCGCCCTCGCCAGCCCCGGCGCCGGGCTCGGGCTCAGCGGCTCCTTGGTCCTCAAGTGCAGCCGCGTCTTGCCCACCTCCGGCAAGCGGTACTTCCTCTCGTCCACGAACGCATCGCAACGGTCCTCCTCCGAATCCGACGGCACCAGCCTCGTGCCCAGACTAATCGGCGAGGAATTGATATCGCTCTCCAGGACGGACGAGAGCTCCGTCTCCGACAGCGCGGGCCCGCCGCTCAAGCGCGCGCCTCCTCCTCGGCCGGAGGGCATGGTGGTGCTAGTTGTTGTTGTGGTTGGTGAGGCGCGCACGCCGGCGCGCCGCTCCTCGTCGTCGCGCAGCAGGCGCTGCTCGAGCTCGGCGAGCTGCGCGGGCGGGATGCGGCCGATGTCGAAGTCGGCGGCGGTGCGCCAGTGCTTGGCGAGCAGGCGGCGGGTTTGCTCGTCGAGGCGCTGCAGGCGGAGGGCTAGGCCGGGGGAGATGCGGGTCGTGGGTTTGCTGCTGCGGGGGTGTGTTGAGGATTGGTCGGTGGTGTTGTGGTTCGGTAAGATGTGTGAGGTGGTCGGCGGGTGATGTGGAACCGTGGTCGTTGTTGCGGTGTTGCGATTGGAGTATGAGCTGGGATTGGTGATTGAGTCTGCCATAGCGCCATAATCAGCAAGTGCCTCGCCAGGCATCAGGAAAGAAGCAGGTGGTGCACAGCAGGCAGGAGCCGACAATGCAACATAGAGTAGGGAGAGAGAGAGAGCGCGCGAGAGGCAGCAGCAGCTGGGGGACTCACTCGGACGTCGCAGAGCCGGGTAGTGCGTGAGGTACACTAGGTAAGGTGTGTGTCGCCAAAACAGCCAGCCAGCCAGCCCTTCGGCTCGGGATGATACACACACAAGGCGGGACGGGAGTGGGTACCGTACTTGGGGTTGTGTACATACAGAATGCTGTCGGGTCCCGGCGCGCGTCACGACTCACAGCAGCAGCCGGCGCACGCAGCAAGCGGGCACGCACACACTCTCTCTCTCCGAGGTAAGGGTGTGGCAGTTCCAAGTGTCTTCGGCCTCTCCCAATCGAAATGAAAGGGCCCGCTACCTACGTTAGGCCGGCCCAGCCAGCACAGCACAGCACAGTCGACGACGAGGGCGACCCCGGGCGGCGCGAGCAAACGGGCGGAGCTAGCGCGGCGTAGCGTGGTGTCCTGTTCAGTAGCGGCGAGCGCCCTGTCGCAGATCCGACGCCTTCTAGCGCGTCGCAGCGCTTTTGTTGACGTGTTTGGCTTTCCGAACTCACGTGCGGGGCGGCCGTGAAGCTGCGATGGGGTTGGTCGAGGTGGGATTTTGGCTTTCGAGGGCGTGTTTTGGCTCGACCTGTCATATTATTGCCTTCACCTACAGTAGCTAGGCATTGGTTCTATTCCTTCTGGTGACGATCCTGGCAAACAACAATACATGAGCACTAAAAAGGCCTCCGTCTACCTCGCCTCCTCAAGGTAATCAAAGCTGCCCGACAGCCCGGGGTATCTACGAGATAAACACAAAAAAGAAATAAAGTGAGTGAGGCCTGCAATGGTCCGGCTCGGCCGGTCTCTCCCTTCCGCAGCCGAACCGCCTCTCGCCAAAAAGAGAAAAAGAAACACAAACAAACAACCAGACAGGCAGGCAGGCAGGCAGGCAGCCACCCGCACCCGCCCCATCACTCCGCCGCCAACGCCTCCTCAAACCTCCTCCCCACCTCCCCCTCCCCCTCGCCCACAACCTCCTCCTCAAACCTCAACTTCGGCGGCTTCACCCTCCTCTCCTCCGCCTCCCACTCCTCCAGCAGCTCCCCCCTCACCGCCCGACACCACCTCAGCACCGCCACGTCGAACGCCCGCCACGCCTCGCCGTGCACGACGTCCTGCACCGGCAGCTCCAGGCGCACGTCGAACCGCAGCTCCGCGGCCTTGGCCCAGTAGCGCAGGTTCTCCGCGCGGCGGTAGGGCTTCGCGACGTCCGCGTGCCAGCTCTTGATCGCGCCGAACTTGCGCTTCGAGCGCGCCACGAGCGCGTTGTGCAGCTGGATCAGCCGCTGCCCGTCTTGCAGCGCGAGGAGGAAGTCGCTGGGGATGTCCACCGCGGCGGCATCGGCTTGCTCGGGGCTCGCTTCGGGCCACTGGGGCAAAGGGTCCGTGGACGCAGCCGGGTCGAAAGAGTTCAGGAACGCCCACTCGCGCTCGCGCTCGCGGCCGCTCCAGTCGCCGTCGCGCCAGGTCCAGGACGCGCGCTCGGCGGCCTCGCGCTGCTCGGTCTGCAGCTCCGTCTTGAGCAGGGCGTCGATGCTCTCGATCCAGGCGAGGAAGGCGGCGAGCTCGAGCACGCGCATGCCGCCGCGGAAGTTGCGGCTGGCCATGCGCTTGAGCACGTCGAGGACCTGGTAGAGGTCCGCGCGCAGGTCCTTCTCGGACTTGATGGCGTAGAGCTTCGCGTGGTCGGAGTGCGCGGTGTAGTAGTTTTTCGCCGCGCGGATGGCGAGCGTCATGATGTCGAGCAGGTGCATGCCTTGGACTTCGTGGTAGCCGGCGTTGGCGTCCTCGCCGCCTGGCGTGGTTGGCGTGCCGGGCGACGGCGGGGTCTGCTTCTGGCCTTCCTCGAGCGCCTTGCAGGCGTCTTGCAGTGCTTCGTTCAGCTCGCGGCGGAGAACAGGTAAGTCCGGCAGGGGCTCGGTGTAGGAGGGCTTCAGCTTGTAGGTGCTCACGGTCGGCGGCAGCATAGGCGGAGCAGGGCTGCTCCAGGGCTCCGAAGGGTCGTAGATCTCCGTCGGGCTCTCGACGACGCTGCGCTCGCAGCCCGGGTCGGACACCGCGTAGCCCGACGACGAGCCGTCACCAAGGCTCAGCGACGAGACGCCAAAGTCCTCGCTCAGCGTGGGCGAGGGCTCCGCATTCTCCTTGCCGTTCTCACCCTCTTTCTTCTTCTTCATGTCTCCTTTCGCCAGCTGTGCTCCTTTCCCGTCCAACAAGCCCGTTCGCGCGAAGTAGTATTGCATGTGAGCGATGCTGCCCAGGCTCATGACGCTGTCTCTGTTCTTCGCCGAGTCGGCAAAGTTGGTGCCCTGTGGCCGCATGTAGCCCCTCCTTCTGACGACCGTAGCTGAGCCATCCGACAGTCTCGAATGCCGGGAGCGGTTGGATGTGGTGCTGATTGTCGAGCAAGTAGGAGTCGAGACGGCTCTATCAAGGGTAGGGACTGCATCGAGGGCAAGCGAGGGGGAGATGCTGAGCGAGGGCGAGGACGGACGCTGCAGTGGCGAGCTCAGCGTGCTGGCCGGCGGGCTGGTGAGGTCGTCGGCCATGGCTACTTCTGTGCGTGGAGGGGTCGGTCGGAAACGCAGGAAAAGCTGGGATGCCAGCCAGGAGGTGGGGGTTTGGTGTTTCGACGGACAATTCTGAAGCAGATGTAGAACGAACTCCCTGGCTTAGCAGTAACAGAACTGGTTCGCAAAGCAACAAAATGCAGACTCGGCCAGCCCTGCCGGCTTCAGGAGGCGGAGATGATGTGGAGGATGAACAAGCTCGGTGTAGTGTGGCGTGTAGCGTGCTGCGAGTTGAAGCCTGCCTTTCCAACGGCCCTCGGAAGTCGAAGCCCTTCCTCCCGGTCTGCTGCTCTCCGGCCGGCGACGAGGGCTCAGAGGACGAGCATCATGGCACACCTTGCATTCGGATCGAGCTGCGATCGCGGACACGTGTGAGTATCCGCCTTACAAATGTGCTACGCAAGGCCTGCGACCGAACCGATATTACGAATTTCGTTTTCCTGCATGTCTCGAGCGCCCGCGATTGCGTTGCCGCGGCGGTCGTGCTTTCGGTTTCAAGGGGCGCTGGGCCTGATGTGCTGCTTGTGGACGGCCCGCTGCAGCACGTAGATTATCGCGACTGTTTTGGGTAAATTGTCAACACGGGCGTGAGGACAAAGGCTAATTTGCGCGGGCGGCGCGAGGCGTCCAGGGTTCCGCGCCCTTGTCCTGGTGTGTGGGTCGAAGTCGACCGAGGCTGAAGCTCCAAGGTCGCGTTCGATTCGTGTCGTAGAGACTTCGCTGTAGGGCTCAGAAACACTTCAAGAACCAGGCATTCCCACACCTCTCGTATTGAGATATTCGAGACTGCTATAGGACACAGCACGTAATCATGTCTCGACCCAACTGCCAGCGAGTAGACAGCAAAGAACAACACGACCAAGGCCCTACAGCACATGACAGCCAGTGATGTCAGGCACGCCGTCGATCCCACATGGCTGTCTCAAACCCACCCTCTCACGCGAGCAGCTCCTCCAACGCACAGCCGCCACCGAAGGTCATCCCACTCTCGCCGAAACCCGAGATCCCCGTCCATTGATACCTGTATATGCGCCACTTCACAACGTCCGCCGTCAGAATCATGTCGAAGAGAGTGCGTCCTCCGCGCCACGTGATGGTAGCATTCCATTTGGACTACAAAGGCTGACGATGTAAACTTCGCCACATTATAGATCCAGTTCAAGGTCGAGGGCAAAGTGCAGGGTGTCTGCTTCCGGCAGTTCACCGTCGAGAAGGCACAAGGCCTGAACTTGACAGGCTACGTCAAGAATGCGAGCGATGGGAGCGTGAGTGATTGCAACTTTGGCGCTTGTTGTTCATGTCGCTGACCTCCTACCAAGGTGAGTGGTGAAGCTCAGGGAGATCAAAGCTCTCTGAGCCAATTTGTGCAGCACCTGAACAGTGGTCCGCCGGCCGCCAAAGTTAGCAAGGTCGACCAGAATGATGTTGCAGCGAAGGAGGGCGAGAGCGGGTTCAGCCAGTAAGGAAGTAGACGTCGATTGTTGTATTGGAGCTGCCTATGGCTTACAAAGTTGTGTCTGTAGGACCAGATGAGTCTGCGGCGATTCAATGCTGGCTTCAATGCGGAAGGCCGATCGAGTCTCGAGAAAGAGGATGATTGTACGAAAAATAGACGAATCGAGAATTGATGTTTGACAGATCAACACCACACATCTCTGGCTCATTAGTGATTTCACACGTCAGAATCATCCCTGTTGAATATCAGGTGGAGTCCCTTGCCAGTACTTATGCATGCGAGTGATCTACTTGAATTCCCTTCGTAGGATGTCTATCGTTCTATGCTCTATTCTCTTCAGCTCCCAGACCCATTTAAACAGTGATCGGGACTTCCTGTCCCATCGTAAGCGTCTTCATCATCCATTCGTAAACCTGCACGGATGTAAGTATCTACCATCATAACAAGAGCGGCAATGTAAACTCACAGCCCATTGAACCGCATTTACAACGAAAGCCCTTGCACTGCAAATCCCGATGCCCCGGAAGAAGACCGCAGCGCCTTCATTCCGGTAGGCACTGCGAGCTATGCTCAATGCACTTGGTCTCGAAGATCGTTGCTCTGAGAGGAGAGGCTGCGACTCTGATGTGGGAGCGTGGTGCAGGTCCCATGTCTGCAGGCGCGTCTTGATGACATCTGTTGCAGGCGAAGCCAGTTTCAGCCAACTCATCCGAGGGTAGCTCTGGAAGCCGATAGTCACCCACCTAGAGGAAAAATAGACACCCAAGTCGCCACGCCCGCCAGCCCGCCACAGAGCAAAACCGCCAGCGCCTCCTGCGTCTGCGTCATCTCCTGGCCCGCCGCCGCCGACGACTCAGACGTGTACGCCAGCATGTACCGCTTCGACAGCTCGTAGCTCCAGAAACTGCACCAGAAACACCACGCTCAGCACAACTCTCCAAAAACCAACACAAATCAAGAGAAGCCAAAGAAAAGATCTCAAACCTACTAAAACCCATACCCAACCGCATCCCTGACTCCCGTGACCGCCCCTCCCCTATACCATCCCCTCAATCCCTCCCTACTCCAAACATCCCTCGCGACCGCCCATGAGCTCCGCGGCGGCCTCGCCACCTGCGCCCGGCACTTGACCAGCTCCGTCGGCGCCGAGACGACGAAACTCGCCAGGCCGCCGAGCGCGCCCGCGGTCCAGATGCTCGCTGCGCTGGGATCCTGGTTCTCGGGGGCCAGGAGCGCGAGGCTGCGGTTGTAGGTGACGAAGAGCAGGGCGTTGAGGGCGCCGTAGCCGAGGATGGGGGCTGCGGCGCCGCGGGCGAGGGAGGTGAGGCGGTCGAAGTGGGCTGTTGTGGCGGTGGGGTGACTTGGGAGGTTGGAGGGGGAATGGGGGTGCTCGCCGGCCTGGATGCGAGTTTTGATGAGGTCGAGCGGGTTGCCGATTATGATGCCCACGGCTCCGCTGAGGTAGCCGGCCCAGAAGTCTGCGGACATTGGATGTTGTTGTGACGCATGAGGCGTGGGGATTTGATTCTTTTAGGGTGATTGGGTATGTATAGGAAGTGGACAATGGCCCGAAACAGGTGTTGATTCGGTAATACTGCGTAGAGAATTGTTGCTACGGTGTGTAGTTGGGCTTTGAATTTCAAGCCACCAACCTGCCCCACGACCTCGGATGGAGGGATGCTACACGACCCACAAACATTGGCACTTGGTATTGTTCAATGGTCCAATGCACGGAAGCATAGAAAGCAGTCAGCAGTTGATCATCTAACAAATAACACATTTATCTCGTAAAGTCTAGTCTACATTCTACGCCACAGCCTAAAAACCTCCACGCCAGATCTGGATCAACCACCAACAACCCGCCTCACCGCACTCAATTCGCCTTCTTGCCCTCCTTCTCCTCCACATACGGGTGCTTGATAGTCAAACACCAAATGTCCAAATAATCACAAATGCTCACAATGACATCCACCACAAAGCTCCCATACACACCCACCGCCAGCCCCAAGCACGAAAACATGAACGCGACCTGGTAAACGCCATACCCCAGCGCCGACGGCCAGCCGAGCCCAACACGCTCCTGCAGGATCGGCCCCAGCGTGTCCAAGATGCCAAACAGCAGCGGCAGCGCGAGGATGTTCTGGTAGGGGAAGGGCGACTTGGTCAGGTGGGCGGTGATCATCTGGCCGACGGAGTAGGCGTTCATGAGGCCGACGAGCAGCACGAAGGGCACGAGGTGCGCGTGCAGGATCTCCGGGTGCAGGGCGAGGTAGGCGACGATGAGCGCCCAGGCGCCGAAGAACGGCGCCAGGCCGAGCAGGGCTTCGTTCGCGGGCTCGCCGCGGGCGCGGCGCGCGCTGAGCACGTTGCGGATGCTCTCGGCGGTGTTGAAGACGAGCACGAGCCCTCCGTACAGCATGTAGAAATCGCCGAAGTCCATGGTGTAGGCGGCTTTGGGGAGGGCGGAGATCTCGGGGACGCCGATGGTGGGGAGCATGGGTTGTTGCCAGTAGCTGCCGCCGCCTTTGACGGCTGTGATGCCGTAGACGATGCAGAGGGTCAGAATTCCTTCGACGGGGCCGGACACAAGGCCGAGAGTGAGGGTGTGAGTGTGGTACTCGTCCCATGTCTGGACGTAGAAGGTGAGGAGGGCTGTGAGAGCTGTTAGTCAGAGACTCTGTGAAGGCAGACAGCGGTGCAACGCACATGCAAAGAGCACCAACACCGTCTTCCAGCCTTGACCGAAGTTCATGGCGGCAGAGAAAAGCAGGACTTCCAAGCTCGTGTTGAGCGCGTCAACGCCGTGATCGAAAAGCTCGCCCAGCGGGCCCGACTGCTTTGTTCGTCGACTGTCCAATCCATCAGCCTTTTCCTACGCTTAGAAGCAAGTTGTGGTATGAGCATACGCCTGCGATCCATCCACCGCATCGAAAGTCTGGTACAGAAAGAGCCCAATAGCCCAAGACCAGTAAACCCACGTTGGGCAGTCCTGGTCCATGTTCGGAGTGTAGTATAGCATCGTGGCAACATTGATGAGCACGAAAGCAAATCCAGTGAGTGTGATCTGTTCGTCGAAAGTCAATTCAGCAACCCTCCGCAGACATAATATGCGGCACTCACGGCATTGGGCGCCATAGACATGGGGAAGATGTTGATGACCTGACTCCACCAGTACGGCTTGAGCACGTAGCGGGACAGCAAGCTGTGGTCGACGGCTGGATTCCATGTTAGCCTGGTACATAAGATACAAGAGGTGGCTGCTCTGGTGTTTTATCTCGTCAAGTAACGGGACGAAGAGAGCAGCCCGTTCATTGTGAACGTACATGAGTACTTGTACTCCTTCAGCTTAGGAAGCTGGGACTGGCGAATGTACACCATTTTTGCTGGCTTTCCCCTTGTACAATCAGAATTTCTTACGCGCAGAGGTTGCCGAGATACCTAGTGGGAAGAGCGCAAGCGATTTAAGAAACGTGTTCGCAAATGGGAGTCGCACAAGGCGCGTACAAGCAAAGACAGAGGCCTTATTCGCGTATCAGAGTGACAGAGACACTCGCCTGTCAACAAGCTTCCCGAGACGGTATGGCAACGAAGGACAAGGGTGTGATTTGTTTTCACAAACGCGAAGTTTGCGGGCACGCGTTTCCTGCTTTGCTGTTTTGTGGGAGGCTCTGGCAGTCGGGCGACGCCAATGACGTAGCCAGGGTTTTTTGACTTCGGATTGAAGCTTCGCATCTTCACATGCACATGCGGGCTCCTGTGCTTCGCCGCGGTTACTTCTAGCCCAAGATAACGATCGGAGCTTTGATACGTTACGGGCTCTGATGCTGAAGAAGAATGACTGCAGTCACAATGTAATTTGGTCAACCGAAAGACAGGTTCCATCCTGCTTCATTTCACCCTATGCAAGTTACTGTACGCTGTCCACCTCCATTCCTCACCACCCTGATGAGCCTGCACTCGAAAGCAAGCTATTGTGACAGGGAGCACCGGGTTGACATTCTCTTTCCTCGACGCGTGCTTCCCCGCCTGTATATTCAGGCCTCCTGGTTATCCACGCGCTACCGCGTCTCGACTCCTGCCAAGCAAGCAGCATCGTCGTAGCTGCGTGCTCAACCGACAGGGCTCCAAGGCATGGGGACCATGATACGGGATTTCATCTCTTGGATCAGAGGCACGGTGCGGTGGACGGTCTCGGCCCAGCTGCGAGGATGTCAGTATGGCTTCTCACTACAAAATGCGCCAACCAAAACTTACCCAGACACACTCCAGCTCTGCTCACGTCTGGCCCTGCGCTCCTCGAGATCGGGGAACTGCCAGAGGTGGTGGACTTCATTCAACGCGCCAATCTGCACGAACCCTGCAACATTTCCCAGTCAGCAATCTCACATCAACCACTGACAGCACATTTCATATCCTTACAAGCTCCGACTCCCTCCATGACCTCCCTTCTCGCCTCCAGGCCCTTACGCCAGTGGTGCTCCCACTCAAGAAGGTTACCAGGGTGCAGAGTGTACGTCCTCAATTCAAACACACCGCCGAGCTTCCTCGGCGAGGTGGTGGGCCAAAAGCTGAACTCTTGCATCAGGCTGGTGCGCTTCGCGTGGATGAGCTTCTTGAGCTTGCGGTCGAACTCAGGGAACTCGGGGTGGTGCTGAATGGCATTGAGCGACTGGTGGTAGCCGGCGTAACGCTGGTACTCCCAGATGTGGCAGAAGGTGTCGCAGTCGCCGACTTCGGTGCGCCAGGAGCCGACGAGGTTGACCTGAAGTTTTTCCGTTAGAAAATGCTTTCCCGACGGGCGGGGAGATGCGCAAAACATACCTTGTTCTCAGGCATGTTCGCCATACGCGGGTACCATTTGCCGACAAGCTCGACGTACTCGTCTACCTTGTCCGGCTTGACTTCGTGGAAGACAATGCTGTGGACGTACTTGCCACGCGCCAGCACCTGAGAAAAGCTGCGCTCGATATCCTGGTCCATCTTCCTGCCCTCCTCGGTGCCGTAGATCAGCTTCGAGAACGGGCCCGATCCGACCTTCTTCTGCTTGGGGTCATTCTCGGAGGCGGTGGTGGCGGTGTTCTTGCCTACTGCTTGTGAGTCAAGGCCACCAGCGGAACTGGAAGAAGCAGTGTTGAGGGAGGATTGCTTAGCCTCGGCAGACGCTTTAGCGGACGCAGACTGACTCTCTTGTTGCTCACGCTCGCGACGGATTCGCTCTGCATTCTCCTTGCGGAACTGCTGTGTCCGCTGGTCGAAGACGTGGGCGTTGTCCGGGGTGACATCGGCGAGGGCCGGGCTCTTCTGCACCCACTGGGTGGTGGAGAACGGGCGGACGGCGGAGGTGGTGGGCGTGAGGGTGCTCGCCTTTTGAACGAGACGGCGAGAGAACATAGTGACGGTATTGATGTGCGGCGGAGGAGTTGTGTTGTGGAGCGTAGCGATGTGTATATACACGTATGTGTGTTTGCCTCAGCGCGGACGAGTGTATTGGATGTTTGCTGAGGAGCGGCAGGGAGCGAATCAGGTGAGGGAGGAGTCTAAGCTCTCCAAATGCAGGGCGGGTGACGCCGCGGGTCGACAATGCTGGATGTAGGCGGGTGCAGAAGCGACGGGCGGATGGCAGGCACGAGCGCTCCGAGGCGTGCAGAGTCGTGTGGCGTGAGCGGGGGCGGGAATGCAGCAGCTGGAGCTGGGCGGCGGCGAGCGAGAGCGTCTGCGTGCGTGAGGCGATGCCTTGGTAGAGCAGCTTGGGGAGCTAAAGAGGAGGTGCAGTACTCGGTACCTCAGCGACTACACGAGACACCAGCCGTCCGAGCTCCTCTCCGCCTCCCCAGTCTCGCCCCGCAAATACCTCGTCATCAATGGCGGCCCACGGGCCAGATGCTGTGCTCGGCGCTGGGCTTCGTCATGTGATCCGCTCACACGATTCCAAACACCAAGTGCGAGATCCACCTATGACAGCCTGAGGCCACAACTTGTCAACCCCGTGGCCCTTCACTTACCGCGGAGGTGAGAGGCGACCATGCTGAGCTGCCTCCGGGAGACGTGTTACGGCCTCGCTCGTACTACATGCGATTCGAAAGCGAGATAAGTTATAACTTCAGCCATTCGGCAGTCCGGGTACAGAGGTCATCTCCCCAATTCACCTTGCCCTATAGTAGGGGGAACAAAACCAGCCATTCGTCCGCTAGAAACTCCATGCCAGCCAATCGCTGCCAGTCACATAGTTTGCGTGCTGTACACTCACTCTTCAATGAGATGAGTTGGATGATGACGTGAAATGACACGCAGAACGGCCCCCCAAATGTCTTCCGTTTCCGTACATTTGTAATCCAAACTTCACAATCAACTTATATCAGCGAACTTTAGTTCAGGTCCAGCTCAAAAGCAAAGCCAACCGACACCCAAATCTTAAACCATCTCTCGCCATTGAAGGTCATTCGCTCAAGAAGATCAAGCATCGCTAGTGACACCGCGAACCCCATCTTTGAACCACAATGGCACCTCTCCGCGTCGGAATCATCGGCCTCTCCGGCACCTCCTCATGGTCCGTCAAAGCCCACCTCCCCTACCTGAAATCCTCCTCAAAATACACAATCGCCGGCGTCTGCAACTCCACCCTCGCCTCCTCCGAAGCCTCCATCAAAACCCACCAGCTCCCCTCCGCCAAACCATACGGATCCCCTGCAGACCTCGCCGCCAGCCCCGACGTCGACCTAGTCGTCTGCACCGTCCGTGTCGACCGCCACTACGAGACCATCAAGCCCGCGCTCGAGGCGGGCAAAGACTGCTTCGTCGAGTGGCCGCTGGGCTCCAACCTCGCGCAGGCGACTGAGCTCGCCGAGCTCGCCGAGCGCAAGGGCGTGAAAACGGTGATCGGCTTGCAAGGCGTCATGAGCCCTGTGACGCGGCGTGTGAAGCAGCTCGTCGGCGAGGGCGCGATTGGCCGCGTCGTTAGCAGCAGCGTTGTGGCTTTCATGCCTGAGCTGGCCGGGCCGGAAGTTTTTGAGTCCCTGGACTATCTGAACGATGCCGAGACGGGCGGCAACATGCTTGTCATTCCGTCTGGCCATCTGTATGATAGCGTGAGCTATGCGCTGGGAGAGCTGCAGAGCGTGTCTGCGACGCTGTCGACGCAGTTCCCTGATGTGGCTGTTAAGGGGGCTGACGGATCGACGCTGCGGACTATCAAGCGCACGACGGCGGACCACATGGCGATCTCGGGATTGCTCACATCAGGCGCGTTGTCTACGGTAGTTTTCAATGGCCGCGGGCTGATGAAAGGCGACTCCAAGCTAGTGTGGCGGATCGAGGGCGACAAAGGCCTTCTCGAGGTTCGTGGGGACAGTTGTTTTGCAATCAGTATGACCGGTGGCGTGGAAGTCAGGTTGCAGGACTTTGCTACGGGCGAAGTCAAAGACGTCGATGTGGCGGAGGATCAATCTGGGCCGGCGGCTAATATCGGGAGGCTGTATGAGGCATTCGCAGACGGGGAGTGGTACCCTGACTGGAAGTGGGCTGTGAAGCGACACGAATGGGTCGACGCGCTTTACAAGAGCCAGGACAGTGGTCGGCGTGTCTCGTTCGATTGATCATATCAATCGAACATTTCCAACTTGGAAGTAATCATACTAATAGCAACCCTGCTCCCTACCATACACCTCACCACGCCAACCCTCAATAGCCCACAGAAACCCATCTCCTCCTCCTCCCTACGCCCTCAAGGCGCCACAGCCGTCGCACCCTTCATCCCACTCTTCCTCGCCTCCTCAAAACTCGCCAGCTTAAAATCATACGGCAGCTCGAAATTCGCCCTCGGATCCCCCTCCAACGGCTTGAAATCCACCACCAAACTATCCTTGACCGCAAAAACCGTATCGTCGCTAATATGCTTGTCCTTCCTGTCGAAAATCTGCGTCACGACCGGCTTATACCCGTCCGCACTGATAATAAAATGGATGTGCGCTGGCCGCATCGGATGCCTGTCCAGCAAGCCCAGCAACTTTCCCGCTGGCCCGTCGTTGGGGATCGGGTAGGAGGTGGGACGCAAGCAGATGAAGTCGTAGCGGCCTTGGCTGTCGGTGTAGAAGCGACCGCGCAGATTCATGTCTGGCTGCGAGGGGTCCTGCTGCTCGTAGAGGCCGTTGGGAGCGGTGTGCCAGACGTCGATCTCGGCGTTGGCGATGGGTTTGTTGGTCGTGAAGTCGGTGACGGTGCCGTGCATGTGGGTTTTGTCGCCGCCTTGGTCGGCGTCGATTATGGAGTCGCCGAGGTTACGTTTGGGGGCGCCGTGCCGCCAGAAGGGGCCAAGGATCTGGGCCGGTTAGAGAAGGGTGGGTTGGGGAGATGGGATGAGAGAGATCTCACAGCTGTGGCGGTGGGTTGGTCTTGGGCTTCGTTGGCGAGGGTGTATGTGATTTCGTCTACTAGAGTTTCCATTCCGAGGATGTCTTGCAAGAGCTGGCCTTCGTTGCGTTTCTCGTCGGACATCCTGCCGGCCTCGTTGACCTACAAGAAGGGAGGTCAGCAGACTGAATGTCAAACACGCTGCAGGAAAGGTGTAAGTCTCACCATATTGACAGCAGCCATCCACTCATCAACCGTAATCTCATTCTCTCTCGCAAAATCGTGCAAATGCCTCAGCAAGCTGGGCATGACCTGAGCAAGCCTCTTGTTGGCCTTCGGGCCCGTCGCCGCAATCACCGCATCCGTGAACTTCGGATTGAACCTCGAAGCGCCCGCCGACTTCTGCCCATCGTCAACCCCAACGCTCGGCCGCGACTCGTCCGGCACGAGAGTCAGCGGCTCTTCGGCGTTCATAGGCATTTTGGGCTGAGGCAGGACGCGCAAGCGGTTCTGGTCCGACGGCGGGGCGATGAAGAAGTCTTTGATCGAGGAAAGGACGAGGAGTAGCGTGTCAGACTGGTTGTGTTAGAAAATCGCACGCGGTGCGGCCGTCTTGCACTTCTATTATACAGGTGAAGTAGGTATGGGACGTCAGGGCTTAGTAAGGTACAACGGAACGAAACAGGTAGTCAGAGGAATCGCAGGACCCACCATTGGCGAAGCGCGGAAATATCTCCTTGTTACTACTTAGTACTCATCCACCAGCGGCGCGGCTACACGGGGCAAAGGAGGGCAGTCGTAGGGCTCGTCGGCATACGGTGTGAGGTGCCATGAGTACCTAGGCTTCGGCCGGCGAGGTGGAGCTGAAGCGGGGAAAGATGAGAGCACGAGGTCAGCAAGGGCCTGGGCAGACAGATCTGGATGTTTATTTCTGCGTCACGTGTGTGATCGAGTAGAAAAGCAGAAAGTGGTATTGGCGACGTCGAGGATGAGACGAACAGACTGACCCCGGATTTCGCTCGCCCTGTCATTCAACAGCATAGTGATCGGGAAAAGGTCTCAGGGCAATACTCGGGACAGCGACAACGCTGACGTTTAAAATCCGGAAGTCGGCAGTCGAGCATCTTCACCTGTTTGCTCCTCCAGATCGTGGTTAGTTGTTCCCGAAGGAGACCACCTCTATATCTTACGGGCCAGGGCGTAGGTAAAAATACCGGTTGACGGAATATAGCAGGACGAAGTGACCTTTAAAACTGAGTTTTGATGCAACATCAACATAACATTGTCAATCAATATTATACATTCTTCCCATCTCTACTTAAGAGATAGATGGCATAGTCTCCTACTTACACTTCTACTACAGGACCTTTCCACCAGCACACTGCCATCTTGACAGCCGTCGAATGCTTGATTTTCTATCCACCAATCAACCACTTCCCGCACATCCCATCCAACTGGTGCCTCCTCCCCACGAGCGTGGGACGGCGCTGGTCCTCTCCTCTGCGTAGCGTGTGTTTGCCATTGCGGCGGAAAAAGCCTCGTCACGGCGGAGTGTCGTTGACGATCTTAGCTTCTTCATCATCATCATCCGGGAGTCATGATCCGAGTGCTTCGAGTCATGCCATCCCTCTTTCTTCCATTTTCCAAAGCTGCAGTAAGCTTTCAAGAGCGGATACGCTCGTAGAGCAAGATGTACGCGACCTTGTTATCCTTGACGCCCTCGCGGCGAGCGATCGGCGTCCTCTTGCCGGCAGCGCTGCTCGGTGTGTTGGTGCCGTTGCTCTGCTGTGCCAGCTTCTTGGCCGAGCCAGCGGCGTTGCCGTTGACCTCTGACCAGGGCTTCTCCTCGTGCTCCCGGTCGTCGTCATCGAGGCCTTCGTACATGTTGCGCTGCTTCTGCAGATCTTGGTCGTTCTTGTGCTGCTCCAACGCCTTGGCGAGCAGCTTGGGGTCCTCCTCTGCGCCGCCTTCGGCAACGTCCTGAGGGCGCACGCGACGGATGACGGTGTCATCCATGCGGACCCATTCGCTTGAATCCTGGCGGAGGACGTCGACGGTGTAGTGGCCGCCGGCCGCTGACTTGCCGTGATGGTAGACGACTGAGATGAGACGGTATTTGGGAAGACCGCCCTTGACAGCTAGACCTCCACGCTTGGAGGGAGGGAGCACGTCCTTGGGAATCTCCAGCTCAAGCGGGTAGCCAACCTTCTTCCAGATCTTCTGGGTACCACCAAGGGCATTCTCGTACTGGAAACGCTTGAGGTGAAGGATGAGGACTGGCGGCAGGGTGTCGATGAAGACCTGCTTCTTGGCAGTCACGTTCCCTCGGCCACCAAAGTCGCCCGTCAGAGTTTCAGTGTGAGTCAACCCCTTGAGAGCGTCAACAATGTTGTTGACCTGCGGCGAGCCAATATCAAGTTGGAGAGGCTTGTAAGGCTCAAGTGTGACCGAGTCCTTCTGACCTGGAACGCGAAGCTCCGAACGCAGGTGACCACCAAAAATCTTGGTGACAGGCGAAGGTACATCCTCTTGGCCGGAGGTCCTCGTCACAGCAGACTTCTGCTTAGGACCGACCTCGAGCCAACCGTCTCCGCCCTCGGCCTCGCCGTTGGCCGACTCTTCTTGCGACTTCTCGTTCGCTTGGTTCTGAATAACGCCAACACATTCGTCATGCAGACCCTCCAGCAAAAAGCCGAGGAATTCCTCAGCATCTTGTTGGTGTCCACGCCTCATCCCTTGGAAGCGCGGCAGCGATCTGATGGCGTCGTAAACATATTCCGGGGTAATGGGTTCGCCGTATTGCTCGAGCTGCTCCTGTCTGAGCACCTTCCGGAGCTTTTCTGTATTCTCACCGTCTGCTAGTACCTTGAACTCCCTCATGAACATGATCATAGCGTCCACGAGAGGCGTCTCGCTCTTCATGGAGTGGACAGTGCGTTGACGGACTTGGTCGAGAAAGTCGTAAAATGGGGTACAAAATACAAGAATTTGAAGGATCTGTATCGTGTTAGCAGTACTCAAGGCTCGTAGTACCAACTCTTACTTACCGAGTTCATATAGCACATGTTTCCAGTATTTACAAGACCCCTTGGCTCCAGGAAAGAAAGATGCTCATTGGTAACGGTGTGCTGCCTGAGCGCTTCAGCGAGAGATGCGCTCTTCGGCACGCTCTGAACGCCGTTCGGAGCTACCACGCCGTTTGCCTTCGCAGCAGATGCCGTCTTGGCCTCCTTGGTACGAACCAAGTCGGCCCAGGATTTGGGCTGCGGAGCCTTCGGAGGCGATTGAGGTGCCTCAGCTGCTGGTGTGTTCTCAGCAGCGCTGCTCTCAGCCGGCTTTTCGACAGGAGCAGCCTCTGCCTCTTGACCCTGCTTTTCAGCGGAAGACGGTGCTGTCTTCGCTTTTGGCAGTCCACCGATATTCGGGACCGCAATAGCGGACCTTGTATCCTTACGTGCATGCTGCTGGCTCGAGCTTGTGGATGGCTTAGGAGAAGATGTAGAAGGTTGCGCGGGTGTAGTGGGCGTAGAGACCTGAGTGAAATCGCTCTCAGAAGGCGCTTGAGATGTGGCAGGAGTCTCTCGTGCGGAAGTCGCAGCGACGGTCGAAGTCTCCGATGCAAGCTCTTCAGACTTTTTGTTCGCAGGCTGTTCTATCGTTTTTTGCACTTGGTTCGATGCGTTCGAGAGAGAAGGAAGGGCGACGGTATCGTTCGACTTGGTCAGGTTCTGGCGCTTTCTTCGTGCAGTCGCTCGTCGGGGAAAAGCAGAGGCTGTAGCAGTAGGAGAGTACCAAGGAAGCTGTGATGCTTAGTCAGTAACTGCTTGGTAAATAATTTATGTCGTATGGTTCGACTCACGGGAGGGTAGAAAGGTGTTCTGGTCTCAGGAGGCAGTTGCAACACATTCGCTACATTGGACTGACGCCGGGAAGGCGCAGATGTAGTATCCGAGATAGACATAGATCGGGCGTCCTCCTGAGCCGGAAATTGTTGCGGGACCTGCTCGGCAGGCGTTTCCTCGCGCTTCGGGGGCGTTGGCGCGGGCGAGGGCAGACCGACGGACATCTGCGTGAAGGAAGACATGTGTTGCGGTACCGGTCGAGGAGATGGAGCTGCTACTGGGGTATGCTGAAGAGGTTGTGCGGGCTGGTGAGGATGCATCGGTGTCTGCCTCGGGGTCATGGACGGCGCGTTCACTGGCTGGGTGTGCGGCTGCGAGGAAACCACCATTGGCGAGCGCGGCGGATAGGCAGGTACATGTTGCGGTTGTTGCTGCGGCATTGGCGGCATGTGGCTGTATGGGTTGTACATTGGCTGCCAGCGGGGATATTGTTGCGGGTGCTGCTGCGGGTAGAAGGGCGGCGGCGGGCCATGGTGGAAGGCGTAGGGATTGGCGTGAATTGGCGACTGCGGCGGCGGGCCGTACATGTGGCTATGATATTGCTGTTGGCGGCGCGACTGCTCATGATAGGGAATGGCCGAGGGCATGGGGTGGCTGCCCGGGACGATGTGGTGATTCATGCTGGAGCGGCGACGAGGGAGCCGGAGCTATGCGAGCTCCAGCCAGGCAACGCTGGCGTTTAGACCAGAAGCGCCGCTCGGGAGAGGGAGGAGGTGGTGGGCAGGCGCAATCCGGAAGGCAACATTGATAGGGCGCGACAATGGAGCGCGAGGCGACGGCGGTGGTGATGGTGTGCGGTTGCGATTGCGGAGACGCTGGCCTGGTGGGACTCGCTGCACGCGCGCGTGTGTCAGCAGGGCGGCAGGGTGCGATGGTCCAGCGCAGCAGATGCGAGCACTGGCGAGTCGTCTTTTACAGCGACTGCGAGTGTGCGGGCGTGCGGGTGGTGGAGCGATGTCGTTGGGGCGTCTCGATGCCCTCGTGCTCGACCTTAGAAAAGTGAAGGCTTGCTGGCGATCGAGTGCGTCCGTGCGTCACGCATCCGTCAAACGTCAGAATCAATTGGAAGCAATTGGCAGGCTGATCGCGTAAGATTGGGAAAATAGGCAGTTCTTGCGCAGACACTCTATCAACTGCAAGGGTAGATGGAGCGGCCACTCCTGACTGCTGTGATGATTTTTCTAGCTTGACATTTAATTGCATTGCCAGGAATCAAAGCGCTACACCGGTCTATCAAAACAGCGCGAGTCTTCAATGAGTTCCCCTGCTGTAACTGCATCAAGCTATCGTTATTATTCGCTCAATGGCTATTCTTCGCTTCATGATTCGTTTTCTCCCTGTCTAGGATGTATTATATCACAAACCCATCCGTTTCCACGACTTGACATTCCTTACATCTCACGTGGATTTTGGCAGTGCGATCCAAATAATCCTGGCTGAACCACGAGAACGCATATACATGTCATGCTACAGTTAACCCTACATGAACTCAGACAGGAATCTCCCCCGACCCCTTCACCAACCAAGTCAACGCCGCAATAACATACCCATCCAACCCCGTCTTCAGCGTGGGCTGAATCACCGGCGCAAACAACCCACTATGATTGACAGGCACATCCTCCATCAACCTATCCTCCCTCTCCGCCTGATCCCACTTCTCCGGATCCGTCCCCCCGTACACGAAAAAACTATACGGCTTCTCAACCGCACTCGCCAAAATACTAAAATCCTCGCTCCCCGCCAGCTGCGATACGCTCGTGACATAATGATGGCGGTCCGTGGGGAAGTGCGCGCTGAACGAGGACTCGAGCTTCTCGGTGATTTTGGCGTCGTTGATCGTCAGCGGGAAGGAGCGGGTGACTTGGAAGGTGGGGTCTTTGACGGCGTTGCCGGCGAGGGCTTCGGCGGCGACGATGCGGCGGATGCTGGCAAGGGTCTTTTTGCGGGTTGTCGGGTTCGTGGTGCGCACGTCGATAGCGAGGCGCGCGTCGTCGATGACGACGTTCTCTGCATCGCCGGCTTGGATGCTGGCGCAGGTTACGACGGCGGTGTCGTAGCTGGGGAGCGGGTGTTAGTGTTTGGTTTGGTGTGAGGACGACTCTGGATTGATATCGGATGGGGAGAAGGCTCGACTCACGGGTCGACCTCGCGGCTGACGATCGTCTGGACAAAACGAGTTAGCCAATCGATCACTGTTCAAATCTCAACCGCTCCCAATGTCTTGAGAAAGCCCATCGACCCCGAAGGAACTGATTCAAAACGCCTCCCGATCGAAGCGAAACATACTACAACCCAGTCAGCTCAAATACCCAACCCCCAATCCCCATCCCTCGAAACCCTTACCCTGAAGCCTCATGACAGTACTAGCAGCCATAACAACCGGATCCACCAGCCTATGCGGCATACTCGCATGCCCGCCCCTCCCATGCATCGTAACCCTCATACTATCCGCCGCACTCATGATCAGGCCCTTGCGCGTCCCAATCACACCCGCGCGATGCGGCATAACATGCGCGCCCAGAACCACATCCGGCACCGGAACCCCGTGCCGCTTCGGATCATACAAGCCTTCGTCGACCATCGCCTGCGCGCCCGTCCCGCGCTCCTCGGCCGGCTGGAAGACGAGGACCAGAGTCCCTGACCATTCGCCGCGAGAAGCAGCGAGGGTCTCGGCCGCGCCGAGGAGGCAGGTGGTGTGCATGTCGTGGCCGCAGGCGTGCATGACGGGTTTCTCGGCGCCGTCGGCGTCGCGCATGCGCTTGGTGCTGGCGTAGGGGAGGCCGGTGCGCTCTTGGATGGGGAGGGCGTCGAAGTCGGCGCGCAGGAGGACGGTTGGGCCGGGGCCATTGGCGAGGGTGGCGGCGAGGCCGTGGCCGCCGATGCTGGGTTTGATGTTGAAGTCCGGGGAGATGGATTCTAGCTCGGCGACGCAGCGGGCGGCGGTTTCTTTCTCTTGGTTGGAGAGCTCGGGGTTGGCGTGGAAGTGTTTGTAGAGGGATTCATATTTGGATAGGTCGGGGCGGTGTTCATTGGCGATTTCTGAGATGCTGGGCATGGTGGTGTATGTTGGTAGGGTTGTGATAGGGGAATTTCTTGGTCTTGATTTCTGAAACAGAAAAGGTCTTTGATACAGGGTGACTCGACGAGACGAAAATGATGAATCTACCTACCGAGCAGATAACAGCAAGTCGGCAATCGCGCGCCCTGCAAGTCACATACGAGGGCACGCACTGTACAGATCTCCGCAGCGGAGCTCCAGCTGCAGTCAAGCGGGCATCTCTCCGCACTAGCCGACGGGTAACGTCGCGGCTATTGACAGACGACCATTTCGGCGAACTCACTCTTCTGGATCCCACGAGCGTCTGGAGTCGAGTAGATCTCGCTGGCCGTAGAACTCCCCTACAATTGTTATGATCATGTCGAGAGTGGCAAGCGTGTTCTCCGGATCCTGCTTCGGCATGGCAGGCGAATCTGCACTATCAGTCTCTCCTGATGCCGCTGTCTGCGGCTCCTCACTTGCAGGCGAAGCGCTCCCGTCAGATTCAGATCCCGCTTCTGCACGTGCGAGCTCCTCTAGTTGCGCAGCCATTGCGGCATCGCTGAATGAGATTTGGATGACCAGAGCCCGCTTACCCAGGTCTCTAAGCACGAAAACCTCGTCGTTGTTCATCGTGCCGACGACGTCGAGCTTCGCAAGGAGGGCCCATATCCATGCGCTGACGTGGTTGCTGAGGGTCTCACCTCGTTTGAAAAAGTGCTTCTGGATCAGCTCCAGCGTGCTCAGCGTGTCTTCCTGAGACAGCGCGTATAGTTGGTCGAGTGACGGTGAGCTGCTCTTCACGATACTCACACACTCAGTGTAAGCCTCCCTGCCACCTTTAGGGTTCAGGAAAGGTCTGCTCCCCTCCTTTCCAGACCCCTCGACACTCGCCGGAGGAGGTCCCTTCAAACGCTCCCGCATCGCCTCAAACCGCCTCCCCAGCACCCTCGTATACGCCTGCCTCGGCGTAACCGTCGTCTTCACTGGGGCTGACGGCCCCAGCGCCGGCCGCGCGATATAACAATCCTCAACATAGAACCCACGACTATCCCCAACCTCATAATCAGGATCCCGACCGCTGCGCTCTTCTGCAACCCGCAGAACGGCTGGCATGCCCTGGCGCTCCGACCGCACGGCTTTGAGGTACGCCATCGCCTCGTCTTCCTCGCTGGGGTAGTCCGCGCCGTCATCATCGTCGTCGTCCCCCTCAAACTGGTACGCCAGAGAGCCGAGCGCGGGCTTCTGGTTCGTCGCTGAGTTGCGGCCAGGTTTGGCATTGGGTTTGCGGCTGGGGTCGCGAGAGGGGCGTTTTGAGGTGGGTTCGCTTGTGTTTGCTTCGCTGTCGCGGGCGTCGCTGGGTTGCGCGGCCGAAGCTGGTGAATCCAGTTTCGCTGCGGCGGGGAGGTTGAGTGGAGGCTGCTCCGGCAGGCCGCTTGAGTCGGCTTCCGACTCGTCTTCGTCGCCGTAGGTGAGCTGCACGCGCTTGTTGGGGTTGTAGAGGTCGTTTGGGCCGGCTTTGGGCCTGTCGCGCTCGCGTCTGCGTTTGCCCATGGCTGAGGGATGGCGAGAGTATGAGGTTGTGCGATGCGCGTGCTGTGAAGAAGCAGGGTGATTGGAATAGACGGTGTGTTAGGTTCACACGAATCGTAGCAGGGGAGTCAGGGAGCTGAGGGTCTGTCCAGTGGGAGCTGGTTGGGGAAGTGCCGTTAATAGCAGGTAAGATGTTCGAAGAGAGCACCTTGGTGGAGCGGGAAAGTTGGAGAGCCAAAGCGCAAGCGCAGGCGTGAGTGCCTCAGGCTGCATCGCATCCGCGACCAAGTGATGCCATGTGAACTAACGATACGTACAACACCACACTTCAACATGCATGTACAAAGATCTGTCTAGTTGGGACTAATCAAGCTGGAAAATGTCAATTGCATCGCCGGGCCTGATAATCTTTCCAAACCACGACACCTGTTTCAAGAAGAATGTGAGAGGCCCTCACACCTCACGTATCGACAACTGACGGAACAGAAAGTGTATTGCTTTTTTATAATCCAGATTCTTTTTCCACCTCTATCTCTTCCCGGTCAAAATCTTATTTCATTTCATGTATTCATCACAACAGCAACACCCCCCAATCTAAAGCTGGTCCAGCAGACCCGACGACTCGAGCAGCAGCACGATCTGGTGCACCGCAGTCCTGACAGTCTCCTTGCTCAAGTCAACAACGAGATCCGCCTCCTTGCCCTCCGGCGCCTCGTAGGGGTCGTCGACGCCCGTGAAGCCCTTGATGTCGCCCTTGCGGGCGGCGGCGTAGATGCCACGCTTGTCAGTCTTCTCGCAGACGTCGAGCGGGGTGGCGACGTGGATGAGGAAGAAGGAGCCGAACTTCTCGACGATCTCGCGGGCGGCGACGCGCGAGGACTTGAAGGGCGCGATGGGCGCGGCGATGACGGCGGCGCCGGACTTGGTCAGCTCGGAGGCGACGAAGCCGATGCGGTGGATGTTCTTCTCGCGGTCCTCGCGGCTGAAGCCGAGCTCGGAGGAGAGCTCGGAGCGCACGGTCTCGCCGAGGAGGAGGGACACGCTGCGGCCGCCCTGCTGGTTGAGGGTGACGTTGAGGGCACGCGCGATGGCGTCCTTGCCGGAGTTGGTGAAGCCGGTCAGGAAGATGGTGAAGCCCTGCTTGTTGCGGGGCGGGTGGGACTCGCGGAGCACGCGGACGACCTCGGGGTAGGAGAACCACTCCGGGATGTCGGCGCCGCTGCGCAGGCGCTTGCGGAGCTCGGTGCCGGAGATGTTGAGGGTGCGGACGTCCTTGGGCACCTCGTCGACGGGCTTGTACTCGTCGTTGTCGGGCAGGTAGGTCATCATCTGGAAGGGGACGACCTCGATGCCGAGCTCGTCGCGGTACTTCTCGACGGCGTCCTGGGCGTCGTAAGGGCCGTAGAAGTCCTGGCCCTTGCTGTTGCTGCCGGGACCGGCGTGGTCACGGCCGACAATGAAGTGGGTGGCACCATGGTTCTTGCGGATGATGGCGTGCCAGATGGCCTCACGGGGACCACCCATGCGCATGGCGAGGGGAAGCAGACCGAGGACGGCCATGCCGTTGGGGTAGCGGGGCATGAGGGCCTGGTAGACACGGACACGGGTGAAGTGGTCGATGTCACCAGGCTTGGTGAGACCGACGACGGGGTGGATGAGGACGTTGGCCTGCCTCTGGCGGGCGGCGCGGACGGTCAGCTCACGGTGAGCGCGGTGCATGGGGTTGCGGGTCTGGAAAGCGACGACCTTGGACCAGCCGAGCTTCTCGAAGTGGAGGCGGAGCTCCGCAGGGGTGTAGCGGAGGCCGACGTAGTCGTAGTGCATGAGGCGCTGGATGGCCTCGACCTTACCACCGACGTAGATGTCGCCGGCGGTGTTGTTCAGGTACTTGATGGCGGGGTGCTCAGCGTCGCCGCCGAAGACGAGCTTGCCCTCCTTGGCCTTGTCGGGCCTGTAGACGTCGTCGACGGTCAGGATGGCGATGTTGCGGTCGTCGCGGGAGTCACGGAGGACAATGCGGGCGCCGGCCTTGATTCCGGTCTTCTTGACCTCCTCCTCAGAAAGGTCGAGGTTGATGGGCATGGAGAAGAGGTTGCCGTCGGCGAGACGGTTGTTCTCGCAGACACTGGGTCCAGTCAGTGCGAGCTCTTCTGTTTCATTCTCTCAGGGCACAACTGACCCATTGTAGTCCTTCTCGTTCATGAAACCCTCAAGAGGGGAGAAACCACCGTTGATGATGAGCTCGAGATCGCAAAGCTGGCGCTCGTTCAGGACGACGGCGGGGAGCTTCTCGGCCTCAGCGGCCAGCTCGTCGCGGCGAGGGGCATCGCGGGCGATGAGGTCCTTGAGGATACCACCTGGAGGTGGGTGTCAGCTTGCCCACCCTGGAGTCGAACGTTCTCGTTGCAGCCCGCGCATACCGTGGGGAGAGTTGGCCATTTTGTCCAACGGATGTGATGTGAATGTGGGTAGAAAAAAAGAAACTCCTGGAGGAACTTTTCTCCCAGCTATGCAAACGAAAGAGAAAGAGGAACAGGTACGTCAGGAAAGTCTAAAGTCGGGAGCGAGGCAAGGGTGATTTGTCGACGAGAGCGCGGGGGATAGTGGGAGGAAGTGCCAATGGGGCCCGGAGGTGTATCGGGCGGTCGGTTGAAACTGGGGCACCGCTAACGGCGGTAGGCAGATCAACGATTTAGGGAGCGCGCGAGGGCTTCTCGAACAGACGACTGCTGAACAATGCGCCGAGCGCGCCCTGGGAAAAATTATCTAGGCCGGGGCGGTTGTCTGGCGCAGAGGCAGGCTGGCAGCGCTGCGTCTGCAGGTACGGGATCAGCACCGACCGCGGCGACGCGGCAGAAGCGTGCGAGGCCCGCTGGCTGATGACGACGGGGCCTGCGCGGCGCTGGGGAGGCGAGTTTCGTGTCGATTGCGCCCGCGTTTTGGATGCGATGATCGTTTTGGACTGCAGCACGGGATGCACGTGGTTCGCACTGCGCTGCCAGCCCTGCGAGCGACTGTGCAATTTGTGCCAGACGGCGGGCAGGTCGTCTGCTTCGTCTCGCTCGTCAGCCAGCGATGGCGTGATGGCTGCTAGCATCCACTCAGCCCGCCGAGCCCTGCCAGCCAGCGCCGGTGTGGAGACGCGAGCGCCTCACCACCTCACCTCTTCGTCGGCATCTGTGCGAGCGAGTGCCTGTCAACCTCGCGTCACCCTGACCGATCTCATATGCCCTGTGCACGGCGGATGCACTGCTTGGTCAACATTTCTCGATCACAGTGTTCATGAATGTTTGTGACTGCGACGTGTTCCATTCCGTCTGGTGTTCTTGACGCACTCTTCAGCGCCCAGCGATGGCGTGATCACGCTGCCGAAAATCCATCCTCGTCGTCGCGGAGAACCACGGATTACAGTACTCATGCACCACGTGTGCCATTGCTGATCGCCAGCTACTAATCGACGTGAAAGATAGCGACTTCCATTGTGCCTGTGTGATGTGCAGCAGGGTTACCAGCAGCGGATAACGATCTGACGGACGCGAAGTCGCCCTTGCTGATCGCAATGTATGTGCCACTGAGAATGCGTGTTTCGAATGTTTTCATTGTTTTTATTTTATTGTTTAGGACTGCTCGTGGGCAGCCTGTGTAGGTTTATCAACTTTCTGTCTCCGTGGAGAACTGCTCGCTTCTTTTGTAGGCATATGCCCAGCCTCTCGCCACTCTCTCACCTTCCCATATCATCCTTCTGAAAATAAAATCATGATCGCTGTATCCGTCAAACGCCGATGCTAAAATGCTGATCCCAAGGTATTTTCCCGTTCCATCATTACTCCTATAAGCCCCAGCTGAACGCAGCTTAAAAAACGCCGATGCCCAAGGTCATCTAATATCGTCCGACCCTTTTCGAGTGTCGTTATACTCGTTGAAACAAAAATGAAAAATTGTCTTGATCATGGACAAGACGACATTAAGCGTTGGCAGGGATGTTGAGGCCGTTGGTGATGGCGTCGCTCAGCTCCTGCTGACGCTTCTGCTCTTGCTCCTGCAGGAACATGGCGTAGCGGGAACGCTTGTTGTGGATGCCGCACTCGGTCTTGTTCTTGCCCTTCCAGCGGCCGGCACGCTCGTCTTCCGAGTCGGTCACGGGCTGGGTTGAGTGCCAGTCGCCAACGGAGCGGTAGCCCTGGTCAAGGAGAGAGTTGGTCGGGACGTTGTTGTCCTTGATGTAGGCCTGAACCTCCTTGAAAGACCAGTTGGCGAGCGGGTTGATCTTGATCAGACCCTGGTCGTCGACCTCAACGATGTCGATGTCACCACGCTTGCCGCCCTGGGTGCGGCGACGACCAGTCAGGACGGCCTTGACGTCGAGTTCTTGGTAGGCACGGGCGGCAGGCTCGACCTTGGCGACGGCGTCGTAGAGCTCATCGTTCGTCTCCCAGAGGCGTTCGCCGTGCTTGGCTTCGAAGTCGGCAGTGGTGTCGCACCCAGCAGGCTTGTAGACGTGGATCTTCAGGTGAGGGTATTGCTCACGGACGCGGTCAACGAGCTCAAGAGTCTCCTTGAAGTGGTAGAGGGTGTCGAGGAAGATCAGATCGATGTCAGGTTTGATCACAGTGTCCAGCTTGGAAACCATGTCCATGATTGCAAGACCAGTCAAGCCGAAAGCAGATGTTTGGAACAGGCGAGGAAATGTCGTCATGCACCATTTCAGGACATCGACGGGCTCGAGTTTGCTCAATTGTGCGTTGATGTACTTGAGGTGAGGCCTCGTGAAGTAGACGTCGGGCAGGCTGGCAGTGGAAGAGCCGCTGGCATATCCAGACTCAGCGTCGCCGTTCGAGGATGTAGAGCGTCGACGGTAAGCCATTGTGAATGAGAGAGAGTGGGCAGATCCGGAGAAGACTGTCTCGTTGAGAACGTGGCGGTTACGGGTGTATGGACAATGGAATGGACGAGCGTCGCGTATATAGATTGACAGCGCCTGGATTAGAGTGCCACACGAGGAGAACAGTCACGGAGAGGGATGTCGAGGAGAAAGGAAAGGAAACCCAAGACTTGCCTATATCGCAGGCGCCGGTCACGGCACTGCCGTGGGCCATAATCACGCCTTTGAAATCAACGGCGGCTTGCATCAGTTTTCTTTCGAGCACGCAATCGCAAAGCGGACCCTGTGTCAGCGCTGATTGGCCGACGACCACGGCCCGCGCTAAACGTGCCTTAGGCACAGAGCAAATGATGACAGAAATCGCCAGGCCGTTCCCAGAGCAGTCCGACGGCTTGATCAGCGTCGATTCCGATGGCGAGTCTGTCTGCAGGGCCGAGACCCGTTGGCGCGTAGAATGTTCTGAATCCTAGCTCATCATCATCATCAAAGCCAGCCGAGTGCCGCCCACGCATAACAGAGCAATGCCATGCGAGCGCCGGGGCCATTGTTCGCGTCTGAGTCGTGTTGTCGGTGAAAGCAGCCTCCTATTTCCGAGTTCGCCGTGGTCCACAGCAGTGACAGAGCCCACCCACCGTCCACGCGAAGTCTCGACGCGCTCCACGCCGGCGGCGAGATTGGGCTGCTGGCCCAGCGACGTTTGCGGCTCTTGCGCTCGGCAGGCCCGGGAGGACGTCAGGGATCGAGAGGGCGTGCCATCCTTCGCGTGCTCGCTGAGGTGCTCCGACCCTGCGCTGCCATCATCGCAATCCCGCATCATGAAGACGAAACGTGCGTCGCCGTGTGATGTTCGCACGCCATCGCGGAGTGCAGTGACTGGGTCGGAGATCGTGGGGAGGCTGCTCTTTGTTGCTTCGGGTGGCGGTAAGCTGTCGAGCTAGATCTGCTGGAAGCCTGAGGGGATCTTGGGTTTCCAACCCCTCCTTTGCCCTTGGTGGCACGGGTTGGTGAGGCGTGCTGTGCGAGCGGGAGGGGCAGGCTGGCTGCCTGGCGCTCGCCCGAAGCCGGCCGCGCCCGCGCCCGCGTCTTCAGAGCAAGCCCAGCACAGCCCACTATAGCACGTGATCTCCGCACGTCAGTCACCACGGCACACCACACAACATGGCAGACGACGAGTTAGCAGCGATCCGCTCGGCGAGAAAGCAGCAGTTGCAGTCGCAGGCTGGTCCTAGCGGTGGTGGTGGAGGTGGCGGCGAGGAGCAGGAGCAGAAGCAGCAGGCACAGTGAGTCTTCGCGCCAAAATATTTCACACCCGACAACTAATTTCCCCTACCTTTTAGAAAACGCGAAGCTGAAATCCGCGCCTCGATCCTGCAACAAATCCTCGAGCCCGCAGCCGCCGACCGCATCGGGCGCATTCGTCTGGTGAAAGCCTCCCGAGCCGAAGATGTCGAGAACCGTCTGATCATGCTGGCCCGCAGCGGCCAGCTGAGGCAGAAAGTGAACGAGGAGCAACTCAAGAGCATTTTGGAAGCTGTCAGTGAGCAGCAGCAGGAGACCGAGAAGGTGACGGTGCACAGGCGCAAGGGCGGCTGGGACGATGACGACCTCGACGATCTACTGAACGAGGACTGAGGAATTGGAAGAAATGGGATGACTGACACGATGTCGGCGTTCTTTGAAAGGCGCACGGAGGAATGGATGCTCTATGAACTGGCAGGGAACACCCACGAACACCTCAAAGGCACAGGCTTTTCTCGATTGATTCGGTCCACCTCTCGAGGTTGGACAAGCGTCACCGGGATATCCCTCACGGTCTTCGCATACGAGATGTGAGAGAATCGAGATAGTTGCTTGCAAGTATTGCAGGCATGCTCGCCAAAATGGAATACATCACTTCTTACATCTCGCGGGCACTGTTGATTCAAAGGGCCTTTTTGAGGTACCCAGGCGCAAAGCCACAGGGTGAGCCGACGCTTAATGTATTATTTGTGTATGAGCAGAGAAAGGCCTCCATCAATTCTTTTACACGCTATCCTCCATATGCAGGTATTCCACTAGTGATGCCAATAAACTCAATTCCTTCTCGACTTCATTCCAATATACAGCTTCTCTTCCTCTCTTTCTTCCATCTAGTACTTGCTAGCCGCAGCCTGGCAAGCCTTCAGCTGGTCCAGATACCAGCCGCAGATGGTCAGGTCGCCCTGGTTCTGGTCCATGCAGGAGCGGAAGTTGCTGACGTCCTGCGCGCAGACCGCCGGCGGCTGGTACTGCGAGTTCATCGCCATCGCGCCGTTGTCCGCCTGAGCCACGGGCTGGTCGGCGGGCGCTACGGGCGCGCTTGAGCCGCCGCTGAACCAGCCGCCCACGGCGTGGCCGATCGAGGAGCCGACTGCGACACCGCTGAGGGGAGGTGTTAGCTAGGAGTGTGGGAGTGGCAAGGTAGATTGGGAAAAGGCTTACGCGGCGGTGCTGGCCATCTGGCCGAAGAGACCGCTGCCACCGCTGGAGGCGGGCGCGGCCTGCTGGGGAGGCGGAGGAGCGTGCTGGTTTGCGGGAGGCTGAGCGACGGTGCTGGCCTGGCGAGCTTGCGCGGGCTGCTGGGGAGCGGCGCGGGTTTGGGGAGTGGGCGCCGTGGGGCGCTTGGGCGCAGAGGCGGGACCGCGGGACTGGCGAGGCATATTTGGTGATGTGAATGTGTTGGCGGGTTTGGTTTGGAGATGCGTTTAGCTGAAGGAGGCGAGGGTACGGGCAGCGGTGGTAACATAGAATGATGTTAGAAGCGGCGAAGAAGCGGGAACATGGGAATCCTGTGGTGCTGATTGGTTGGCTTTCGGTCCCTCGGTTCGCTTTCGCTCGCGCTTCCGGGCTGGAAGCCATCTTGAAATTCTAGAAACCGTCCATCGCGAAATCAACAGGCGTTCGCGACTGACACGACAAACAACAATTTCACTATGGATTCTTCAGATGTCAAGGAGCTTGTCGATGACATGAGTGGGAGCATTGACGACTTGGAAACGTCACTCGCGCCTCTCCTCAATGCATCCCTCTCATCGAGCACATCAAAACTGCCCTTGCTGGACAAAGCGAAACTCTACGTGCTGGCCACGTACGCGATCGACTCAGTGCTTTTCTCGTATCTGCGGCTCAACGGCTCAAATGTGAAGGAACATCCAGTCGTGCAGGAGATCATGCGTGTGCGATCATACTTTCAGAAGATCAAAGAGGCGGAAAGCGGGCCGGCACAGCGTAACGCGACTCTGGACAAAGACGCTGCGGCGAGGTTCATCAAGCACGGATTATCAGGGAACGACAAGTACGACCAGGCACGACAGGATAGAGCCACTGCGCAGACCGCGAGTGCGAAACGGAAAGCTGAGGAATTTGAGGCGAGCGCGCAGTATGGAAGTCAGAATCGGTTCGCTGGCATGGCGAAGAGGATGAGAGCGGAGGAGCCGTCGGTCCCCGTTGTCAAGGCAGATGATGCTAGCGACGAGGAATCGACGCCGGGCTCAAAGGCTGAAAAGAAGGCCGCGAAGCACGCGCGTCGTGTGGAGCGGAAGATGGCGAAGCAAAGCCCTGCAGACACCCGTGCAGCAGGCACAGAGGAGGAAGGCGCTGCAGCTGCATCCGCGGAGGCAGGTAAGAAGAAACATGGGCCAAGAAGCAATCATGAGACTTTCGAAGCGCTGCTCAATGGCCCCATACCGAAGAAGGAGAAGAAGAAGAAACGCAAGAGCAAAGGAGAGGTCCGACAGGACATGGAAGATAATAGAGCGAATGAGATGAAGTAAAGTAGTCTTGACGATTGATATGGTCGGCCTTCCGGCCACTTTGCATTGATAGATATGATACCCTGTGTTAAAATATTTGATACCAAGATGGGATACTCCGTCCTTCGAAGCTATCGATCCCACAGCTTTCAAAACCACTATAGAGACTAATCTCGTTTCTTTGCATTCTCGTTCAGTGGTCTTTGGAGTTTTCGTCTGAACGTTGGGTCTTCATGGAGTCACATTGTGGTGTGTTCTGTTACGCTCTATGAGCACGAGCAAATGATCGTCCTATTGCCCACCTGTGTTTTCGAACTCGTCACAGGATATAGGAAGTCCGTCTGGCAACTGAAGATCGAGAGAACAAACATCAATGTGACATGATATGTTTGAAGACGTTGCTCGATGCTTGGAGATTCAGAGACGTTTTCTGGAGCTCGTCTATTAACCAGGTTTCGTTTACCCCAACCCTAACCCTATAGTGAGAACTAGTATCCATTGGAGATTGGGCTTGAGGCCTCCTGCCTCTCCCCTTTCACTCACTGTTCTTATTATTGAAGAAACATGGTAGATTTATTGCCAGCTTTCACTCAGGCTTCACTCCGAAAACCATCAGTATCTTCCAAGCAACTTGACGAAACAAACGACCTGCGAACTGCGAGATGGACAGTTCAAGCATCAAACGGGATAAATTGGAGCTCCTTTATTGCTGCAACCAACGAATACTATTCATAGATGCCGACTACAGCTAGGTATCAAAGGAGTGGACGAAGGTCGAATAATCCCTTCCAATCACGAATTGACCCATGCCAGACCCTTCCGAGCCCCCCAGCCTCATCCCCATCATCCTCATGATCACATCTAGGAGACGGTGACGGTGGAGGAACCACTGCTCTGGTAGCCCTCAGTGGCCAGAATCATGTAGTCGAAGCTGCCGAGGTCGAGGCCAACACCCTTCCAGGCGTCGATGTGAGCACCGAAGTCGATGCTGCCGCTGGTCCTGTGCTCGCCACGGACGGCCCAGTACTGCTGGAAGGTCGAGGTGCCCTCGATGGAGGGCTTGTTCTCGCGAGTGGTCTGGAGGAGGGTGTAGGTGCCGCCGTCGATCTCAGCGGTTCCCATGGAGGTGGCGCCGGAGCTGGGGTCGTAGCTGCCGAAGGCCTCGACGACGTAGAACTCGACGAGCGGGGACTTGGTCCAGCCGTAGAGGGACAGGTACCAGTTGCCGCTGGCCTGCACGTCAGCCTCGTAGGTGACAGTCCTGGGAGGGTCGTTAGTCGGTTGCGACAAGGGAAAGTGAGGTTAGATGAGGTGTGCGAGCATACTTGGCAGAGGCAGGGTTCCAGCCGAGGCCAGAAACGACGTTGCCGGCGCCCTCAGTCCACTCGAGAGAGTAGGAGCCGCCGTCGATGGTCATCGTGGCGCTGGAGTCGTTCTCCACCCAGTGAGAGTAGTAGTAGTCGCCCTTCTGGCCGCTGCTGGAGCTGGTCAGGGTCTCGCCGGAGACGGCAGCGAGGTTGCTGCTGCCAGCGCTGCCAGAGTTGTTGGCAGAGCCGGAGTTGCCGGCGTCAACGGCGCCAGTGCTACCGGTGTTGCCAGAGGACTGGGCCTGACCAGTCGTGCTGGGGACGTTGGAGGATCCAGCAGCAGAGCCACCGGTCTGGCCCTGGCCCCAACCGCCATTCTGACCCTGAGGCTGGCCCCAGTTACCACCGTTGCCGCCCCATCCACCCCATTGACGCTTGGAGGCCTGCGAGGGTGCGGCCAGCGCAGTAGCCACGCAGGTGGCGGCGACGAGGACGTTCTTGACGGTAACCATTTTGCTCGAATAGGAAGACAGGTATATGAGATGTGATTGGATCGAAGAGAACGACAGGGATAGTTAGGCAAGGACCAGCTTGTGAAGAGAGTGAATGGATGGAGAGAAAGCCCTAGGGTAGGGCAGAGCGTGAAGTACTTATACCTGAAAGTATTCTTTGCCTATGCATGATCCAACGGCACCCTTGTGGTCTGAAATCCAGCCCGTTGTTGGGCGTGCGCGAGCGCATGTTGGCAGGACTGACTACGAGATACTCAGATCTGCGACAGTCGCTGTGTCGAGTTGAAGAAGCGGTTCTCCACAAAAAGCGTGCCAAGAGGTGATCTCCATGAAACGTCCTGTTTGCGGTCTCAAGCGCCGGCCCGCAACACCAGCCCATGCACTGCACCACAGGCACGACCTTATTGCGGACCGTGATGAGCTTTCGAAAACCGTTCATTTCACGACGGGCGTTTGACATTTAGTTCGCGGTTCTCTTAAAGCCTGCGCAGGATCAGAACGCCCGCCATGTGGTCGATCTCGGCCTTGCCCGACGCGGATGTCTGCGGTCAAGATGGGCTACTCCGACAGACTAAGTTTGTTGGAGCAGGCCTCCGATGCGAATGCCACCTGCGGGAGGTACGAAAACAGTGGTGTGCATCAGGACTGGCGCCCAGAGCATCAAGATAAGCCTCGCTAATAGCTGCGTTCTCGACACACTTTCCAAGAATACGACCTCATTCGATCTCAACTTTATCAGCCACATCACCGCACCCTTGTTGCAATTGTCGCGACGCTCTTGGCGGATAGGAGCCAAGCCGGAAAACATTTTGGCTATTTCGAAGGATCCTAGTAAATGCAGGCTTGTCGCTGATTAACCTGAGCGCAGACTCTTGGCGCATACGCCAGATTTACCTTTCATGTTTGGGGATCGCTGTCGATGTAGTGGCCTAGATGGACAGAGATTTGGCTCCACCTTTCTCTAAGCATCGAGGCGGCAAGAGCGTGTTCCTCCTTGATTGCCTCGCCAAGCTTCTCGAGCTGGCCTTGTTTCTCGATAGCCTCTGTCCGTAGGCTCTGCAGATGCGGCTGCAACCACTTCCTGACGGCAGCAGATTTGTCTCCACTCAGGTCCTCACCGTTTGACACAAAGTACTCCCATTCATTTGCCGTCAGTAGCACCGCACGTACGGCGACTTGAGTCTTGAAGCAGATATCCCAGGGTTGTCGGCATTTTGCAGCGCATCCGTTGGCCTTCTTGGCAGAATCAGTCCGATCGCAAGGATACTCTGACGGCAAAAGGGCGTATCCACCTAGAAAGCCAACGTCTTGTAATTGCGATTTGGTTTCTTCGGAGAGGTGGGGAATGACCGCATGGTCTAGACGTATCTCGTCGTCCGGGCTTGCGTGTTGCATTGGAGAGGCGCAGATGAAACCATAATGCACAAGCAGCTTGTCGTTGGAATGAGCCCCATACGTCGCTAAGACTTCTTCACCGGCGTCTACAAAAGGATTATGTCAGCTTGATACTGCGTTGACAAAGGTCATTGCTCACCTGTTGTCACCCAAAGGGCGAAGCATCGGTAGATCAGGAACATCCTAGTCGCAACGGAAAAGAGCAACAGAAAAGCATCTCACTTACCATAATCCCGCTCTGCAGTCACTTCATACCCTTTTCCATTCTGGGCTACATAACAGCCAGAGCCTGTCGGCCCATGGTTCATGTAGTCCACAAACGGACACAGCACCATGCTTCCTGCCCTTCCAGCAGATGGCTTCCAGTGAAACGAGCGGCTGTTCACAATACACCAGTAATAGCGGAACACGACTTCATCCCATCCCCTCTGCTCGCACACAGGGCTAACGGCTTCCCAATCACGCGCATAGTCTGCCTTCTGGCGCTCGAATGGTGGCAGGACAGCAGGTGGGAGGTGCTCGAGCAGCTCCGGTGGCCACAATAGCGGCATGCTCGCGGCGAAGTCCTGCTTCGTCGGCCATGTTGCTTCCCATGTGCGAAGGTCCGATGCAGGAGCGGAGAATTTCGCTAGAGCGCTGATGGCCAGTTTGGCCTGCGGCGAGGCGCGATCGAGCGTGCTGCGCTTGATGGTTGCGGTATCGGGTTTGAACATTGCTTTCTCGGGTATGAAGATCATACGAGATCCTGATTTGATCGGAGCGGTGGTCATCAGACCTAGGCCGCGGCCGGGAAGTTGCTGCGGCGCAACATTGTGGATTTCAACGCCACGCTCTTTGGCCCAGGTGGTGAAGAGGGAATGCTTGTCTTCTTTGGCAGGGCTGTTAGACATCGATATCTCGTCCGCCGACTCAGACAGGCGAGCACGCTTGGCTGGGCGGGTCATTTGGAGCTTTGATGCGAACGTGTGGTCACTCAGTATAGTTTTAAAGTTGAAGCTTGAGTTCCTGCGAAGGACTCAAAATCAACGTCGCAGGTGGGGCTGTCCGCTTTTGTACGCCGCGCTGTTGTCGCGGCTAACAGTGAGAGAAACAACATGCATCAGGCTCCATACTCAGTGCTACTGATTGTTGGTTGCTAACAATGTGCAGATAACGAATTAGATCTACGGCATGGTCACTAACCATCCCATTATCTTTTACGCCTTGATAATCGTGACATCTAGAAGACTATCTCTCAAAACACTCATGAGGCTGCGCTAAGCCTTCAAAAGCGCCCGGCATGCCTTTGATGCGACACTGCGGCTGCAGTGTGACGTCCGGGGCTATCTTGCAGCGCAGCTCGATCTGTTGCCTCGTCAGCCTGCTCAGCCTGACCCTACATTTCCTTGGGGGCCTTCCTTTGAGGTGCGGACTGGCCTTTCGGCGTGCTCAAATGACTATCCGTTACGTGGCGGCTACAGGCCTATGAGGATTCTCAACACCAAAGGAATATCATCGATCTGTTGACTGAATAGGCAGGCGAACTCCTCATTCAAATAAGCGACAAGACTCGTCCAGAAGCGCGTTATCCAGTAACTGACATGCCGACCTCAAACCATGTTGTTGGACTTCACGCCTACAACAAAGTCCCCTTTTCCTGCGACGTACTTGCAAATGCAACCAATCCGCCTTCTGTGCCATCCACACATTCCGCAAATCTAAGCACAGACGAGTTCCTACCGCTACTACCAGCATCTCGGCGGACAAAGGACGACAACCTGGCTGTGCCAACCTCCCTGGATTCCGATCCTCATGGATCCCTGTTGTTGCGCGAGCTAGACGTGCGAAGACTGAATAAGATCCATAACTGGTTATGGACGACTGGCCGTCCCATGCCTGCCCGCCCTTTGCACCGCCAGAAGCTGATGGGTCGAGAAATAGTCATCACGGAGCAAATGGACATGCATCTCCTGTGGATCAAGTCTCAGATGTTCTTGAAGCCGATTCCTCGATTCTTACTCCGGAGAGAATTTTGGGAGAAGAGACTCGTGTGTAACGCAAGCTGCTCGTGTGTTTCAAAATCTGCCCGCCCCAGCAGGCACGAACTCCGGGCGTGTGCTTTTGGGTTCTTGTTGTCGTACGCCGCGCTCATCGCGTATGAAAGCGACTACCATATTGCTCGCGAACTAAATCTGCTCCCAGAGCAAGTCTCCTGGGAGAATTGGAAGATCCTCGTCCAGCAACTCCTGAGCGAAGCTGATATCTACAACAACGTCAACAAGCGCTTCTGGTACGGCGAACTACGTCTCGGACGTATCAACATGATCTATCGTTTGACTGGAGCATCGCTATTTCGCGGTTACGAAACACAGTATGGCCATTACAGCGACCTTCTCAGCGAGAACTTCGGGTGGCTGCTGACTGTCTTCGCGTACGTTGCCGTTGTTCTATCCGCCATGCAGGTGGGGTTGAGTACGGATCAGCTCGAGGAGGACAGCAGGTTTCATGCGGCCTCATACGTGTTCACAGTCTTTTCCATATTGGGCCCAGTCGTAACTCTTCTTGCACTCGCCCTGCTCCTTGGGGCTCTTGTCATCTACAATTGGATCGCGACAATCAACTACCATCATGTTCGTCTTCGCAGAATGTCACTTGTCCATGTTGATCCCAAAGGCAACACGAATAGCGTCTAGTGGACCGCAGCGGTTGCATGGAAAAGGGAGACATGCGCAAGATTCACGCGAACATCGCGATTGGGCTTCGAGTCGTTCATGATACAACAATCCTGCGTTGAGGAGAATTACGCTACGCATTACTAGAGGGGTATCCAAGATATCGTATACATCCCAACAACTCCACGCCAAATAGTTCGCAAACCAGACTTTCAGCCGAGAATTTTCTCGACAATATCGCGAATCCCCATCCAAACACCCGTCCCCTTAGCCTCCAGCGCAGCCGCAGTCGATCTCAAGCTCTCAATCGGTCTCTGCTCAAGCACCTGCTCCGCCGAAAACCACGTGCCGTGCAAGCCGTAAGGCACTCGCTGCGGCAGATGCACGCGCCCTACAATCGTGCGCATATCATTAGCGTCGATAATCCAGAGCTCGCTCTTCGCCCTACGTTCCGAGTCGTCCACCGGCACCTCGCCGTCCTCGGTAAGCTGCGATTCGTCAAAAGCGTAGAACACCAGGTATCCGTCGTCTTCGCTGCGCTTCGTGGCGGCAGGGACGAACCGCGGCTCCTGCGCGAACCAGCCCTCGGGCATTTGGAAGGCGCGGATCGGGTCTTGCAGATCGTTCGATTCGAGGACTTGGACCATCGATCTGTTGTCGACGATGCCGGAGACGCTTCTGGGGGGATATGCTCGGCCGCGGCTGATGAGCGATGCCGCGTCGACTTTGACGAGGGCGTCGATTTTCGTGGCTTTGCCGAGCGCGGAGCCGAAGTTGGTTGCGGTCGTTGAGCAGCCGTAGATGTATCGGGCTTGGCTCATCTCGAGAGCTGGGTGGACGGAAGGGAACTCGAATGGGATGGCGGCGAGGGCCCATTCGTGCGCGATGCGGCCGGTCCGCAGGTCGAAGTTGTAGTAGTAAAGACGGCATTGATCCTCGTCGTATTCGTCTTCGTCGCTCAGAGCATGCTCGTTTGAAGGGATGATTTGCAGTAAAGGTTCTTTCTCATCAGATGGGGACTCGATGGAACCAGATCGCTCCCAAACGGAGCCATCTGCCCCAGCGTCATATCTGAAGAATGGCATGCGCCTCTTATTGCGGATATCGGCTGGTATGACTTCTTTCTCGGCCGGAGGTGCCAAATTGCCGGCAGCAAAAACCAATTTTGCTGAAGTCAAACGGCAAGCAAGCATGTTTACTGCGACAGGCTTCTGCTGCGCGTCAAGGTCATCCCAGGAGTTGGCAGTGTGAAATATGCAGCATGCGTCAGTCTCGTACCATCGCACTTTCTCAGGGTGGCGACGAGGGAAGACGCCGAAGCGAGATGGTTTGCTCGCGTCGTAAGTGACAGGTGGCCTGCCTTTGAGCTGATTGGCCGGGTCCAAAGATAACGGCAGATCCATGATAATGGCGTGAGATGATGAAACACCAAAGTCGTGCATCATCCTGCCACCAGTCAAGCCAGGTACTGCTGCGTTGAGCATCTTTTCGTAGGTAGGCTCTTGGTCCGATGCTGCCGCCCCTCTCGTGACTTGCTTGGGCAGGATGGAGTATTGCACATATGGAGGAGCAAAGCTTGCGTGGAACATGAACATTTCCTTCGTCATAGGATCGATCTTCGGGTGTGCTGTAGTCCATTCCCGCATGAATTGAATGAGGCCGCCATTCTCTCCAAGGACGCATTCTTTCTCTGTCAAATCAGGGTCCTTAGGCTCTCCTTCTGCTGATGATCCGTTGTACCATCCCACCGTCTCCAGTCCAGGTAGCTGTATCCGCATAGGCGGTCCGCTTTCGCACAGAGCCATAGCTCGTCCATCGTGGTAAACGACGCTCGTGTTGGCAACACTGATCTTCTTGATCTTCTGCTTCGATCCAGGCAAATGTGACAGTATGACCAGGAAGATTGTTCGCATGATCCTCAGTGTCACATAGATCATCCGAGCGAAAGGGTTTACCAACGTGGCAATACTGGGCAATATGGGCACCCGTAACCGTTCCGAGCTAATGGCCGAGAGGTACAGGTCCGTCAAGATGAACTGATTCACGAACTCCGGGGATATTGCTCCGGTTCGTTGGTCCTTCTGAAAGGACACGCCGGATAGCATGCCATCGCCGTCGAACCAGTGAGCATCTCGGCCCAGGTCGCTGTTGGAAACAGGATTGCTGCCATTGCGAACGTACTCTCCACCTGCGAGCTCTTCAGGGAGAGATCCGGTGTAAGCGCATGGCGTAAGAGCAAGAGTCTGCTGTATAGGAGCAAAGTTGCCGGAGAGGTATGGGTGTTTGTCCTGTGGCGTAGGTCGGATGTTCTCGCTGGATGATCGCTTGCGCTTGTGACCAGTCGTGGCCATTATGCTCATGCTGGTCCGCCGGAAGTCATCGAGTGGCTACAACACGGCTCGGTAGGCATACCTAGGCGGAGGCGCGTCGACAACTACTTGTACGACAGCAGGCATTGCAGAGTGGTTGACGCTGTACAACGCAGTTGCCCGAGAGGAGGCGGCGAGCGATAACATCACTGTCACATGCCGACGACGCGCCTTCCGAGCGCCCCGAGCAAGCCTGCCATGCCGTGGCCTGCGCTCCCCTCACCACCAGGCTCAAGCTCGTCTGGCCCGCATCGAATCGAGATGCAAGATGCGTGCCTGCATTGCTGACGTCACTGTGCAAGCCACCGAGCTGCCAACGCCCTGTGCCAGAAGTCGAGGAGAAGAAACCGCTCGCTCCCGCTGCACGTGCCGATAGCCGGAAGTCTAGTCGCGCCCCGACAGCGAGATGGGATTTGCCAAGGGCGTTAGATGGGCTTCGCGAAAAGCGAAGCAGCGCCTCGCTCCTCACGCCGCCTGCCCGTGTCCCTCCTCTGCGCCGTCATCCCTCGTAATGTGTAATTAGACGTCGTGGGTGGGAGCGAGGAGCATGTTCTAGCGGCCCCACGGGCATTCACTGGTTCGCGAACCCAAGATACACGAAGATGGGCTACGACTACGCGTTGGTGTAAGGACAGCCGTCCCTCTACGGGTCACTCTGGCATCACATGATCATGGCACTGACGTGCTCCGTACAGGCACCTCACCTACACTGTCCCCCCTGCGATCCTTCTGTCCATACTGTATGCGCCTTTGTGCACCCGCCTGGACTTGTACAAGATCGTCTTCCTGATCACAATCGCGGTGACCTCGACGATCCCATGGGATAGCTATCTCATCCGGAATTCGATATGGAGCTACCCGGACAATGCGGTCATGGGTCCGAAGATCTTCGACATCCCGGTTGAGGAAGTCTTCTTCTTTGTGATCCAGACCTTCAATACGACCCTGTTGTACCTTCTGTTGTCCAAGCCGACCTTGCACTCCATCTACCTGGCAAAGGAGAAGAAGAATGACAAATGGAAGGTTCTTAAATTGGGCGGTCAACTTGGGTTGGCGTTGATTATCAAAAAGAGCATCGATTGGATCAAGACACCTGGCGAATACACCTACATGGGCCTGATCCTCGTCTGGGCGTCTCCGTTCCTTTTGCTTTTGTGGACTCTGGCATACCAATTCCTTGTCAAGCTGCCTCTGGTGAGCACTGCGATCCCGATTGCTATTCCTACTTTGTATCTATGGGTGGTCGACGCGCTGGCATTGCACCGTGGAACATGGGTGATTTCATCTGGGACCAAGACTGGATTGTATCTCCCAGGTATTGGGCTGGAGGCTGAAGAAGCAGTGTTCTTTTTCTTGACTAATTGTTTGATTGTGTTTGGACTGGTGGCATTCGACAACGCTCTTGCTGTTTTGAATACTTTCCCTGCGCATTTCCCGACTGTGCCTTCGCTGCCGACTCCCGCTCTGTTGGTCCGCGCCTTGCTGTTACCGGCTGCAGCTTACGACGATGACCGGATCCTCGGTTTGCGACAATCGGTGCAGAGGTTGAAGAACAAGAGCAGGAGCTTCTACCTTGCCAGTGGCACCTTCTCCGGCCGCCTGAGGATCGACCTGATTCACCTCTATGCCTTCTGCCGCATTGCGGACGACCTCATTGACAACGCAAAGTCGCCCGCCGAAGCGAAGCTATGGATTCTCAAGCTCCGTAAATTCGTTGAGTTCGCGTATGGCGAGGCTAAGAAGGGGCCGGATGGAAGTGTCACTCCGGCCACGGACATCAACCAGGGTGCTGCGACCCTATTCGCTATGAACAACTTCCCGCAAGATACCCTGCTCTCGTTGCTTTATCTGCCGACGCAACGCATGGACAAAGAACCTCTGTTCGAGCTCATCAAGGGCTTCGAAATGGATCTGGCTTTCACGAAGGACGCCAACTCTACGCCGATCAAGACTGAGCCCGATCTTGACCAGTACGGTGCCCGCGTTGCAGGTACGGTCGCCCACCTTTGCATCCAGCTTGTCTTGCACCACTACCCTGGCCTGTCCGAGACCGCTTCCAAGCGCGTCATGGCCGCCGGACATGACATGGGTATTGCCCTGCAATACACCAACATCGCCCGCGACCTGAAGGTCGACGCAGAGAACGGCCGCTGCTACGTACCTATCTCTTGGCTGAAGAGAGAAAAGATGACCCCCGAGTCGTTCGTCTCCGCCCTTCGCTCGGACAAGAACGAGGAGTTTGTGGAGAAACGCATCGAAAAGCAGCGCCTGCATCTGCTCGAGCGTGCATTCGGCCTCTACGAGAAGAGCGTCGGCGCGATCGAAGAACTGCCTCGGCCTGCCAGAGCGTCGATGCGCGTGGCGGTCGAGTCCTACATGCAGATCGGGCGAGAGCTGAGAACGCCTGGCTATCAGGTCAAAGCTGGCAGAGCTACTGTCCCTACTTGGAAGCGCATTACTGTCGCCTGGAGAGCGCTCGCTGGGCCTGTCCACTCCACTCGGTAGGATGATGGAGATTTTGGTGAACTAGTGCATGTGTTGTATATAATGTCACATAAGTAAAAATCAAGCCATACCTATGTACACATCTTGTGCCTCGATCAAGTATTGAAATGCTTCGCATTCGCGTTCTGCCGAGTATGGTCTGATCTTAGATCTCGTTCATGCACGGGCGTTGAGATTGGCTCCAAGCATTTTCCCGGACGTCACCGAAGCGTCGGCTTGAAGCTCCCGCATGCACTAGGCTTGCATGTGAAAGTCAACCACTTCGACATCCCACCGCCGCAAACATGCCTCCGTCCCAAGTACTCACCTCGCAATGTCAGAGAAGCCGAAGCAGAAGAGCGCCGTCGTGATCGGTAAGCTACGAAACCCCCTCCCACCCCATTGATCACCACCACGGCCCCGCTGACACTTTCATTCATCCAGGCGCCGGCGTAGGCGGCGTAGCAACCGCCGCCCGCCTCGCCAAAGCCGGCTTCCGCGTCACCGTCCTCGAAAAGAACGCCTTCACCGGCGGGCGCTGCAGCCTCATCCACCATGAAGGCTACCGCTTCGACCAAGGGCCCTCGCTGCTCCTGCTTCCGCGCCTCTTCCACCTGACCTTCCGCGAGCTGGGCACGAGCCTCGAAGCCGAGGGCGTCGAGCTGCTCAAATGCGACCCCAACTACAACATCTGGTTCGGCGACGGCGAGCGCGTGCGCCTCAGCTCGGATCTCGCGACGATGAAGGACGAGGTCGAGCGCTGGGAGGGGAAGGATGGCTACGAGCGGTACCTGGCGTTTCTGCAGGAGAGCCACAGGCACTACGAGCTGTCGGTGTCGCATGTGCTGTTGAGGAATTTTGAGACGCTGGCGGGGATGTTGAGGTGGTCGTTCTTGCAGCATTTGTTGGATCTGCATCCGTTTGAGTCGATCTGGACGCGCGCGAGCAAGTATTTCTGGACGGAGCGGTTGAGGCGCGTGTTCACTTTTGGGAGCATGTATATGGGTATGAGTCCGTTCGATGCTCCAGGAACGTACTCGCTGCTGCAATATACGGAGTTGGCGGAGGGGATTTGGTATCCTGTGGGTGGGTTCCACAGGGTTGTGGAGGCATTGGTAGACATCGGCAAGAGGCTTGGAGTTGACTACAGGTTGGGGACTGGAGTTGAGGCAATCTTGTTGGATCACAGCGGAGCGAAGGCAAAGGGTGTTCGATTGGAGAGCGGCGAGGTGCTGGAAGCAGACATCGTTGTCAACAACTCCGACCTGGTGTACGCCTACAACGAGCTTCTGCCCAAGTCACCATATGCGGACTCGCTATCACAACGGCCAGGCAGCTGCTCAAGCATAAGCTTCTATTGGGCGCTCTCGGAGAAGGTCCCAGACCTCCAACCTCACAACATCTTCCTCGCCGACGAATACCGCGAATCCTTTGACAGCATCTTCAAAAAGCAGCTCATCCCCGACGAGCCCAGCTTCTACGTCAATGTCCCAAGCCGCATCGACCCGACCGCCGCGCCTCCCACTGGCGACAGCGTCGTCGTCCTCGTCCCCGTCGGCCACTTAGTCGAGAAATCCCAAAACGGCACTCTCACACCACAAAACACCAACGGCCCCTCAGAAACAACGACCTCCATCAAATCCGCCTCCCCCGCCAACCAAACCGGCATCTCGCCCTCCGAAACCCAAGATTGGCCCGCCATGATCGCGCTCGCGCGCAAGACCATCCTGGCAACAATCAAGTTACGCACAGGCGCCGACCTCGCGCCCCTGATCCGCCACGAGCTCACCAACGACCCCATGTCGTGGCGCGACCGCTTCAACCTCGACAAGGGCGCCATCCTCGGGCTTTCGCACAGCTTCTTCAATGTCCTGTCGTTCCGGCCGTCGACGCGCGCGCGCAGGCCGCATTGGATCGATGGGAAGCTGGGGGGCGGTGTTGTTGAGCGGTTAGCGTCTGTTGTTGTTGATGCGACGAGGGGAAAGGGGAAGGATGTGGAGGGATTGTATATGGTGGGCGCGAGTGCGCATCCGGGGACTGGTGTGCCGATCGTTTTGGCGGGTGGGAGGCTGGTTGCGGAGCAGATCTTACAGGATTTAGGCATGCGGGTTCCTTGGGGTCAGGAGGAAGAGAAGGCTAAGAACGCGAGGCTGGACGCGGTGGACAAGCCGTTCTGGCTGGACGATTCGAAGAGCTGGCTTTTCATTATCGCTATGGTTATGATTGTGCCGTGGGTGGTTGGGTTCATGTACTTCATGAATATGTAGATTCTAGACCTAGAGGACCACGTTAAGTGATGTCGAAACCTTTGGCATCGATATACGCGTGAAGGCTAAGGCAGCTTTTCTACGCACGGGTATTACAGATGTACTATTCAATGCCCTACGCAATTATATTGGACACTTCAGAGACCGCGTCTGCATGTCCCCATCGCTCTTCCAAATAATTGAGGTCTATGAAAGTTTATCATAGAGTTGTTACCTCTAGGCATCTCTTCTCCCCGAAAAGAAGAGAAGTCTCGTAGGGCTATCCTTTCTCATCGGGTATCGAGACCGAATTCCCATCCGGAGGGTTCAATATATCCACTCTACAAGGACGCGTCGTCGTCTTCCAGATCCTATACACTTTCAAATGCGCGATGCACATCTACTGATCAGACAGCTCCGCTACTCCGACCTCGCTATGCCCTTTTGACCAGAGTTTGCGACTTGTAGTGCGAATCACAGTGGACCGGGGCGACGGGCGTCGAGACCGCTGCTACACCATTTTTACACTTCCTCGGACTACCACTCCAACGGCACGTAGATTCGGATTCAATACAATCTCAAATGATCCGGATAGACAATGTTGCGAATGACAAAAGTCGAGTGTCATGGTCAGACGATCCCGCGGTTTGCCCCTGCAACACCCCAACCACCTTGAGCGAATCGGTTTGGTGCGGACAGAATTTCAGGCCGACGAAGGCGCGGACGTGGGCATGCTCGTAAAGGCTTCGTCGGGGTCACGCGGCTTCATTTTTCTGAGGAGTCGATGCGCGTCCGGATCTGGCGCGGATGCAGCGCTTTGGGAGGGTAGGGGCCCTGGGCACACGTTGATACCTAGAGTGCCCTGCGAAGTCATGATGAGATGATGACGCTGTGCGACAACGTTCGCGCGCGTGAGGATGCGGTTCGAGATCTACAGTGATAGCAGCATTTCAACGGTCGCTAACAGACTGATGAGTGGTCTTGAATCTTTTGACTTTGCTGGCGGCAGACCGCCCCTTCCAAGACCTAAAGAATCGAAGATGGTCGACGTGCGCTCTGCGCGCAGACTCGGAGCAAACCCCGGCATGACACTGCCTCTCCCCTGCAAACACAGCATTGTGATGGACCTCCACGGCTAGTGATTTGATTCCGACGTGGTTTTGAAACATGTGATACTTCTCCGCGTGCGCCCGCGGCATGTCTCTATCCGCTCGCTCGACTTCGAGCGAGTCGGTTGCGGTTGGACTTGCAGGGTCTTTGATTGATGATGAGGTGAGATGTCAGAGATGAACACAGACTTGCAAGATCCTGAGCAGGAATGCGCCTAAGCTTCCGGGCCGCAGACTTTGAGTCTCGAAGTCCAAACAAGCTCATCGCCAGCTTCGGACTGCCCTCCTTTGACGGGTAGGGTTGGCGCTAAGACGCTCTTATGACGGGATGGATATCACATTCATGCATCGCGACTAGGTCAGGCTCGCTGACATGCCCCCTCTTGAATCGTGAGAGGGACATTCGTTCATGAGGCACAATAGGGGAACAGGGTTGCCCTCGAAAGAGCTTCTGGGGGGGTGCCGCATGGAGCTCAGTAGCAAGTGCAAACTGCTCCGCTGCGAGCTGCCTTGCGATAGTCATGGCCGGAACCGGCCTTGTCTCCTTGCTGAAGGATGACCCGTGCATATCCGGGATAGGATGCCGCGAAACGATGGGCGGCACTAAAAGGCAAAGGCTGCCTTCACCAACGATTGACTTCCACGTCATGTGCACGAAGGCTAGAGGTTTGAGTGGTTGCATCATGCACCTTTGCATTTGAGCTGTAATATAAATTCGTCGCAGATTGCCATCGATTCGCTGTGGGCATCTTACTGTTTTTGATCTCGGACACTGCACTCATCAACAGACATTTGAACTCCGTCTATTCACTCACAATGGGTAATCAAGCGCTCGCTGTTAACAGTACGTTCAACTATTTCAGTCGCGTGATCTCAAATGCTAACGGGATACTCCAGCCGACGACGTGAGCAATTCCATTGCTCAGGTCGCCATCACCACCCATGGCTCAGATTGGTATTGGACGGTGACTGCTATTATGATTGCGTCGACAATGGCCTTCGTTGGCCTTGCGGCTACCAAACCCCGTCAGCATCGCATCTTCCACTACATCACCGCCGCTATCACGATGGTTGCAGCGATTGCCTACTTCACCATGGCCTCGCATCTCGGATGGACGGGCATTCAGGTTGAATTTGAGCGTCCATCAGACCCGGAAGTCCGCGGCCAGTACCGCGAGATTTACTACGTCGTAAGTGTAACCCGCCATTGTCGTATCACGCAGACGCTGACAACGAGGTTCAGAGGTACATTGACTGGGTCATTACCACGCCCCTGCTCCTTATGGATCTACTTCTTACTGCCGGCATGCCATGGCCCACTACCCTTTTCCTTATTTTGGTCGACGAGGTCATGATCGTCACCGGCCTGGCTGGTGCTCTCGTCCAGACGACTTATAAGTGGGGCTACTTCACTTTCGGTTGCGCCGCCCTTCTCTGGATTGTTTACGTCCTCGTCTGGGAGGCTCGCAGACACGCCAACGCCATGGGACCGAACGTGGGCAGGACGTTCCTCATCTGCGGATCCCTGACATCCCTCTTGTGGATTCTCTACCCGATCGCATGGGCTGTCTGCGAGGGCGCCAACCTCATCGCACCAGACTCTGAGGCTGTCTTCTACGGCGTTCTCGACGTTTTCGCCAAACCTGTCTTCGGCGCTCTTCTCATCTGGGGCCACCGCAACATCAACCCGGCTGACCTTGGTCTGCACATTCATGACTACAACGAGAAGGACGTTCAATTCGAGGGCAGGAAGAAGCGCGTCACCGATCAGGAAGCTGCTCAGGACGGCGTCGCAGCCAACGGTACGAATGGTACCACCAACGGCACCCACGAAGGTGCCTAAAGATTTCATAAGAAGCTTACTTCACGCTTCATGACCGATTGATGATTCGATTCAAAAGATCAGAATTGGAAGTTAATTTACCGAGTTCATCAGATTATTACGTGCCATATTTCATATCTGCACGATACCACACGAAGTTGATACAGTACACGGCGCTTATTAATTACCGACTGTTTTTCTTTTTGGTCACCCCTCATAATATAACAGACATTAATATCAAAGCTAAATAACTGAATCAGCATACAACAATGAATAAACTATTTGCACTCGTGAATATATTGGTGACCGGTCTGGCGCCCTAGTGCCGAGCTGGTGCGCGAACCGCAAATCCATCAGTTGATACAACACGGTAATAAGGCGGCTGCTCGACCGTGCGGAGTCACGGCAACGAAGGCACAGGCGTAACTATTTCCCTTATCAATTTTCACACACAACGGATGCAAACTGAATACTACAGTGCAATTCGACTGAAGCAACACCGTGTCCTCACATTGGTCAAGTGGTGTCCGCAATCAAAAAGTGCGCCGGCGATCTACCGATGACGTCGGCAATTTTGGAGACACACGTCGATGATATGGATCTCACCCCTTAGCGCGATCGGGATACAGATGTAATTCATCCTTCCACCATTCAGATGACGCAGATCCTTGCGCGGAGGGTGCGCGAATGGAACATCCAATAGGTGAAAGTCAATGGTAGGACGCGTTTCTCCTTTCTCTTCATAACCCTTCCCTTACCGCCCACCGTCTGCTCTTCATGCGTCTCTTGTTCCTCCAGTCTCCAACAATCTCCCTTACAAGACAATCTCATCCCATATTTCAACGATCCTATCTCAGCACAGCGGCGATAATGACCGGAAAGCACGAGCGCTCTCAGAGCACGGACGACATGCTCAAGCATCCATCAACCAAGCGCGCAAAGGAGATCGACGAAGATACTCCGATGAGCCAACTGGAAGAACTTCTAGAGAAGACTAGGAAAGACCAGAAGAACACTCGCAATGTCCTGCATTGGTTCCGCTCAAAGGACATTCGAGAGCACGACAACCGCGGCTTGCACGCCGCGGCTCAGAAGGCCAAAGAGGGATCCGGCAGCTTGATCACCATGTACCTTTTTTCTCCGAAAGATATGGAGTGGCATGGCACGAGCGCTCCGCGCACCGACTTCATACTTGAGAGCCTGCAGAAGCTGAAAGCGTCTTTGGAGGACAGAAATATTCCGCTCGCGATTGTCACGGCCAAGGAGCGTGCTGAAAAGACAGAGGATGTCATGCAATTTGTCAAGGACCACGATGTCTCACACATCTACGCGAACATTGAGTACGAAGTTGACGAGCTGAGAAGGGACATTAAGGTGGCCAAGCATGTTTCCCAAGAAAAGGATCTTTCCTTCGACGCATTGCATGATCAGACAGTGGTAAGGCCCGGTACGATCACGACAGGCAGCGGCGGGCCAATGAAAGTCTTCACACCTTACCACAAGGCATGGCTATCTGAGACCAAGAGTGACCCAAGTTTGCTCGACACCGTTCCTCCCCCGCAAGGAAATGACAAAGATGCCAAGAAGCAGTTCAAGGACCTTTTCGACTCCAAGGTGCCTGACCTTCCCGAGAGTAAACAGTTCGCAAGCAAAGAAGAACGGGACCGCATTCGCAAACTTTGGCCTGCCGGCCACGATGCCGGCATCGAACGTCTGAACCACTTTCTCGACCAAAAGGTCTCCGATTACGCCAAACACCGCTCTGAGCCTGCGCGGGACCCGTCGTCCAGATTGTCTCCCTATTTCTCCTCCGGTATCATCAGCGTCCGTGAAGCCCTCTCTGTCACGAAGAAAAGGAATGACGGTCAGCATTTTGACGAAGGCGACGCAGGCGTCGCTGCTTGGGTCCGCGAAATCGTCTTTCGAGAGTTTTACCGCCAGGTGACCGTCACTTCTCCCCACACGACCATGAACCTCCCCCAAAACCTCAAGTTCGACAATGTGGAATGGGAGGATGACGAGGAAGGGTGGAAGAAGTGGTACGAAGGCAAAACGGGCGAGCCGTTCATCGACGCCGGCATGCGCCAGTTGAACTCTGAGGGCTACATGCACAACCGCCTGCGCATGAACACATCCTCATATCTCCGCGCTAACATGTTGATCGACTACCGCCTCGGAGAGCGCTACTTTGCCGAGCACCTCATTGACTGGGACCTGTCCAATAACACCCAGGGCTGGGAGCCCAGCTATACGATCTTCAACCCGGTGGTTCAGGCCGAGAAGTGCGATCCCAACGGGGACTATATCCGGAAGTGGGTCCCCGAATTGAAGAACGTAGAAGGCAAGGCGGTGTTTGCGCCGTCTGAGCGCCTGAGCGAGGCCGAGTTTAAGAAGCTGGGATATCCTAAGCCTCACGTGAATTTCCGTGAGAGCCAGCAGAGGGCGAAGGAGCGCTACAAGAGAGATCTTGCGAATGCAGACCCCTGATTAGGCAAGCATCACTTCGTCAAATTCCTTGTATCCCTATATTTGAAGATGTACTTCGATCGCCAGAATCGGCAACAGCAGCGTGTTTCAGACAGATTCCACATGCCGACAATTCCGCCGTGAAGCCCAATGTAATGCCCAATTCTACGACATGATGTGAGATTACCGGGATGCGTCGGATGGCAATTGGGTTCACCGTCGATCAGTCCTGAGCCATGTTTGGCGTCGTAGCGGTACAAGCTGACGCATATCTGCATTCACGCCGTGCGCAGTCAGTGAATATGTAGGTCAGAGTCTCGTGAGCGCGCAGGTGTCTGGTGGCGTTTGACCAATGAAGTCACGGCTGCCAAGAAACCCTGGGCCGTGCCCGCCAACTGCGGGAAGCCTTTGAACTTCCCCCCACCTTCAGCCTGACTGACTGTCTCTGACACCACCCACCAACAACAACATTACCACTCTCCGCTCCAACAACTCAGCAACTCAGTTTTAAGACTACACAAAGGGAATCAACCCACTTCGCGACTACTCCAAAACCTCTCAAGGAGACACCAGGAAGCACGTCTTTTATGTCCGCATCAATCGAAAACCTCAAGTCCTTCGGTATGTCCCTTCACCATCCTCCGTACGCGCCCGACCTCGCGTCGCCCAGTGCTCTTCCTCTGGGGCTACAGCGACTTGCTCTCGGCTGTTCTTCAGCAAAATTGCCCTCGTCACGCGTGAAGCGAACGCTGTCAGCAAGAGAGGGGCCGCCGCGACGCGACCCAGGCTGCCGACGATAAGCGCAAGAACAACACACTAATCCACATTGTAGACCCGTTCGCCGAAGCGGATGAAGACACCGGCGGAGAGAAGCAGTCTCAGAACTACATCCATATCCGTATCCAGCGTACGTCATCCTCCTCGCCGACCCAACCACACGACGGGTCAGTGACTAATATGTGACAACAGAGCGCAACGGTCGCAAGACCTTGACTACTGTCCAGGGTCTGCCGAAGAAGTTCGACCAGAAGAAGATCCTCAAGGTGATCAAGAAGAAGTTCGCTTGCAATGGCACCATCGTAGCGGACTCGGAGATGGGTGAGGTCATCCAGCTCCAAGGCGATCAGCGCAAGGATGTTCAGGAGTTCCTCACGGACAAGAAGGAAGGCTTGGGCCTTGAGGCCCTCACCGTGAAGGTGCACGGTTTCTAAGCGGAATCGCCGTGCGAGGCGACTCGGGTCCGGCATTCTGTTCGCTGGCAATATCTTAGGCCGCTCATCAGCCCGATTGAATTTGCGGTTCCCAGGCAGCGGGAGAGTTCGGATGTGAGCGTCTACTTGGCAGTGCCTGTTGGCTCTTTCCTTGGAAGAAGCCAGTCTGCGCACGACGCATTTCCGGCTACGAATTCGGAGTATGACCACCAACATACTTTATGATGGAATGTTTAGCGGTTGGGGAAGGACACGGACTGTCTTTGGCGATTATTCCTGTTTCTTCCGTAGCTACTACTGAGTTTGCACTCTATTCAAGGAAATGGCAACCCGACATCCTTTGAAGTTTCATCTCACGCTAGTAATTGGAGGTAAATCTACGTTTGAGGTGAAATACAGCTCTCGTCTCATGTGTCCAGGAATTTTACAGGGGCGTGTGTCATGTTCGCCAGCAATGATCTGGAGCATCATCCAGACCGCTCCTGTCTATTTCTTCGGAGCCTTCGCAGCAGCGTTCTCCTTCTCGACATCTCTGAGCCTGGTCTCGTCCGTAAATCCCCAAATCTGCCAATCGTTCACCTTGCCCCTCCTGATGGTCCTCTGCAAAACCATGTACTCGTAGCTCTCTTTCTCCTCCTCCCTCCCAACACGCTCCTCTTCCGTGCGGATCTTGTTACCCACGCGCTTCGTCACCCTCTTCACATGCTGCAAGGCCTGCAGGGTGTGCAGCCTCACGACAGCCTGCACTTGGCAGTTGCGCTCGTTCTTCCCCTCGTCCTTGGTCCCGGGCAGCGCCACGGCTTTGTATGAGCACAGGCGCGGCGGCGACAGCTGCTTCTTGGCTGACCACTCGAGGTACGTGTTGGGCGCGCGCTGTGCGATGCGGCCGCGCAGAGAGCCGAGCAGGCCGCTGCAGATCTGGCCCTGCATTGCGCTCATATCGCCAGCGGCGAAGGCTTTGTACATTTTTTGATGCATGGTGGCGGCTTTTGACGCAATGCTGAAGAGCTCGAGGTTTGGTCGGGGCTTGACTATAACCCATTTGTAGGCGAGGAGACTGGTGCGCAAGAGGTGTCAGAGGTCTTTTCTTTGGTTCGTTCTTCCCAGTAGCTTGTTAATCGGGGGCAGTCCTTACCTCCAAGCATCATTAAACCGTGTCTTCAGCCACTTCTTCCTCAGCGTCCGATTCCTGCGCTCGCCCTCGTTCCGCGGCAGAATGAATGTGTCCGGCAGCATCCCAATGTCGTCTGGGAGCTGACCACTTCGCATCATGGCTTCCTGCTGCTCCTTCTGCATGCGATTCGCGGACGGCTGAGCCTGTTGTTTCATCTGCTGCGGCATCACGGCCCTCTCACGGCGCGGCACGGTCGCAAACGCCCTTTTCGAAAGCGTCCATCTCTGCTGGCGGATCGTGGTGTCCAGAGGCACGTAGCCGCTACGCTGGCGCAGGCATTGTGTTGAGCTCGTCTGCCGTGACGATTGCGAGAGGATCCGTATGGGCAGGGCGAGAGGGCCGGACATTATTACTGGCGCGCTGTGGGTGCTCGTCGACAATAATGTCCTCCGATGTTCTATGCGACTTCTGGAGACCAATGATTTGCGGAGATGCTCTCGGAGGTGAGTCGGGACGCCGCTCGCGCGCGGACGACAACCCTAACAACCCCGAGGTCTACATACTTCAATCAACAAACCAACCCTAGAACTCTTGCGAGCATCCTTTTCCGCTATGCTAGCGAACACCCAACACAGGTATACGCGCTGATACAGGCATGATTGCATGAGAAAACGTTCGTGGTCGTACACAAGGGGAATGGATGAGCGGCTTCAATTTGGCAAACCGTCTCATCCTATGGTTCTGTGCAGACGGTCTGCCAGCGTACTGGAGATTTCATGGCACGGTCTTGTTTCTGTAGACGCTATTATATCGGACCGTCGCTGATTGCACCAGCTCTGATGAATCACTCTTCTGCTCATAGACATTGCTGAGAGCGTGGTAGGGGACTAAGCTTCTTGATAAGTAACAACCCTTTCAGGCGACCGAAAAGCAGAACCATCGGACATCACGTGTCAACCATTCAATCGTCAGCGTAATCGGGACAATGAGCTCGCATGGGCGTACGCCGTCTATTGCGTTGCCTTTGTCCAGCTGCAGCTGCATCCGTGGCCCATCATTCTTTGTCTCCCCCAAATCTCATTTTAATCTTGGGTCGGTCATTTGATTGATCCCAACTTACACTCAACCTGATTTCAATCAGCCAAAATCAGGCTCATAATACGGCTCCACGCTACCATCTCATTGAGCTCTTCGAACATCCAAAAACTCAACCATGCGTGTCCAAACCTTGATCATGGTCCTCTTGACGACCCTGCTTTATACCATAGCCTTCGCTCAAGAAGAGCAAGACGACGCCGGCCCCCCGGAAACAGACGAAGCCTCCTCACCAGCCGAAGCCGCCTGCGACGAAAAGACCCTCGCCACAGGCTCCGGAGCCGCGGACGCCATTAGGGGTTTCTGCGCCCAGGTCGACAACAACGACAGCGACAACGACAACCCGAACTCTGTCGCAGATACTGCCCTCAATGGTTATACTGCGGGCGGCTTCGACCCAAGCGGTGTCATGACTACTGCGCGCTTGACATCGGCGAAGGGTTGCAAGGCTGTGCTTGATGGAGAGGACGATTGCTTGGCGGCGTTCTGGGATGTTTGCCAGAAGGGTGATAAGTTCGGTAGGGGTGTTGGGAAGAAGGCTTGTTTGGAGTTCAAGATCGAGTAGAGGATTGTGTCTTGACGAATGTCATGAATGGTGGAGATCCGATGGGTGGCATTCATCATTTTCCAGAAACTACTCTTTTCAATCACCTTAAGATGACTGTAAGCACTTGTGACTAATGCTATACATACTTCATCAATTCGCTACCGTCAATCCGAACAGAAAGCTAAACATTCCTGGTGAGTAGACATCGTCACTGCGATATCCTGCTGGTTATCTGTGCTCACCCAGGGCCTTGCCTTGCCTTTCGTTCACTCTGGAACCGCGACAAAGTCATCTGCATGCCAATATCGAACGCAATCTCATGTTGTGACTCTCCGACGGCTTCACCTTGAAGTCTCACAGCAAGGCGCGGAAGGTCGCTGGAGCCATCACTCCCATGTGATCACATGTCCTTGGCCGCTCATGGTGAGATAAAATCTCTGCCGTGGACAAAATTATTCATCCTACAAACCATTACCCAACAACTTGAGGACATCAACGACATGGCCTATAAACCCAAGTTCAATACCCTCACCACAGTCGGCCGGATAGCGAAAGCCGCGTACGAGCGCGAGCAGAAGGAGACATCCTCCAAGCCACAAGCTCCAGCAGACAACATGCCGCCTCCACCACCTGCAAAGAAACGCAAGGTCACAGTCCTGCCGCCCCCGTCCGAGCTCGCTGCCGAAGCTGCACGTAAAGCTGAAGCGAAGAAGAAGCCTCCCAAGCGCAAAACAGCGCCCTTGACCACCCAAGAAAAGGTCGCTGAGCACGCGACAAAGTGCAAGAAGGCGAGACAGGTAGTCGTGCATGACGGAAAGAGACTCAAAGCCGTCAAAGGTGGAGGACAAGGTACGAAGGACAACAATCAGAGTGCTGGTACTCAGTCGAAGAAGGCAGTAGGAAAGTCTATGAACCTAATGGATTTCATGCGCGATGCTGGGCAGATGGACACCCTTTACATGCCGAAGACCAAGAAAGCCTGGAAATCCGAGGAAGTCAAGCTGAGCGTTCTTGTCCGACCGACCGAGCGGACGAGGAGACTACAGCTTAAGATGGGCCAGCAGGTGCGAAGCCAGAGCGAGGAGGGCAATGGCAAGAATATCATGTCTCTGCAGCTGGCTCTTCGTCAACGTATCTGGAGGCTCGCGGTCGTGGAGACGCAATTCTTCGTGTATCCGGTCGTGAGCACCGAACAGCCTGACCTCGCCATGACTTGTCGACAGATTCGAAATGAGGTCCTGCCAATTTACTATGGCGAAAATACTTTCGCCATCGAGATTCCGGCAGATCAAGGCAAGGAATCCAGGGATAAAGCTCAAATCTCGCTCAAACCTGTCGAGAAGTGGATAGCAGCTTTACGAAAAGCGAGGCATGCACAGTCAATCAAACGATGGGCATTCATCTGGACACCTACGTCCGATGCGGATTACCTTGGAAGCCACCTTGGAGGCATACCGATAGGTCAAGATGCCATCGTCGGCCTTGAGTTTCACGAAGACCAGGCTGAAGAAGAGAATCGACATGCGATCCAGGTGCACCGCCAAGCATCCTGTCTACTACAAACCCATGAAGAGTTCGAGAATTGTTCACCCGGCGAGCAACCAGAGTGGCTGAAGAAAATCATTCAAAACTCGACCGTGACCAGGCAGTACCGTGGGGACCAAGTCATTTTGGTGGCGAAGAACCTGGCCAGCCAAGCTTCCAGGTTGTTGGAGAACAGATGCAGCGGCCAAGGCGTCGTCATTTCTATCGAGCAGTGAGACGTTAAAGCCCGGCTCGAAATCTTGGTGGATCGTCAAAAAATCTCAGCAGGGAGGTTCAGGAGAAGCTTCTCTTGAAGTCAGTAATGCTCGTGTTGAGCCTTTTCATTTCTCATATACTACAGGGCGAGCTGAGTTTTCGGAAGGCGCGCTTAACAAAACTAAGAGCCCTGCCAAAACTCCGGTACGGACAGCCAGCGTCTTTGCGCGGCGAGCCAAATGTTTGCAACAACTCTGATGTGTTGCTTGCTGGCTGGACCGAAGGCCTGCTCCATTTACCTGTGCCTATCAGGTGGTCGATGAGGGCAGGCTGCCAGGGGTACGGTTCGTGGCAGAGACTTTGCAGAACACTACTCGTTGGGAGGACTCCTTCGGGCAAGCCATTCCCGCGGTTGCCGATGGCCAGTTTGCACTCGGGCAGCACAGATTCCAGTAATTTAATCCATCATCCATCATCCATCGTATGCTTTCTCAGCTCATGTCCTTGAGAGCCTTCTTCAGTGCTTTCTCCTGTTCTTCCACATCCCAAGCATTCTCATCGCTTGACGTAAGGAGCCTCCCGATTGCAGCTGTTGTCCTCACATTACCACTGTCCACCCACACTCTTCCATTCCTGCCCACCGCAACCTCGAACCGAATCTTCTCACCTACGCCCTCCAAGATCTTCACACCACCTTTGCTGCCCATCATCAATCGGCGTGCAAACGCAGGGGACACCTCAAATACCATGCCGCCTTTGAGTTGACCCATGCCCTCGCTCTTGCCCGTTGCGGAGTTGAATCCTTCAAGTTCCACATCCTCGCCCTTCACAGCTCTTGAAACACGCGCATATACAAGATCGCCTGACAAGAGATGCGGCCGACTCTTCTTGCTTGCGCCCTCAAAAGCCAGCTGCCCAAGTAATGCGAACGGTGTTTGCGGGGTGAGAGCGCAGTGATAGGTATCTGTTGATCCATGATGCACTTGTGCAATCACCAGATCGCCAGTAGAAGGCTGGTAGCGGCCATTGGTATTCTCGAGCCACACGGCAGATTTCTTGTTATCGACCGATATTGAGCCACTAGTAGTTGCAGTGATCGAAGTGGGCGGAATGTGACGCAGGCCAGGACCGAGCGTGAGTGTGCCCTTCTTCGTCTTTGGGAGACTGTCGCTAGGCAATTCCTCGCCGGGAAGTAGGATTGTTGCTGACATGCTTGCTATGTGTATAGTGTATTGAGCAGAAAAATGTATCTTCGTTCAATCCCAGTAGGCGGGATGATGCTTCTGATGCGGCGAGCTTTAGGTTCGGCGCGGACCCTGGACCTCGAACTCTGAACTTTTTCTTGAGACTCCATCGCCAATCGACGCCCGCCCGCCGCCCTTCCTCTCTGCTCCATATCCCACAGGCACGCACCCGCCTAACACCACCCCACCACTCTCTCTACCGACCACATACCCCTCCCTTAATACCGCCACAATGAGCGCCACCGAGGGCACCGAGGCGCCCAGCCACGTTACTATTGGCCTGACTTTCGGCAACACCAACAGCAGCATCGCCTACACTGGCCCTGACGGCAAGGCCGAGGTCATCGCGAACGAGGAGGGCGACCGTCAAATTCCCACCATCCTTTCCTACGTTGCCGGCGAGGAGTACCAGGGCACCCAGGCCAAGGCCCAGCTTGTTCGCAACCCGCGCAACACCGTCGCTTTCTTCAGAGATTTCCTCGGCAAGGAGTTCAAGGACGTGGACCCCCGTGCGTGCCACCAGAGCGCTCACGCCGAGCCTCAGAATGGCGGCAAGAGCGCGTGCTTCCAGATCCAGGAGGGCGAGGACGACAAGAAGAGCTGTCTGAGCGTGGACGAGATTGCGATTAGGCACATCCGCAGACTGAGGCAGAGTGCGGCCGACTACCTTGGCCGTGAGGTCAAGAGCGCCGTCCTGACAATCCCCTCCGACACCAGCGATGCGCAGAAGGCTGCCGTATGCGCTGTTGCCTCCAAGGCCGGCGTCGAGATCATCCAGACCATCCCCGAGACTATCTCTGCCCTCCTTGCGCACGACGCGAAGCAGCAGCTCAGCGGCGAGTCCGACCCTGCGAGCCAGGACAAGATTGTCCTCGTCGCCGACCTCGGCGGTATCCGCTCTGACGTTGCTGTTGTTGCCAGCCGCGGCGGCATGTACACCACCCTGGCTACCGCCCACGACTACGAGCTCGGCGGTAAGGCCCTGGACGAGGTCCTGATCGAGTACGCCGCCAAGGAGTTCCTGAAGAAGAACAAGACCGCCACCGACCCTCGCAAGACTGAGCGTTCCCTCGCTAAGCTCACTCTCGAGGCTGAGGCCGTCAAGAAGTCCCTCTCTCTTGGACAGTCTGCTTCTTTCTCTATCGAGAGCCTGGTTGACGGCATTGACTTCAGCCTTACTGTCAACAGGACTCGCTACGAGCTTCTCGCCAACAAGGTCTTCATGTCTTTCACCCGCCTGATCGAGGCCGCCGTCAAGAAGGCCAACCTCGACATCCTTGACGTCGACCACATTCTCCTCTCTGGCGGCACCTCCCACACCCCCAAGATCGCCTCCAACCTGCGCGCCCACTTCCCCGAATCTACCACCGTCACCGCGCCCTCCACCACCGCATCCGCCGTCAACCCCTCCGAGCTCGCCGCCCGCGGTGCCGCCATCCAGGCCTCCCTGATCTCCGAGTTCGAGCAGGCCGACATCGAGTCCAGCATCGAGCCCGTTGTCACCGTCGCCCCCCACACTCCCTCCGCCATCGGCCTCGCGACCGACGCCGGCTTCGCCGTCGTCGTGCCCGCCGAGACCCCCGTCCCTGCCCGCCGCACAGCGCAGATCGCCGTCCCCGCCGGCGGCGACGTCCTCCTGCGCCTCGCCGAGGGCACGCGCGAGATCAAGGTCACGACCGAGGAGAAGCCCGCGGCCAACGGCAGCAAGGACGACGACAGCGACGAGGACGACAGCGACGACGAGCCCGAGGAGGTCCGCGAGAAGGTCTTCAAGGCCGGCAAGACGCTCGCCGAGGCCGGCGTGCGTGGCGTCAAGAAGGACGGCAAGGTCGAGGTCCAGGTCAACATCGCCGCCGACCTGAGCGTCACGCTCGTCGCCAGGGAGGTCGGCGGCAAGGGTGGTGTCAGGGGCACGGTCGCCGCGTAGATGGGTGGTTTGAAGAGATGGTGAAAAAGCATTAGCGTTGTGTTTTTGGTATTTCTAGGATTTTATTTGGTCTGGTTTTTTCGATATAGACAGCATTGTAGAATGATGACGATCTCAAAGTTTTGACCATCGAATCACTTCCCATCTGAGAAAGTCCGTAGCTTGTGTGATCGATCGTGAATGCAGCCTGCGCGGGGTGGCTTGCTGTGAATGCACACCTGAAATGATCAAAAAAAGAACAAAGGAGCTGATCAGTGCAAGATCGTAGCAATTATATCTAAGCAGCGAAGACCCAGGGTATCTTGTAGTTTATCTACATGTATATGTACACTTTACAGCGGTGTAGGTGGCGATCTATGATTTGACCAGACAATTTTCAGCCTTCGAACACACCGTGGTTGAGCTCCACGCCCATACTGCGACTTAGGTTAGCATGATGCTCCACGTATGTTGTGCATCGTGAAAAGATTTGCTGCCAACTCACCTGCTAGCCATCTTCCGCATGCTCTCTTCGATGTCGTCGTCCATGCCCTTTCCGAAACCGAAGAGCTGCTTCAGCTTAGACCAGTAGAAGACAAAATCAGTGGTGATAAGGACAGTGCGGAACAGCAAATGCTTCCCATACTCCTTCCACCGCTGCCCGTAGCTCGCCTCCCTATTCTCCGCCAGCGCTCTGCTCGCCCACGTGCCGGTGATCTTGACGCGATTGACGGGGCTGCCGAGGAACTGGTTGTTGCCCTGGACGATGCGCAGGTTGCGGCCGATGAATATGAGCTCCTGCGGGAACTTGTCCTGGTTGCCGAGGATCCCGCGCACGCCCTTGCGCATCTTCTGCTGCATCTCGAACTGCCGCTGCTTCTGCTCCTTGGCGCTCATGGAGCGGATCTCGGCCAGCGTCTTGCCGTCGCCGCCCTCGTACGGGCGCATCAGCGTCGCGCTCGCGAAGATGTCCGGCGCGTTGATGCCCCATTCGTTCGTCACTTCGCCGATGGTCTTGTTGTCAAAGGTCATCAGGCTGCGCCAGAAGAGCGCGTACTGCTGGCGGAACTTGGGGTCCATTTCGATGTAGAGGCCGTGGTCGATAAGCACGAGCTCGGGCTTTCCGGAGGGGAGGCGGCGAACGAAGATGTTACCTGGATGAGGGTCACAGTGGACGAGGCCCCAGAGGAACATCTGTGCAGAGAACAGGTCGACCATTGTTTGCATGACGGGCTTCAGGGAGAGTCCTAGACCACCACGCTTGGTCGGCCCACGCCATTCGTCCCGAGAAGGCTTCAGTTTTTCGGCATGCGGGTCATTCTTGGGAACGTTGGCAGTGACTGAGACAGGCGGAGGCTCGATGAAAGCTTGACCAGCGCCAGGAGAACCGCGTTTGTAGCCGCCATACCATGACCCAGTGATGCCCTCTTTGTCCCAGAGACGAACGCCCTCGATCCACTCAGCAGTCATGACACGCTTGCTAGTCATGTCATGATAGACCTGAGGGATGTAGACACGCCCTCGCAGTCGCTTTTCGCCCTGAATGAGATCGCGCATTTTTTCGGCATTGCGAGCCTCGTTCTCGAAGTCCGTCTCCAGCATCAGGCGCTCCGAAATGTAAGGGACCAGACTGTACAGAGGGAGGTCGAAGTACCATGTGTAGATCTTTGTCACCACCTTGAATGCCCAGAGATCCCAACCGACCTGTCGCGCAATCTCACGCTTTTGGACCTTGATCGCGACTTCTCTTCCATCCTCAAGACGGGCCCAGTGCACCTGAGCCACGCTGGCACTGGCTCTTGCTGTCCTTTCCATTATGCCCTTCTTGAGGTCTCCCGCAAAGCTCACTCCGAAGACCTCTTCGGGTGTCTTGCCAAAGTCTTCCTTGATGACCTGCTCCACCTCAGCCCATGAATTCTGCGGCGCATCGTCGAACATCCGCGCGAACATCTTCTGAAACTCCGGCGGGAGAATGGCAGACTGCATGGCGATCGCCTGGCCAATCTTCAGGTAGAGACCGCCATTGGCGCGCAGCAAATCAAATACCCTCTGAGCGCTGCGGGCGTGCAGGTCTGCAACGCTGTCGCCGAACCATGGCTCGGCCTGGAAGTTGATCTTGTAGTCTATCGCAACGAAGAGCGCGGTAAAGAAGGTGCGGACGGATCGCGTGATGCAGGCATCGTAGAAGTATGTATCAAGACCAAGCACGACTCCGGTCGCCAAAGCAAGGCGGATCAAACGACGCAGCCATCTGCGCGTGCGCCTGTAAGTCTTCGCTGGTGCTGCCTGGCCGAGCTCTTCCAGAGTCGGCGGCCTGAGGGGCTGGAACTGCGACTGGAGGCGACGGAGAGTGAGCGAAGGGTAAGTGGGGGTTGCCTTTCTAAGAGATGGTCGCGTGCTGTACGCCGACAGCTGGGTGATGTTCCTTGTGAGGTTCGAGGTCGCAAAGCGCTGCGGCCTGAGGATTTTGCCTGCGCATCGCCCGCACGCCGGACCAGGGAGCCTGAACATGCCTCGACAATCGCCTACCGATGGCGAGCGAATTGACTGGGCCTGGTCAAGTCCTGCGAAATCAGCTCGCGCGACGTTCAGCTGTGAGGCCGAAGGAGTGGAAGATTGACACTAGGAAGAATGAATGACCTCATGCATAACGCCGGCCAGGGACCGACCACCGGTCTCTCGGACTTTACGCGTTCGGATCTAACGCAGATGATTTTGCAACAGACTGTACCCGTTTGCTGAGAGCTTGCTTCCTTCTCTTCCATCATTACTTTGAGAACCAGTCATAGAATATATCGCATCCCAGCTACTAGATGCTCATGAGCTTGCTTTATCGATATCGATGTCGGTACTGACGAATCATTTTTGGCGTGACTGCGCCCTCCAGACCGAGACATGGACACCTCTGAAGCTCGCGTAAATCCGCGTCTTTGAACCATTGCCCTTCACCACTTCGCACAATGACTGAAAAAGCTGGCAATACTGGCCTGTATCGTGCCTACTTGGACGACACAGCCTTCCATACCGTATGATTGCATCTTCCGCATTGATGCCGTCGTGAAGAAATTCAACCGACGCGGGCTTGGCCTTCCTTGGGGATTCATGGCACATCATTCACGAGAGACTTTAAGGACGCAGCATACTCGATCGGGAAGCAAGCCCCAATGCCTCGAACAACAACCTTGTCGCGCGTCTCGCTTCAGGAGAAGACGCCATGCGCCTTCCAGTCACGCCGCGCTAAGCCCTGCATCGGTTGCACTAAGCCCTAGTAACAGGGCGCCAAAGCCCTATTTCGTTTGTTTTCTCGAGACGTTAGCTCCCGCGTCTATGTCGCCCCCACCCACTTCGGCTCCTGGTAATCAGCGTTTCTTGCAGTGCCGTCTGCCTGGTCTCTCATGGAACGTGAACGGCGCGCTTGTCTCCTGCCTGGCACCGTCAAGGCACGCGCTGCCAAGAGAAGGTCTTTGCGAGATCCACCAACGAGCGTCGCCTGTATGCTGTCTGAAACATGGAACATGCTGTAGGTCACTAATTTTTTGTATTGATGCTATGCTCCTAGCCAGGTCGTGGTGCCTTGGCGACCCATACGTTCAATCTATTCTACACAGACATCGTCCAGCTTGGTCGGCTTCGTTCGCGAAGCTATCGCGCGAAGCGAACATACACGATGGTATATTAGGAAAGCCATCGTCCTGCCAGACATGCCTTCCCCCATCCATTCTAACCATCCTCTCCTTCTCGGTCTAGTACCCAGTCATTCGTTTGCAGTATCCTGGTGATACAGCCCTTCCTTACTCACCCATTCAATCACTTCCATCAAAGCAGAACTTTTCGTTCGACCTCGCTCTACAGCAGATCTCTCATCTCTAAACAGAATCACTTCGTCCAATGGCTTTCCTCCAGACTGCTGCCCTCCTGGGCTCCCTCGCCGCCTCGGCCTACGCTCACGGCCGTGTCACCAGCATCACTGCTGAGGGCGAGTCCTATGACGGTTTCATCACCGACTACATCTACACCCCCGACCCGCCTGCGATTGTCGCCTGGAGCGCTGCCAACGGCGACAACGGTTTCGTTGATGGCACCGCCTATGCCACTGGCGACATCATCTGCCACAAGGAGGCCAAGCCTGGTCAGATCTCTGCCAAGGTCGCTGCTGGCGACACCGTTGAGGTCCAGTGGGGCCCGGATGCCTGGCCTGAGTCTCACCACGGTCCCGTCATCGACTACCTCGCCAAGTGCGATGGTGATGACTGCACCACTGTCGACAAGGAGACTCTTAAGTTCTTCAAGATTGACGAGGCTGGTTTGATCAACGGCAGCCCCGCTCCTGGCCAGTGGGCCTCTGACGAGCTTATCGCCAACGACGGCAAGTGGCAAGTCACCATCCCGGAGAGCCTCGCTCCTGGTCAGTACGTTCTCCGTCATGAGATTATCGCTCTCCACGGCGCCGGCTCCGAGAACGGTGCCCAGAACTACCCTCAGTGCTTCAACCTCGAGGTCACTGGCAGCGGTACCGCCAACCCCGAAGGTGTTCTTGGCACTGCTCTCTACACTCCTACTGATGCCGGTATCATGGTTGGCATCTACGGCGGTCTTGACTCTTACACCATCCCCGGTCCCGCTCTTTGGGACGGCGCGACTTCCGGCTCTACTGGCGGCAACAGCAGCACTGGCTCTGCTCCTTTCGGCAACGGCACCACCACCGCTGCTCCTGAGCCTACTGCTGCCAGCACCCAGCCCGCCACCGCTGTCTCTTCTGCTGCCGCTGCCGTCACCAAGGTCGCCGACACCGCCTCCACCAGCTCCGGCTCGACCTCGTCCGGCTCGACCACCACCACTACCGCCGAGACCGACGCCGAGATGCCCTCCAAGCCTCTCCCCGAGGGTTTCACTCTTGACGACCTCCTCGCCTGGGTCAACTACCTGCTTTCCAGCGCCTGGAACGACTCCGGCGTCCACGCTCGCGACGTTTCGCGCCGCTAAGCGCATGCACCAGCTCCTGGCTCGGCGAAATCTGAGCCGGGGTGAAAAACCGAGACACGGCCTGTACACTCTTCGAAAGGCCTCGCTGTCCGTTGGATGATTACTTTTTCTTCGATTCTAGATGATTTGCTTGTTTACGAGGCTTTGATGGTGGTTGCTGTATTAACATTTACATTCTATTCCTAGACATTTTGGTAGCGAACTTAGCTCACGCGAAATGAACAGGCTTTCTACCTCCAAGTTCTTTTCGTATGAAGACTCTGTACTAGTTGCTCTCAATGTGCCCTCAAACGCTGATTACGCACTGATGAATGGCATCTAACAACGATCGCCAAGGCAACGTCCGATCGCAAGATGCGGGATTAGGCATCGTCAGCGTTTAGCGAGGGATTGGTAAACAACCGGAGATTAGGTCTGGCAGCAAGCGCGCTCACACGGGCGTGTAGTGTGACTCTGGAGAATTGATATAAACTCTGTTTCGCCATCAAAAAGCTCATTCCCGGCATTCTCGTAGCGAACGAACGTGGCCGACAGGGATAAGCACGACATTGCCAACCAGAAAGACCAGAATTGAGCCCGTCTAAGACCCGCAATCACGCCTTCTACCCTAATCACGGAACCGTGGAGTAAGAAGACCTGGTGCCAAAGACCGGCCGACCCTGAGCGGCGCTGCGTCCGCGAAGCTTTTCGATTGAGGCGTCTCATTCTCCATCGCCGTCCTGATCGATCAGCCGGAGCAATATGACCCGATCCAAGCACACAAATGTACCAACACCGACGACCCCCGGCCTCACAATCATCCGCTCGAAAGCCTACCGAAGTCCCTTGCTGACACCTTCACGTGCCATCAAACTGCATCATACCAAAAGCATCATCAGCACCGTCACCAGTACGACGAACTGCAGCTAGCGAGCAGAGTCCACCATCTCGAGATCCAACGAACAAGCGCACCGAGGCTCTGGTTCATCATGTCAGTGAGATATACGAGCCATGGCGAAAGCGGGGGATGCAGGAGGACTTGATCCTCCTGGGAGGCGGGCTGCAGGTTGCACTGCGTGCTGTCGTGGCCGTCGGCTCCACACATTGTGCTGCGCTGGCACTTGATGGGGTTCGGTGACTGAGATGAATCGAAGGCTTCAGACAACACACGATGCAGAGGGTGGAGCGGCATTGCATATGGTGGTGTTGATCCTGCCTGGATATCCCAAATCGAACTAACATGGAGCTGCTACCGAAACATGCTCATCGAGTGTGAGAGAAGCTAGCAAGAAAGAGCGTATGTTGAAGGTTACACCTGACTGGACATCTTGAGCATGGAATCGGCTGGACCCCCGAAACACTGGTCGCTGGCACGTGGTGCTCGAGCCTCTAGCTGAGGAACGTTCTGAGGGAGCTGGAGTAGTGCGGCGGTCATGTCCTGGGTGAAGACTTGCCGGAAAACGAGCTTCGGGAAAGATAGTAAAAAAGGACGATGCGTACCAGCATTACCTTGCCCCACCTCACATGGTGCTCTGAAGAACCCAAAGATAAACATATTGGTAAGATAAGGCATCATGTGCGACTCATTGGTGAAACAGGCCGATTTACAGCGAGGGAAATACGGCGTTCATCCAGGCCAGGACTCTGGCCTATTCCCGGTGCGACCTTGATACTTAAGTCTTCCCATTTCGTCCCGCTGCAGCTCGTCTGCCGAAACAATCATCCGGCATTACCGAGTAGTCATCCAGAACTCGATGAGTAAAGGTCTTCGAGAAGGGCACCCGCGGTGCTTTGGCCGTGAGATCTTCCCCAGCATGTGGGATGTTAACCGCTAAGAGATCCTTGTTTTAGCCGAAGGATTGGTACAGTACCCCACTATGGCACGTGTTCTGAGGAGGCTTCGAGCTGCACGCGACGTTACCTCGCTTTCTCGTTCGCCTCACTGTCATCTGCTTACTTCGCAGCTCTGGGTTTCTTAGCGTCGGTAGGCGTACCGAGAGTCTGTTTTCTCGAGTTTCCAGTCCCCCGACTGTCGAAACTATCCAATCGTCGTCTTCAATATACCTCGCTTATCTGCCTCACGGAAGGATGGCGGCTTAGGCGGACTAGCCGGTGTCACCGCTGGTCTGGACAATTCTCTCGCTGAAGAATTTCTGGTTTCACTGGAAGAAGCCGACACTGGGAGTTGTTTCACTAATTGACTTCTTCATGACGGGTCGTCAGTCTGGCCGTCGGCGACCCCGAAACACTTGGATCCCGTCTTTTAACGAGGCTATACCGGGTCTCAACTTTCGAGTGAGCTGCTATGCTGGGGAAAGAGTGTCTTGGAATCTCGGAGTTCTCTTTGCCGCCCACAGGACGGGTCCACTGCCCGGAGCCTCGCCAAGTGCCTGATAGCTGCAAGAGAAGACAGCCACGGACTGCGAAAGCATGCCACGAAACCGTCAGCCTTGTCCACATTCCGACTCCGGTCGCAGCGGGCCCTGCGGATCACAGTTGTTCCGGGCGTAAGCCGTGGAAGGGCGCGCTCGCTTGCGAAGTCAGCAAAGTGCTTGCCGCCAGGATCATGCTGACTTCGCAAGCTCCTCCTGCAGCCACAATTGATTTGAACGTCCTGGTTGGACACCTTCAAACACCAGCTGAAGGTGCCCAATCCTAGGCAAGCGCCACGGATAGTCGGCCTCTTCCGCCAAACCGAGGTCTTCCAGTGAGGATATCACTCATCCCTCGCGGTGGTATTTGGTGGTTCCGCGCTTCGCCATCTCGGTGCCGTAATCGTTCAAGGCCGAAACGCCTATTTCGCGGAAGTCGACATCTTCGCATGGTTGGCAGGCCTTCATGAGGATCGTGGTCATGCAGGGTACGCTTGCATGTGGCTTGCATGCTGTCACGGACCTGAACTCCTGCGCCGGAGGCATTGCGCCAGAGTCCCCAACTCGCCGTGCGGTTCGAGCGGGGAACGAGCATCTAAAGGCAAACCGAGCTATTGAGCTACCTCTGTAAGCTGTCTGACGACGACAGCTAGGGCGGCGGGCAAGGCGCGAGTTGCGGCATTGATACCGCCTTTCGAGTCGCTATGCCGCCTGTTATCTACCCGGAGGTATGACCGTAAGGCGTTATGTGTCGCTTCGCTCTGGAGTTTATCCTCCTTCGCTTGAGAAATTCATACCATTACGCCGATCAATCTCTGTCATATCGAACAGGCACATCGCTTGGTTGTCAACGCTCACTGTACATCAGCTTACTTTGAGCAACGACACTATCAAGCTAGTCAACGTGGTCGACATACTGTCGCGGGCCCCATAACATGGATTCTATGGAATATGATACGTATTTCACACAAGCCCCGCAGACATACGGCTACTTGAGCTTTGGAAGTGAACCGAACGTGCTCGGACACGGCCAGAGCAATGACAACAGTGGAGCTGTACAAGTAGGTGATCGCCATGAGCCTAGCGATAAGCTTCTCCAAGAAAGCCTCAATGCAGAATTGACACTTGCCACTTCTAGAGCATGGAGACACCCTTCGGAACTAGCAATTTCATGCCAACCGCTTTCGACTACGCCTTTGACACGACCATTGGCGCAAGCGATAGCCTCCCAGGCGTGCCGAACAACTCCAACTCAGCTTCGCCACCCAGCCAGCAGCTCCTGAGCAATGGCTCAATGGACAGCGGCATCGCCCTCGAAACCGATAACGACACCTCACCAAGACACGACAGGCGATCAAACAGCGTCGAAAAAGACATTCTCACACCAGCACAGTCGCGACGGAAAGCCCAAAACAGAGCAGCGTGAGCTCTTCCCCACCCACTCACCCTTATCAAATACCTGGACTAAACACAACCACCCTTCACAGCCAACGAGCCTTCCGCGAACGCAAAGAGCGCCACGTCCGCGACCTCGAGAGCAAACTCACCCTCCTGACCACAACGACCACCTCCCTGCAATCCGACAACGAGCGCCTCAAGCTCCTGCTCCAGCGCACGCAGACCGAGAATGAGATCCTCAAAGCCACTGCCTCATCGTCCCCGCGCCGCCATCATCCACCGAGTTTCGTCGACGATCCCAGCTCGCTACCGGGCTCGCGCTCGACGACAGCCAAAAGCGTCTCGTCAGCCTCCTCTTCAGATGGGGAACCCTCGCTAGACCGCATGCGGTTGGCCAACGGTCTGCTGTCGACGCAGTCGAGCGGTACGTCGCCGCGGAGCGACTCGCATCTGCTTTCTGCGGGCGCCACGTGGGATTTGGTGCAGTCGCATCCGCTGTATGCGCGGGAGACGCTGGATATCGGGGAGGTGTTCGAGAGGTTGAGAAGTCTGGCAAGGTGCGACGGGATGGGGCCGATGTTTGACGAGGATGATGTTAGGAGGGTAATTGAAGAGGTCGGAGCTCAGGGTAGCGATGAGCTGATGTGAGGACATGAAATGTCTTTGTTGTGGCGTTCGCCTGGAGAATACTGGACAGGCGGGGTTGGGCTATAGATCGGTGGCAATGTTCTTTGGATTTTCTGGCCAGAAGAAAAGAGAAAATACGGCCTTCTTTTTGGTTGGAGTTAGGTGTGAAGGCGTTGCGATCAATGAGGTGTGTATTGTCTTTATCGCGGATATATATCGACATAGCAGGGTCTCTAATCCCTTTTCAACGGGAGAGATGTATCCTTTAGTAGATCAACGATTTCATCATTTCCCAAAGGTCAGATACTGTCCAGACCTCTCGGACGTAGATTACTGATTCTGCCGCGTCATTTTGCGTTTTCACGCAGGTGCCCTGGACAGCCATAGTTATCCACATTGGAGGGTTGCGCTTGGTCTTGCGCGTGTCCACAGCTTTCGCTCCGGCAAGGAGTGAGAAATAGCAGTCCGACTGCTCCTCGTGCCCTCATCACCTGACAAAGGCAATACGCCTGTATCGTACCAGCGATCATCGGAGGCTCCGCATAGCTACGAAAGCGTAGTGAAGTTTGTCAGAAGACGGAATATACTGTTGCCCTTGTGAGACCGTTCAATCCCAATCGCTGTCGTCGTCTTCCACAGCCGGTGGGCGGTTCCCTTGTTTGATGCCAGACTGCTTCTCCTCAACATCCTCAACATGCCTCTGCGTCAACCTCGAGTCGCCGACCTTGATCGCCCCAAGGCCCGTAAGAAGCTTCTCAACATCTGCAAAACGAATTCAAAGTCAGCGTTCAATCCCGAATCACCCATCCCATCACGATATACACTCACCCTCCGTCTTCGTCTCATCCCCCCTCAACTCCCTCAGCGTAACAATCTGCCTCTTCACATCCCCATCCTTATATACCAACACCGTCGGACAATTCCGATCCGGATACCCCTCGATACACAAATCGCCCTGAATCTGACAAAACTTGACGTCCCCAAACCGCCTCGCCAGCTCCCTCCAAACCTCAACCAGCACCCTGGACTCCGCGTTCGTGCCCGACGAGCTCGTCAGCAACACCGCAACCCACGCCTTGCGGCTCTCCTCCGTCACCTCGCGCGCCCACTCCGGCTTCTGCACGGGGTACACCTGGCCGTACACACTCGCCGCCTGCAATTGTGCGATCTCGCCCATGCGCTTCTGGCGGTAGGCGTCGAGGAAGGCGTCGTCCTCGTCGTCCTCGAGCGCGTCGAGCTCGTCGAGCTCCTTGCCCTCGAGGCGGTTTTCGTGCGCGAGCTGCCGCGCTTGCTCGAGGGCTTCGGTGATTTTGGCCGTGGGCGACTCGGGCCGCTCGGGGATGACGCCTTTCGCGCGCAGGATGTCGTTCCATTCGGTGTCGGCGTTGGGGTCGTCGATGGGGACGTTGATGGGCATGTCGGGCATGTTCATTTTGGGCGGGGTTTGGTGGGGGTTTTGGTTTGAGGTGGGCGGATGTAGGTGGTCGTTGGGATTTCAGAGGTGATTTTAAAGGTGTTTGTGGAGGTGGAGGTTGTTTTGGTAGAGAGGTCGGATGATGTGTCCTTTCAGGCAGCGGGCATTCGCTCGTCGAAGCTGGCGGCGCGCGTTTCCAAAAATCCTCCACCACACCCCGCGGCGGGGTACGTCACATTCGGCGACGTTCGCTGCGCTGGACCAAAGATAATACCTTATATTGCGAGGTCTCACCGTCCAAGTTATCGCACTTATTAGTCGTGTCAGAATGCGACACTTTTTCAGGCTTCACCAGCATGGTGAGGTGTGCTTAAGGATACAAACCATCGAATCACAATCTCAACCTCAACCCAATCACTCCAACATCATCTCTAGAATGATACCTCAGGAAACAACGAGCTCCCCAAAAAATTGCATCTCCATTTTCTTAACCTCAATACACTCATTAATAGCATACTATCGTATCCCATGCACTCCTCAGTCTCCTCCAGGCATGGCCGTGGATGGACGCAAAACCGACTCACACAAACACACACGCTCAGAACCTCGCAAGGAAAGTCCCCCTGCGTGCGCGGCGCAAATCGGCTTGCGACGACCCAGCGCGCCAGCGTGTAAGCGATGCTAATCTATACTGCCGTCTTTGGTACCCTCTGATGAAAGTAAGAAGATTAGAGAAAAAAAAAAGGGAAAAAGAAAACAAACAAGGGAGAAAGAAAGGAGGGTGGGTGCACCGGGGAGCTGGGTCGGGTAGTCACGACTCTGGGGCCCGGTCGCGAAGCGTTTCATGCGTCTTGCAGAGCAGAGTCCAACCGCTCGACGGGCTAGGTAGACACCCCGCCTCGCAGGACGCACACGGGCATCAAACACCTGGCGGACCGGATCGGAGAAGCAGGCCCGGCGACAAGAGTTAAGACATGCTTGCTCTTAGGTAGATACAAGACCACCACCACCCCAAGAAACAAAACATAAAATCTCCGGTATAAGTCTGCACGCTCTAGGTACCCTGAGGTGGATAAGTCTTTGGTCGTAAGCCGTCGTTAGTCGCCCCGGCCGGGGCAGACGAGTAGTCGGGCCGGGAAGGGGCGAGTGTCGAGTTGTTGGTAAAGGAGCGTGCAGTTGTGAAGGTAACAGCAGGAGAAGGCAGGCGAGGGTGGGGTTATGCAACGAGCCGACCGACGACTGTGGTGTGACGGTTGTGCGAGGCGCGGGCCGGAGCTTTCCCTTGGATTTGGTAGGGTGGGTTTTCGGGGATGGAGGGTCGGACGGTGCGATATTGATACAAGGTGTTGGGTGGCAGGGAGGGGTCGGTCAGCCGGAGGATCGGTGGCTGCGCGACGCGGCCTTTGTGTTGTTGTTGGTCACATATTCGTCGTCGGGCCGCCACTCCTCTGGTTGGAACTCGGGGTTTTGAAAGTGTGCTGTGTTGAAGTGCGAGCTGAGACATTGTTAGCGCGGTGTTACGTGGGGGACTGCGCAAAGCTTCACGAGACCTACTTCTTGAAGATCGATGTCGTCAATGGCATGTGGTGTGACATCGTTTGCAAATAGTCCGCCTCGTATTCATAGTGGGAAGGCCTGAAGGGCCCGTCCGCCTTCGGGTTCAGAGGCGGGACACCAGCGTGCTCTGCATGTGGCATCGAACGGATGGCAAGCTCAGTGGGTATCTGCGTTGGCGGCATCACATGGCTGGCTTGTGCTCCGGCACCATAAGCAGGTTGCGGGGTCGTTTGTGACAGCATCTGCGGCTGAGGAGCTGGCGCCACGGGCGTTGGCACCGATGGAGCGCAGGTCTGTAGTGGTGCAAAAGGAGTTGTGAAGAAGTCAGACCCATAGCCAGGACCCGACATCCAGCCGTTTGAAGACGGTGCGATCGACATGCCAGGGATGAACATTAGGTTGTCAGCGGCATCGCTGTAATCGCCAATCGATTCGTATTGCGGTTGTGGAGCGTTGTGCGAAAGGTAGGCCGCGACAGATTCGTTCGATGGAGGCGGAGGTGGAACGTCTTCGTACTTGTAGAGCAGGTCATAGTGGCCGCTTGGGATTGTCAGTAGGCAGTTTGCGTGTGATTTAGAGGGCAACTCACGGCCTGTACAGCAATCGAACAGTGGCGGCAGTGTATCCGCTGATGGGGTCAAAGCGGTGGAGATTGACTTGATCGCCAATGCTACGGTCCAGATACATGACCTCCAAGGCGAGAGAGGCGGGGCTCAAGAGCACATCCTTGAGGGCGCTGAGCCCCAGGTGCTCAATCTCAGCTTTCACTGGCATGATCTGTGCCTCGCAATACTGGTCGACGGTCTGACCGATCATATAGCCTGCGTAATTCTCCGGATGGGTCTTCATCCAGGCGGCGGTGAGGCTCTGCAATGAGCGTCAGTGATAAAGCACCTCAACACGCAGAATCCAGTGATCCCGACCTTGAAATGAGTGATTATGTAGTTCTGGGTCATCTCATCGTTGAAAGCCTCGAGCAGAATCTCATCACCATTGCCGGCATCGATGCCATTGGCAACCTTCCTCAACAGCTCCAGCGTCGTGTCGGCGAAATCCTCGAACAAGAGTGGGTCGAAGCCGGCACTGTTGACCACGTTCGCCAGCGAGCGAAGTCGGGCTTCTTCTTCGAGACATTTGCCGCTGTCACCGATGTAGAGCAGGCGTTCAAGATAGCCGAACGCGACGGCTGAGTGAGGTCAGTCTATGTCGAAGCGAGCATCACAGGGAGCGTTTGCACTCACCTCGCCAGCCGCACATGCCATCGCCTCTCAGCTTACGGTAGTGAGAGTACTTCTGCGGGAGAGCCTGAGCGTCGATGTGAGTGGGATGTCAGTTGCACGTGGGGTGTATTACGTACTGCGGTCTTGGTCTGGTAGGTGGTATCGGCGGCGGCGTACTCTTGGGTGATGGCCGAGCTGGGCTGACGCTCACCGACCAGCGGACCCTAATCGACAGTCAGCACGGCTGCATGGACATTTGCAGTGTCGCTCGCTCGTTGCACGTTGTTTGCACTCGTAGACAGCGGCATCGACCGCGAATCAACAGACGATGGTCAAACGTACCGTGACCTCGGCCTCGAAGCCGGCGCTCAGGCGCTGCATCTCGGCCATTTCCTCTTCCGAAGCCTGGTAGGCCATGGTGGACTGCTGCTGCTGCTGCGGCGGCGGCGGGCGGGTGCGGCGCGGAGGGTAAGCAGCGGGCAGCTGGGAGTGGTTCTGGGGATGGTGGTGTTGGTGGTGGAGTTGGAGTCCGGGCTCAGGGCAAGAACCTGGGGTTGAGAAGGCGGGCGTGGGTTGGTGGTGCGCTAGGGCCAGCTGCTGCGAGTGCTGCTTGGGCGGCACGGCGGGCAATGCGTGCGGTGTTTGCTGCTGCTGCTGCGGCGGCGGCTGGTGCAGCGGAATGTGCAGCGGGCGGTATGCGGGCGCGAGCAGCAGCGGGGCGTGGTAGGGCGGCTGCGGCGCGTAGACATCGTGGGCGAGCGGGCGGTGGAGGAGGTGGTGGTGTTGCTGGGCGTGCTGGTGGAGGCGCTGGTGAGGGTAGGGCGGGTAGGCCGCGACGGGCTGCAGCATCGTGCGGGCTGGCGGGGGCTTTGCGTGGTGCTAAGGCTGCTTCGCTTGCCGGGCCTCGTTCGCTTCTCGCTGTTCGCTGATCGCGACTCGCTCGCTTACAGGCACGCGCAGGGCAGCCGGAGGCCAGACGGACGCTGGGGACTGGGGACTGCTCGGTCAGCGCGCTCTCGCTCTCTCTCGTTCTCGCCCGCCAGGTGCACTCGCGAGGTCCGGTGCAGAGCGCGCGGGCGCGGCGGCGGCGGCCTTTTGTTTGCTGTGCGCGCGGTGGCGACGGGCCACAGCAGCGACGGCGCGCGGGATGGACTGCGGGCTGCGAGCTGCGAGCTGCGAGCGCTGCTGGGCGGAGGATGGACGGCACGGCAGGCACTGGCGCGACGGTCCCGGCTACCTGGTCGGATGCGCTGTGCTGACGCCGCTGCTCACGCGGTGCGGTGCGGTGCGGTACGTCGCAGCGTCGTGCTCGACGACCCGGTGGCAGGGCAAGCGGCGGCGGCGGTGGGTGGGCGGCGGCGTGGGTGGTGTGCGGTGGTGTGGCCTGGCTGGTGGTGCGATGCGGCGGCTGCGTGCTCTGCTGCTGTGTGCGCTGCTGTTGCTGCTGGCAGGGCCCGCGAGCTGGAATGAAGGGCCCCGGCAGGGCAGGCCAGGCCACACTTCACTTCGCTCTCCTCCCGTTGCGCGGTGGACGGCGAGGCGGAGGGCAGGCGGGCAGGCGGGCAGGCAGGCAGGCAGGCCGGCGGGCGTGTCGGCGTTGGCGTGCTCAGCACTCAGCAATCAGCAAGGTCGGGCAGGTACCGGCGGGATGGTGCAAGGCAGAGCCAGATCATCGAGGGGATCTGGCAGCACAACGAGCGAAAGGTGCCCTGCCGGGTATTAAGAGCGATGGCGACAGAGCAAACGCCCCCGACGGACCCAAGAGCCCTGCACGCGGTGCCCCTGGCGCCTCCTCCCACGGCACGATACAGATGCCAGCAGCCTCTGCTCGGAGGCTCGGATCGCCCACGAACGACAGCCAGACGAAACAGGCGCGTGCTTGGGATGGCAGCCGACGAGCAGATGCCCGCCCTTGCTGGTGGGGTAGGTAACCTGGCGGCAGGACAACGAAACCGGCGCAACGAACCCGGATCGGCGACCCAAGCCTAGACGCAGTCATGCAGGCGTGGATGCGTGGGCGTCTTGACGCAGATATACAAGCTATCTCGATCGCGCTCCACCCGCCTGACGCTGCCCTGAAGCCCTGCTTGCCCTGCTGCTCCCTCTGCTCCACCCGCCGCCATCCCCACCGCGCATTCGCCCACATCGACACCTCCCGCCGCCGGAAGCTCAGGGTCGGGGCGTGGGAGCCGATGGCCTCATGCCAGGTACCAGCATGAGGCGCCCCGGCGTCCGATCTGCCCTCGCTATCGCGCAACCCATCGCAGATGCGATACGAGAGCCCTAGCCAATGCTCCCACCCGCACGGCCTCCTCAGATCTCACAAGCGAGACGATCCCTCGAGCTGAGCGGCCAAGCGCCCACCTATCGATCGCAGGCGTGCCCAAGAGGCTACACAAAGCCCATATTGGCGCACCCTCGGGGCCTTGCAGCACAGCGCAAGAAGCAGCAGCAGCAGCAGCGAGCCCAGCCCACGTCTCACTTCCCTCGCCGCCGGGCACCGAAACCCACGCGCGGCGCGCTGATTCGGCGCCTCTCGCAGCACAGCGCGCGCAAGAAAAGCGTGCGCCGACGCCGTGTCACGACCGCGCCCGTCAGGCGGGTCCTGCCTTGCTCGACAGGGGCCCCGGGCGGCCGTCGAACCTGGCGCATCGTCACCCACGGCGGCGCGCGCGCGCGGGAGACGCCGTCCCCCCATGCAGCTAGACGGTAGCAGAACGAGCCTCATCGCCGCCGTCCGCATGTCTCTCCGACCCGCCGCGTGCCACGAGACGAGATGCAGCCCGACGCCCCTCGTGCGAGGCGAGGGAAGGCGAGCGATCGAAAGCACACGCCTTGCCCCTCTCCACTTGCACCCTGAGGCGGAGAAAATGGGCAAGTATAGTCGAAACGGGGCGAGACGCCTCTCTTTGTGTCTCGCGCCCAAGCGAGCGATGTGACGGCCAGGATGGCGAGCGGGCAGGATCGCGAAGCTCTTTCCGCATGCAGCCAATGCATCTGGGAAAGGGCTCCCCGTCGATTTTTAAATTGATCAGTAGTCAGATCTCCCCGTTCCCTCAGGCGGCGCGCCGTCGGGAGAGGCCCGCGGTGATCCAACCACGTCTCACCTCGCCCCACGTCACGAGCGTACATGTAGCAGCGGCAAGCGAAAGGATCGGTCGGCAGGGGAGCAGTAGTAGGTCGATGCAGACGCCGCAGCGAACCTTCCGCAAGTAGTGACATCGGTCCTCAGAATGTGCCCCTCGCCACGCGATCGTAGAGAAACGGCGGCGGCGAACGGGCCTGCAGGTTTCTGGACCGGCTCCAAAATAACACCACAGGAAAAACGCCCGCCTGTCAAGCGATCGCGCAAGCGACGCGTTATTCGACGCACCCCTGCCCATAAGACAGACGGGCAGACAGCACAGCACGGCGCAGCGCAGGAACACCCGATCAACACGTTCGCCGGCGACGACCGCACGCTGGCTGGTGGTGCGTCCGCGTCATCGTCAAGACCCGGCATCAGATCTGTCACAATCACGGAACTACCGTACAGCGCAGCAAATGAGAAAACACCGGCACCGGGGCCCCGAGGTACCACCCCCACTTTCAGAGCCTGGCCTTCCAGTAGCAGCATTCAGCATCCATAGTACCTACATCCAAACCATACCTTCCAATACATTAACATTACCCTACATTCCAACGCACCGCCCAACCCACACCCAACCCAACCCCGACCAAAAAAAAACCCCCACGCATCCCGAACCCCCGAAAAGCAAGCCGAAGAACCCGACCGACCGACCGACCTACCTACCTTGCCGACCCCCCCAAAGGAACCGCACCCACCCCATGCCCGCACACGTCCAATCTAACAAATCCCAGCTCCCAGCCCAGCCCGCCGGCTCAGCACCCGATCGCGCGGGCAGTGGCGCGCGCGCGGGCGCGGGATGGGCGATTTCTCTCAGAATGAATCCTGTAGGCCGTAGGCCGTAGCCCACGACGCACGCATGTCGTCCGGCAACCGGGGTCGTGATTGGCCCGCCGGGAGCAGGGGTCGTGCAGCCCCGATGGCGCCGTGGGCAGATTTAGTTTCTGCGGAAAGGCGATAGGCGAGCCCGCGGGCGGGGCGGCTTGGCTGTAGTGGGTGCTATAGGCAGGGTTTCGCGATCGCGGTGCTGGGACTCTTTGCTGACTGACTGTGACCACTGTACGCACGGGGAGGCAGCGGATCGGGCTGGGATTACTGGAGGCTACGTGAGTCGGGAGACTTTTTTCTTTTTAAATTGCGCAGGGCGCTGCGTTCCGGAGCGAGCACCGCCGGGCGTGGGACTGTGGGATGAGATGAAGGATGGTGGGGGGGATGCAGACAGGCAGGCAGGCAGGCAAGCGGCCTTTGTCTCGTCTCGCACGGCGTTTCTGCTACGATACGACCTAGCTAGCTATCTGCGACCTGACTAGCGAAAAGCAACCGAGGCGTGCAAGCGACGAGCGAGCGAGCGGAGAAAAGGGCCACACAGCGTGATGGCAGCTCCCGAGAGCCAGCCAGCGCCGCCTACGCGCATGTCGCTCAGCAGCCAGCCAGCCCAGCTCGCTCCCTTGTGCGACGACGGCTGTAGGTCGCGCACAGCACGCCGAAGAAGTCCGGCCGTCGCGCGCCGCATGAACACTGCTCCTGCTCCTGCCTCCCCCGGTCTCCCAACGCAGCGGAATTTGACTGGTGCGCCTTGTGCAACTCTGCTGCGCGCCTGTGTGGTGGGAAAAGCAGGCGACACATCTTCAGCGCGCGCGCAGCCACCGTGCAACTGTCCGTCGAGTCGTATTTCGTGAATCATTCGTCTAACTGTAAGTGGAGGGGCCTGCAGCCTGGAGGCGCAGAGCCACGGGGTCATCGATTGGCGGATCTCGCGCAAGAGGCGCTTCACGGCGAAGACGCGCATGCAAGTCATTTCCCTGCTGCTCGGTGCGGCTTTCGCCTGCCACCGCCGGCGGCGACGCGTTGTGAGGGCGCGAAGCCTTCCGGCCCAGCTGACAGCCCCTGGGGCCCGGCGCCGAGCGAGGCGCCCATCTCGTCAGCCTTGAAACCCTCGCTCTCGTTGAGTACAAAGGAGGCCAGGGAGCGGATCGCGCTGGTCCAGTCCGCGACGGCGTGCATCCGATCTGTATCCGCGCGACTCTCGATCTCAACCGTCCCGGCATCCTGGTTGATCTTGCCACGCAGCTGTCCGTCCATGATGAGGAAGCCAACGATATCCTGCACCTCAGGGGTCGAGATGTTGAGACGCTTGGCGATGAAATCTAACTTGAAGCGCGTGTACGGCGCGACAAGTTTAACCACGGCTTTGGTGCGCATGTTGCGTGTCACTTCGTCGATGTTCTCCGCAATGAACGGGTCCGCGAGGAGATCCTTGTTCTTCGTCAGAATTGCCTCGTACTGGTGAATTCGATCGTTTTGATAGGCGTCCACGAGTTCGGTCATTGCTGCAATGCGAGGATCGTTCTTGTACGGTTTCGTTTCCTGCGAGTCGAAAGGGTTGATGTCGGAGCCCATGAGCATTGTCGTAAGTACGAGGTACTTGAGGACCTGGATTCGCTGGAGAGATCCGGCCTCGTCGTAGTTGCGGAAAGACTCGAAGAAGTCACTTTGCGCCTCGTTCCAGTTCTCTGATGATTGGGTTAGTCAATATGAGCTGACGTGTCTGCACAGATTGCCATTGCTTACCTTCGCTCATGTGCATCTTTCCACCGCACTCACGAATGATACCCATGATCTTAGGATGAGGCACCGCGGAGCGGACTTTGAGTGCGCGTTGGTACAAGCCCTGCGAGAAGATCAGTTGCGATTTTCGCACTCAGGATATCGACGGACATACCTTCAGGCGTTTGTTGTTCCGCGTTTCTGCGTACATCTGAATCTCAAGGGCATATGCTTCCATAGAGTATGTGCCTTTGCTGGGGTCGTCTGTACCGTCTTCGCGCTGACATGCCTTGTGGAGCTCCCTGACTTTCTCGGTCAAGCGGTTGTAGTCTTTCTGTGCAAGCCAAAGCCTGGCGAGCTTGGTGTTGGTAGAGAGCCATAACCGCTCGTTGTTTGTGGCCTGGAATGATTCGAGTGTTTTGGAGTAGAACTTCTCCATGCACTGGTTCGCCGCCTCGTCACCCGCATTCTTCTCGATGAAGTCCAGCATGTTGTTGATCGACTTTTCCGAGTAGTTGCGAGTGACCGCAGACTTGACATAGGTCAAGAGCTCCGTGTAATGCTCGACTGCCTGTGGAAAGCGTCAACATTTGCCCCAAGACGTAAGTTGTCCGACTACCCACCTTATCGTATCTCCCCAGTGTGAACTCCAATTTAATAGCCTGTTTCAGGCCTTTGAAACCCCAGTCGCCTTTTTCCTCTTCCAACGCCGGCACTCCCAGGAACTCCTCTATCGCCTCTTCCGGTGCATCGGCTTTCATTTGCTTCGCATTGTAGTATTTGTTTTCCACGTCCACGTCCCCTCCCTCCTCGGCATCATCGTCGTCTTCGTACTCGAAATCATAGCTGTGACACGTCAGTAGCCGATTGGGACATCGTCACTCAGTAATTCATACTTCTCATCATCGGACGCCTGCATGAAGTCATCGTCGTCAGACATCGTGGCGGTGACGGGCAGGTGTGAGAGGGATCTTCAGTGTCGAAATTGAAGGTGTTTATTGTTCAGAAGAAAATTGGTGAAGCAAAGCAATCGCTGCACGTAGGAAGAGAAATGTCGTCAAAGGTTCGTGAAGTCGCTTGGTGTCTGGTGAAGCTGAAGCTCGAGGCTCCAAACGCCTGTCGCAATCGCCATGTCGAAGCTCCACGCTAGCGCGGGGAAACGCGGCAGGACCCGCCGCCAGCGGGGCAAGTGCGCAGCGCAAGCGAGCCTCCCAGCCGCCAGCGGACTTATCTTCACTCTCCAGTTCGCGACCGCCACACAACCCATCCATCACACTACACACCCAACAAAGTCGCCAAAATGGGTGGCGACCTCAATTTGAAGAAGTCATGGCACCCGGTGCTCATGTCCAACCAGAAGCGCGTCTGGGCCGAGGAACATAAGGCCCTGGAGGAGCGCAAAAAGACCGACCAGGTGCTGAAAGAGCGCGCGGAGGAGCGCGCGCTGCTGGAGTTGGAGAAGTTGCAGGAAGCCGCTGGCGGCAAGAAGCGCGTGGACCGTGTGGACTGGATGTATAATGGGCCTGGATCGGGCGGGCCTGGGGCTGGCGGCGTGAGCGAGGAGATGGAAGGGTATTTGCTGGGAAAGCGGAAGCTGGACGGGCTGGTGCAGAAGTCGGAGGCGGCGGCGATGAAGAAGGATGCTGGGGAGGAGGGGTTCATGGCGCTGAATTCGAATGCGAACTCGGCGCGCGACACGGCGTCGAAGATTGCGAGTGATCCAATGCTGGCGATTAAGAGGCAGGAACAGGCTGCGTACGAGGCTATGATGAATGATCCGGCGAGGAAGAAGATGCTCACGCAGGCGGCGGGAAAAGATGGCGGCGATGAGAAGAGAGACTCCAAGCACAGGCACAGGCGTCGGCACCACAGAGACGACGATGACGGCCACCGGAGCAAGAGGAGACGGCACAGCGACGAGGAGGACGACCGACGATCACACAGACATCGCTCGCGTCGGGACAGGCACAGGTCTCACTCCCGCTCGAGATCACCGTACAGGCGCCGCGACGACCGTGACCGTGATGAACATCGCCACAGGTCACGTCGCGACAGAGATCGCAGCGCATCCCGCTCTCGCTCGCCACGAAGACGACGCGACTACGATGATCGTAAAGAGCACCGCAAATCATACCCCAGCCCAAGACGCTCCGGCTCTTCGCGATCAGGATCACCATATCGTTCGACGAAGGATGACTACGCTAGGCGCCGACCTTCGCCTTCGTACGAGCGATCGGGCAACCGGTCTAAATCCTATCGTTCACCACCTGAGGAAAAGAAACGTGACGACGCGGCAGAGCAAGCCGAGCGTGAAAAGCGCTTGGCAGCCATGCAATCGAACGCTTCAGAGCTTGAGGGCGATCGCAAGACCCGGCTGGCAGAGTTGGACGCCAGAGAGGAGAAGCAGCGAGAGGAAGATGACCGCAAGAGGTCTGACAGAGCCCGCTTCATTGGTGGGATGCGGAAGGAAGCAGAGAATGTCGATTCGGGGAGGAGACTCCACGGCGGGCGTGGCGGGCGCGACGAGTATTGAAAGCTGTCACCATGCGCCAGTCGTACTGTCTTGAGCTCTCGTCATACTATTTGCTAGACAATGATGCCACGTCTGTGGAACAATTCTTACACATTTGCGATGCTGAAAAAGCAGCATCACCGCCAACAAAAGGAAAAACAGTCGCCGCACACCGGATTCGAACCCGGCAAAAGAGCCACCCCACCTCGTTCGGGGGGTGTCAAGAAAACCCGCGGTGTTAAGGCGGATTTTGCTTTCGGTGGGTGTGCCAGGGCAGCAGTCCTCGATGACTGGCGAGGCCGACCCCGGGGGGTCTCCGTTATAGTGCTTTCCACTGCGCCACATGACCGAATCGCCTACTCGTGCTTTCTGGTTATGTCATACGCAACTGCGCAACAATATATATGTGAAAAGCGTGGCACGTGATTGCGTGGGGTCGAGGGGCTGGGCTGGGCGTGGGGGTGAAGTGAGGTTAGGAATTAAGGTTTTGCCACTGGCGGTTTTCAAGCTTCTGGGCGGGTCAGCGGTTTCTCGTTTCTGCCAAATCGACGAGCGTAAAGTACTCTGGTTTCTAAACGAATAGGCTTAAAGCTGAATATAAATTCATCTAAAGAATATCGTGATTCAATCATGCTTCATTGAAGGCTACAAGATTCCACCCTACATCGGCGTTAGGATATATCACCTCTGCAGGCTTCCACGACCATGCTCATGACGCACGCCATTCGTGGACACGGTCCATAGGATGAGCAAGGCTGATTGTGATTGAGATTGTGAGGATTAAAATCGGTTGATGTCGATGTTGGATGTTGAAGTCTAATAGTCTATATCGCTTGGGTATCTCGTTGAAAACAATGCTCTCTGCAGCGGCCGTCAAGTACATCATTGCCTCCTCCCCCTTCACACCACCACCGGCTGCGCCATCCTCATAGGATCCCCACTTTCCTCCAACCCCGGCGTCACCAACTGCTCCCGCAGCGCATCAAGACCCTTCCCTCCCTCTCCCAAACTATCCAAAACTTCCAGCCCCGTGAATCCCTCCTCAACAACCCACTTCTGCGGCGTCTTCTCCAGCACCTCGCACGCCCTCCCAACAACCAACAACCCCGGCGGCCGACTCCCCTCCTCCTCCACAGCCGTCGTAACATACTCCAGCGTCGTGCGAATCACCCTCTGATCAGGGCACGACGCGCGCTCGATGACCGCGCACGGCGTGCTCGCCGGCCACGGCGCAGCCTTATGTGCCGTCAAGCTATCGCGCAGCGCCTCGAGCCTATGCAGCGCCATGAGGAAGACGACCGTCTGGTTGGGCAGGTAGTCCGGCGGCGTGGGCGCGGCGCCCTTGCGGCCCGTGCCCGTGCACACGAGCACCTGGTCGCTGACGGCGCGGTGCGTGACGGGGATGCGCGCGAACAGCGGCGCGCTGAGGCTGCTCGTGATGCCCGGCAGGACGGTGGCGATGTACCCGTGCTCGCGGAAGAAGGCGAACTCCTCGGCGCCGCGGCCGTAGAGGTAGGGGTCGCCTTGCTTGAGGCGCAGGACGGTTTTGCCCTCGCGGAGGGCGGCGAGGCCCATTTCGAGGAACTCTTGCTGCGCTTGGTCGGCGTTGCCGGGGAATTTGCGGGCGATTTCGACGGGGGTCCGGCGCGGGACGAGTTCGAGGACGCCCGCTGGGACGAGCTTGTCGGAGAGGATGAGGTCGGCGCTGCGGATTGCTTTGAGGGTGGCGGTTGTGAGGAGGTCGGGGTGCCCGGGGCCGGAGCCTGCGAGGATGATGCAGCCGGTTTTGGAGCGGGCGTCCAGAGTGGCGGGGTTAAGGAGGCCTTTGCTGTCGTAGGAGACGGCGGCTGCGGTGTCTTGCTTGTAGGACTTGAGCATGGTGTCCACGTCGTCGTCGGTGATGGCGGCAAGCCTGCGCAAAGGCCAGTATTCGCAGATCTGGGCGAGCCATCTCATGCGTCGTGCTTTGGCTGCTTCGACGTCGGTCGGCGTCACGAGTTTGTTGAATTGTGCGGTCTGTCCGGACTCGTCTTCCTCCGCCTCTGGGTCTCCTGCCATCTCTGCCGCGTGGTCCTCCTCCCAAATTCTTCTCCTGACAGTACCCAATCGCTCTACAGCAGGTCCAAGATCAGCGGGAAGAGCAGAAGCAATCTCCCGGCGGATCCTCGAAGCAAGCTTGCATCCCTTCCCTGACGTCGTCACACCAACCTGAAGAGGTCCGGAAGTGTGCGTCGACAACAAACTGAAAGTGCAAAGACTGGGCGCGTCCGCAACATTTACCGGCACGCGCAGTCTCCGACAGATCGTCGAGATCTGTGTCCCCAATGACGTCTTGCCGCCAGTAGTCACAAAGACGGCATCGACGAAGCCGTCGACCTCCTCTCGTCCAAGCGTCTTAAGGTCATCCTCTTGGAACTCCCTCTTTATCCATTGCACCTTGTTCTCTTCGATCCGCTTGGCCAGGCCGTAGTGGAGGTTGCCATCGTCCGGGGCAATAACGATCGGCTTCGCGCCGACTTCGAGAGATTTGCTGCAGCGTGCGCCGGCGAGAGGGTTGGAGCCGACGATCAGGTGTACATGAGAAGTCGAATCTACCGCAGTGAGAAGAGCGGGAGTCATGCTGTTGGAGTGTGAAGAGCAACAGATAGAACAAATCGCCACATACACCAAGGAGCCAAAGGAAGGGAAGGGAGTGAAGGTCTTAAAAAGGAACGAAAGCGAGAGTCATCCGTCAAGCAGACATGGCAATTGTATGTTTTCCTATTCCCTTATCAACCGAAATGGCGGGCGGGAGGCGAATGGGAAATCTTTCTTGCTGAATCGGCCGCCCCGCGATTGCGTTATCAGGCCCAAACGCCGAGACCGGCCTTTGCTGGGGCTGTTGGCTGGCTGTTGGCTGGCTTGCTGCGGGCTTGATGCGGGCGACCGCGGAGAAGATGTCAGCGACATTCTTGGCCTTTGATAGGCGGCGTGAGGAGGAATTGCTTTCTCCGCTGACAGATGCTGTGAGTACCTGGGTAGATATCTACATGTAGGCTGGCTTTCGATATGTTTGCCGGAGATGCTGAGCAACTTCATCCCAGCAGACAAATCTCGCTCTGTAAGGATGTTCTATATGTGAGGCATCTGCGACCACTACGGCTAATGAAGCTTAGGGTTAGGGTTAAGGCAAGACGACTCTTGACGACCTCTCCGTATGGACGCCTGCCACGGCGACGGCAATAAGGAAAGAAGCACATCTCGCTTTATAAAGCTCCGACCATATCAGTAAAATGTTTGACTATAGATTCTTCATTTATTGCTGAAAAGCCTCATACACTGCTACATCGGATGTTTCCGTCCTGTTCACAACACACACTCTCATTTTCTCTTCTCGTCTTGATCATCGCTACCATCATCCATTATATTTCATACATCAAATCACCTACACCACCCGCAATGACACCTCCACCCTCCCCGGAGGCCATCGCCGCCGACCTCCTCGCAACAAAAAACCTCACCCTCCTCTCCCTAACCCCCATCCAATCCCTCTGGGCCGGCTACGGCCAGATCTGCCGCCTCACCGCAGCTCCCAAACCCAACACCACCGCACCCTCCAAACCAAAAGACTCCGGTCTCTCCACGCCCCTCGACCAACAAACCCCCCAATCCTACATCCTCAAACTCACGACCCCGCCCCCAACCCCCTCCAGCGCTCCCCCCACCGAATCCCACACCCGCAAACTCCTCTCCTACGCCGCCGAAACGCACTTCTACACGCACCTGGCTCCGCTGCTCCCGGCTTCCATCCCCGTCGCAGACTGCCTCGCGAGCGCGACTCTCCCGCTCCCGGACGGAAACCGGACCACGGCCCTGCTGCTCAGCGATCTCAAGCAGGAATTCCCCGTCGCGGGCGGGAAGCGCGAGGCGCTGGATGCGACGCAGGCGTACGCGGCGCTGGACTGGTTGGCGGGGTTCCATGGGTTTTGGTGGGAGAGAAGTTTCGGGAGGGTTGGGGAGTTTGAGAGGGGGAGGTTGGTGAGGGCGCCGTTGGAGGAATTGGAGAGGGGAGGTGGAGGTGGAGATGGAGATGGGGGAAGGGGAGTTTGGCTGAATGGCGGATATACGTATCTTGCTACGCGGAGGGAGGAGTGGGATTCGCTGGTGGGGGATGGGGGGTCGGAGTGGAGTGAGGCGCTGACTGAGGCTGTGGACGGGGAAGGAGATGGGGAGTGTGTGGCGGAGGTTGTGGCGGAGGTTTTGGCGCCGGGTGCGGATGGGCATGGGGCGGTGGAGGACTACGTGACGCTCATACATGGGGATGTCAAGTCGGAGAATTTGTTCGCGAGCGCGACGGGCGAGGAGGTGGCGTTTTACGATTTTCAGTATGTTGGATTGGGGCTGGGGGTTTGCGATCTGGCGAAGCTGTTTACGTGCTCGGTGCCGTTGGGTATGCTGGTGGAGGGGGGAGATGTGCCGGATGTTCTGACGATGCAGGAGGGCGAGAAGGAGCTGCTTGAGAGGTATTGGAAGCGATTGAGAGACATTGGGAAACGGGAGTATGAGTGGGAGATATTTGTGCGGCACTGGGAGACTGCACTCGTGGACTGGCTGCGTTTCCAGGCGAGTTGGGGATTCTGGGGCAATACGGAATGGCTCGAGGCGCGTGTCAGAAGCGTCCTGGCCGACTCGCAGTGGAAGCAATGGCTGCTGCGAGCAAGAGTCCAGGCGAGTGTTGATCAGAAGTAAAGTTTGCTTAGACCAAGCGCTGTCGATGCGCACTGCTACCACCTGGTACGGGCTTCATAGACATAGTTCAGACGAATTATTACCTCGCGGGACTGAATCAGATCACCGAGGCATTAGGAGGGCTGTTCCTTGCGAGCGACCATGCTGCTGCCACGTCGGACACCTGAAGATGCAGTCATTCCTTTGTGGCGCTGCTGAATGCGTCCTTCACGACGACATCCATTCCACGTGACAGACAATGTTGGCGGTGCGCAGGAATGCTTGATCTGCGCAGGGAGTAGGGCGGCCGGTGCCGTGTTGCCGTCATTGTCGCGGCATTTCGACGGGTCACGCACGCACAGCGGCGTAGATGTCTTCCAAATCGCATGACGACAGCGGCTGCTTGCTTGCTTTGAACCTGCGCGGGCCAGAATTCGAGCTGCCTGCGAATTCGCGCGCGCCAGCGTGAGGTGTGCGACGTAAACAAGGAACCGTACGCACCAACACCGCGCCATCCACGCCGCCGACAGAGACACTGCCGCTACTGTTGAGTATTGTCCTCTTGGGGTCTCGCCTGGCCGCGCCCGCGTACCACGAATCTCCCGCGGCGATTGACTTTGCGCGGAGCAGGTGCTAGACTGACGCCAGCACGCTCCAAGCCCGAGTCCAAGCACCCGACAAACACCAGGGAGGCCGACGTCACCTCGCAGCGCCTATACTTCTCTCCATCCTTGACCTCTTCCTCCCGCTGCCTCCTCCCGCACACCTGAAACGCCCGTCAACTTGCGCTTTCTCTCTACTCTGTATATTACTCCTACGCATCATCTAATTGTCGTTCAGACGAGTGAGTACACTCTGCGCGGTTCATTGCAGCACCCCGGACAGCTTCGCTGATTTGTTTACCGCAGCTGCCTAGCTCTCTGCGCGACACACAACACAACACAGCAGACATGGCCCTCGCACGTAAGCCACAACACCCACAGTACCTTTGCGCAATGCAACGAAGCTCTAACGTGACCATCCAGGTCCCATCCTCGGCCTTTGCGCCATCATCATCCTTGCCGGCGGCATCCTGCTGCAATTCTTCGTCATCCTCTCCGGTGCAACCAACAGCGTCCCCGTTGGCGATGTTTACTTCCTCCAGACCACCACCGGCGGCATCTCTGGTGGACGCAGCGACTATGGCAACCCCACCCGATGGACCTTCCTCGCGCTTTGCGGTGCAGAGAATGGACGCAATGCAAACTGCCGTGGCACTCAGGCCGCCCTTCCTTTCGACCCTCCCAACAACTTCGGCACCGAGAACAACGTTCCTCAGCAGTTCATCGGCACCGACAAGTTCTACTACTTGAGCCGCTTCATGTTCGCGTTCTACATCATCGCCGTCTTCTTTGCGGTCGTCGCCTTCTTCACCAGTGTCCTGGCTCTGTGCTTCCGTCTCGGCGCATACCTCACTGGCCTCAACACCGCTCTTGCTCTCTTCTTCCAGGCTCTCGCTGCTTCTCTCATGACGTACGTCCTGCCGATTATCACAATTGCGCCGAACCACGATACTGACAAGCTCACAGCGCCTGGACCGTCATCGGCCGCAACGCCTTCCGCTCTGCCGGCCAAGACGCCCGCCTCGGCCGCTACGCCTACGGCTTCACTTGGGCCGCCTTCGCCTGCTTCTTCATCGCGACCATCCTCTTCTGCATCGGCGGCAGCGTCGGCAAGAACGAGAGCAGCCGCAGCACCAAGAAGTCCTACTTCGGCCGCAAGAAGAGCACCCGCAGCACCCGCAGCCGCGGCAGCTTCATCGACACCGAGAGCCAGAGGCGCGTCAAGGACGAGTACGTATCCGATTCGCGACAGGGATCCCTGACACGCGCGAAAGTGTCTGACATGCTTCGCAGGTACGAGTAAACCACACACCTTGTTAATACCTCTCATAATACTGCAACATACGTGCAGCGAGAATGTACGAAGACGGAGGAGGAGGACGGCGACTTTTCGTAATGTCTTGAATCTCTATACACGACAACAGAGTGATACCTCCTTTCGAGGAGTTGGGAATTTTTTTGGGCCAAGCGAGTTTTAGCTCGCGGTCGCCAAAGCTGGCTACGAACGATATCCACGATGACGGCAAAAGGGGGGTCTTTCGCTTTCCTTTTTGGTGGTTGGATATGGTTGATCTAATTTACGCCTTTGACGATGGGAAAGGGCGGTGCGATGGTTGTTTGGAGTGTACATTTTAGTGCGCTAGGTTTGATTGAACGTAATGTATCTATGCTCAGACTGATGAATATCATCTTTCGCGTCTCTGCTTTTCTTTCAATTCTGTTGATGCCGGCTGTGTGAATTTACCTACAGACATTGTTCCCAACAACAGTGTCTGCAAGGCAATACGAAGCTTCACAAAGAGTACGGACGATTTTGGTTCATGTCTCGGTGCGGGATTTCTCGATGTCTCAGGCGCAGATGATGAACCGGTCATGGCTTCACGCCGACGTTGGCTCCCAGAGCAACGACTTCTAAACGGCGAAGAAGCGTTGATTCTATCCGCCGAACGGTCAGAATGTTCATCCCATGCAGCTCGAGCTCAGCTGCAAGGTATCTCGCACGATGTTACATACCGTAGTGGTCATGCTGGTCGAATCCCTGCAGTACTGTATTGAAGGTCGTCGCCAGCTGCCTCGGCCCGGCTCCACTCCTGACGATCGTCGCCCACGCATGATGCGTCCCTTCTCCCACCTCTCAGCACACCTTGTCGTCCTCGCTAACAGCGAACATCATCACGCCTTCGACCCAAAATCTGTCGAGAGGCCCACCAGCACCTCGTGCCCTTGTCCACCGCTCCCAGCTATTCCCATGGCGAGCTGCAACTCATACCACGTTCAGTAGGTCGCTAGCAAAGTCAGCTTCCTTCTCGTCCTTGTTACTCGTTCGTGCATCCCCATTGCATTCGCGCTATCTAGTCACACGCCGCATAATTCCCATCTCGTGAGCTGCCGCTTGTATTGCGCCATGCTGCTCCCCCAAGTCCCTCTCCTCAATGAGGCGGCTAATATAACCGCCTCGGCGGTCGTCCTCGAGCCATGCGCCGCCCAACCGTCGCTATTCTCTTCCTTCCTCATGTCGTTCTTCAGCGTCTTGAGCTACCTGAGCACCCTGCTGCTCGCGCTCTTCTGCAGCGCCCCCGGCACCGAGAGCACAAGCATAAACCTCCCCTCCTATCCCCTCGCCGTCAAACACCCCTACCTCTCCGCCTGGGTCCCCGGTGCCCAACTCGGCCGCAAAACCAGCCCCCGCCCGCAATTCTGGAACGGCCAGAACCTGACCTGGCCCATCCTCGCCCGCGTCGACGGAGCCACCTACGCCCTCTTCGGCGTCCCGGAACCCGTCCCCGGCATCCAGAACGCCGCCTTCGACTCCGTCTCCTACACCTCCTCGCACACCACCCTCGTCCTGCACGCTGGACAAACGAACTTCACCCTCGACTTCTTCTCCCCCGTCCTCCCCGCCGCGGAGGACTACGCGCGCCAGTCGCTGCCCTACTCCTACCTGACTGTCTCTGCCAGCAGCGCAGATGGCGGGGAGGCGGACGTGCAAGTCCTCAGCGGAATCGATCAGACTTGGACGAACCAGAATGGCGCAGCGAAGCTGAATTACTCTGAGACTGGGACGGCGCGGTTCTTCACGTTCCACAACCCGGATGAGATCCTGTTCACGGAGACGAACGAGGCGATGGCGACGTACGGGACGGTCGTGTGGGGCGCGCTGAGTGGGGAGGGGACATCGCACGGTTCGGGAAGCGTGATGGGTGTTTTGGGGGAGTTCGCGAAGAGTGGTAGTTTGGCTGCGCCGGGGGATGAGACGGAGCATGATTTTGCTGCGTTGACGAAGGACCTGGGGAGAGTTGGTGGCGGCGGTGCGAAGAGCGTTACGTTCGCTGTTGGTTTTGACCGGGCTGATGCGATTAACTATTTGGGTCAGACGCAGACAGGGTATTATCGGTCGAAGTGGCCGACTATTCCCGAGGCGGTCGAGTATTTCTTGCAGAGTTATGATGATGCGAACGCCGCTTCGAAGACTGTCGACAAGGAAGTGCGCCAGAGGGCCGAAGCGGTGTCGACTGCTTTCGGCTCCAAGTATGCGGATATCATTGAGGCTAGTGTGAGGCAGACTTTTGGCGCGTTGGAGTTGACTGTAAGTGAAACGATGGACTTGCTCGAAGTCTTACTGACTATAAGATCAGGTCCCCAAAGACAATCTCTCCGCTGAGCCCTGGGTGTTCCTCAAAGAGATCTCGAGCAATGGAAACCTCAACACTGTCGATGTCATGTTCCAGTCTTGGCCGATCTTCGTCAGCCTGAACCCAGAGTACCTCAAGCTGTTCTTGGAACCGATGATGTCGTACCTTGTAAAACCGGCTGGACAGACTTGGCCGAAGCCTTGGACTATTCATGATATGGGAGCTTGTTAGTATCGCCACATGCACATTATCACTTACCGCGGACTGACCTTCACCCCAGCATACCCCAACGCCACCGGCCACAGCAACGGCGAAGCTGAACAAATGCCCCTCTTCGAAACCTCCAGCCTCTTCATCCTCCTCCTCGCCTACCAAAACTACAGCAACGACACCGCGTACGCGCAAACCTACCGCCCCCTCCTAGAAGGCTACGCCTCCTACCTCGTCCAAAACTCCCTCTACCCCTCCAGCCAACTCACCAGCGTCGACGCTATCCCCGCTACCGCCAACCAAACCGCCCTCGCCATCCAATCCGCCATCGGCCTCAACGCCGCCGCCGCCCTCCTCTCCAACTCCACCCTCTCCAAAACCGCCTCATCCATCGCCAAAACCCTCTACGCCGGTGGCCTCGGCCTCGACGGCCCGGACCCCGCTCGCAGCAAGCACTTCACCTACAACTACGGCAAGAATGCCACCTGGAACGTCCTCTTCCCAGCTTTCTCGGACGTCCTGCTGGATCTCAAGACTTTCCCCGATGGGGCCTGGCGACTGCAGTCGGACTGGTACGAGTCGCAGATGAGCGAGCTCGGCCTCGCGTACGCAGGTCCGGCGAACAATCTCGAGTATATTGGAAGGCCGCTCATTTGGGGGCTTGTTGATTGGAGTAAGTTATTAGATCCACCCTTCTAAGATCTGGATGGTACTAATCGCAACGCAGACATCGTCGCCGCCGCCGCTTCTTCCTCCGCCGTCCAGGAATCGGTCATCAATTCGACGCACGCGTTCCTGACGAATGGCTTGCACGACGTGCCGTTCGGCACGAAGTATAATGTGCAGGGTCCGGAGGTTGGCAAGTGGGTGGGGAATCGCGCGAGGAGTACGGTCGGGTCGAATTTTGCGCTGTTGGCAGTGAAGGAGGGGTTTTGGGGGAGGTTTTATTGAGGTATTGATGAGTGTGTAGGTCTGCAGCACAGGTTGCGATGGAGGTCAAAAAGGTGGATGATCCGAGCATCTGTGGCATCGTACTGTACTTCGCGGCCCTCTCCGGCCCGAATCAATTTCCAGAAGCCATAGGGGATGGTAGGAGCTTACCCCGTGCAGAGAGGCCTGCTCGCGCGTGTATCAGTATCTCGGCATTTATAGAGAAATTCGCGATGCTACCATCCCCTTTAAAACTACCTAACGATGACCTTGACTTGGAAAGCACGTTTGGTCGCGCGCCTCAAAACTTTCAAGTAAAGATTAAATCACCTCGAACATCAAGGATTCCTTTGGAGGTGTATTGGTGAAAGGAACAACAACTTGAGTTCGTGACAACAGGGCCTGTGGTATATGATGCGACAATAGCTTGGGAGTCGTCACGATGCCTCATTGCGGACAGGAGGTCATATGCGGTGGGCACCATGGGACTCACGCAGTTACCTGGGCCGTCGATTTTCTCGTGTCAATATTGGCTACTCGACCTTCTCTGAAACCCATGAGCAGTGATCGCTTCCGGTACAGCATAGACTGAGCATACATCGACACATTGACCGCGGTGCAGCAGTGTCTGGTATATAATAGATCGCCGCCTGGAAGACATACACATTACAGTTCATCACGAATTCACACTACCGTAAGTCAGTACCTTATCGAAGAAGCTATCAACAACGCCGGACATGAAAGCACTCATTGCTCTCCTCTTGCTGAGCTTGATCTTCAGCAGCTCTACATCAGCAGCTTTTCAACGTACACGCCAGCGCCGCTGGGAGCCAAATTACAACTTCAAACTTCCACGCGATGCTTCCAACACCACAGTGACCGATTGTGGTCGCGACGCTGGTCCGGGCAACACCACTTCAACAATCACCGCCAGTGAGAGCACCTCGACCGCCCCAAGTAAAACGCAGCCCGGCATTGCCGCCGACTGCCAATCCTACGCCACCGCAAAGGCCGGCGACACATGCATCTCTTTCGCCGCAGCGAACAAAATCGAGCCCGCGCAACTCTATGTCCTAAATCCCATCCTTGGGTCCAACGGCTCAGCTTGCTCGACGCAGCTGTGGGCGGAAGAGACCTACTGCATCGCCGCTGGGACGGCCGCGAACGCTTCTTCGACTGCCAACGCGAGTGCGAGCGGCAGCACTACCGCTGCGAGCGGGATGTCGGCCAGTACTGGAGCCACTATCATGGCACCGACTACGTTCTTACCTGGCCCTGCGGACAGCGAGCTGCCGATGTCTCTTTCGACGACAATCGTTTCTAGTATCGCGGGAACGGTGACGGTGCCGTCGCTGACACTGACGGTGTCTGTGTTTGCTTCTGCGGGCAGTGAGCTGCCGATGCCGACATCTCCTTCGAGGATAGCTTCTTCTGGTGTTGTGGGAACTGTGACTATGCCGACGCTGGCGCTGACGCTGTCTGGTACTACAGACAGTGGTGTATCAGAGCCATCTTCGACGACTGGCACTTCTGTGTCCACGACGGCTGTGGCTGGTTGTGCCAGTGGGAACGCCGCGACGGTGACTGTGGGTGTGACTGAGACGGCCACGATCACAGCTTGTGCTGGATCGGGTGGTGCGAATCCGTCTTCGATCACGTATTCGACAGCGACAATCGCTTTTTGATGTTGGAACATAATGATTGAGTAATTGGTTTGGAATGAGTGGCGGGCGTCATGATTCGTGGTTTATGTAGTGATGGTATGTAATTATCTCGTTGGCAGGTACTTGGAGTGAACTTGTTGTACCAATTCCATAACCTGTTCGTCTTATCATACCAATTGGTCACTTCTCATAGAGTGAACGGGACATAGCGGCCTCCCGTTTCGTCAGCCTTTCTCTTGAGACCCTTGTTCTCAACAATAAGCCTCCATCTGGTGAAGACGGCGCAGCCTATAGTCGTAGCTGCGAAGCTCATCATGATAATGAATGCCGGGAGGAAACGCGGCGCTTGGTCTCTGCTGAAGAAATATGGAGATGCAATATTTCCACAGTGGCCGACCATGTTTACCTGGACACTTGCCGTTAGGTAACCAATTTGCGAGAGATATATGAGAAAGAACTTACAATTGCACCGGAAGCGGCTCGCTTCTCTGGTGTGGTAGAGAGTGTCGATACGGCCCAGGTGTATACCAGGGGATTTGCGCTGAAAGAACCCGGTGTGAAGAGGAAGGAGGAAAAGTACCGGGCCGGGTAGTTGAGAGTTGCGACTGTGATTACGAAGCCTGTGAGGGACAAGCATAGCGCCGGGATGATATGGAACGATCGGTTCTTGATCCTGTCAGAGTTGTATGCAAAAGCGAAGGACACAAGAGCGGCGAAAATATAGGGAGGAGCGGTCAGCAGTAGCGAATAGACACGCTGCATCTCTTCCGTGGTGTTGGGTCCGCTTCCAATTCCGAGACCGCTGACGATCTCTGGGAAGAAGAAGTTGAAGCCGTAAGATGCTGTCATACAAAAATTGGTGAAAGACTGGGGAACGTCAGTATAGTAATGTTTCGTGGAACAATAGTTTGTAGCACATACGAAAAGATAGAGCTTGTAATCCTTGCAAGCCAATCCCACTCCATAGAAGACACCATGATGAGCCTCGCCTTCAGAGACCCGATCGGCTTGCATACGAGCGGTAGCAACTGATCGCATCTCCTCGGTCATGTACCACATCGCAGCTCCCGTCTTCGAGTGCGGGAAGTCCGGGATCACGAAGAAAGCGAGGATAGCGACTGCAGCTCCAGATGCCGCTTCGAGGATGAAAAGCCACTGCCATCCATGGAGGCCATTGACCCCACTCTGTAGAAGACATGAGTCAGCAAGGTCCTGGTCAACTAAGCAAGGGCAATTTCGCATGTGCTTTGTGACTTCCACGCGTCAGTTTGTTGTCTCACTCGAAGGCACTCAATGGTCGACCTGCAGATCTTGATTCCATGCACGATGATACCACAACAAAGTCTCATTTTAGCGCAGAGATGAGCATATTCAAGAAGTCAAACGGCATCGGAATAGGCAAACTCACAAGACCGTGGAATACGCCAGCAGCGATGAGACCGGAGCAGGCTTGGCCAAGCACAAGACCAGAATACAGGATCGTGATTCGAAGAGCCAGCTCTTTTCTCGTGTACCAAGCAGAGAGGATAAAGACCGCGCCAGGGAACAGAGGTGCCTCTGTAATTCCAAGGAAGAAGCGGATGACATATAAGGTAGTTTCATTATGAGCTGCGGCTGTACAAGCAGAGCAAACAGACCAGACCAAAGCGCATCCGGAGAGATAGATACCCGGCCGGACTCGGGTCAGCAGCATGTTCGAGGGAAGCTGCCCGATCATGTAGCTTGATTCAAATCAGTAAGGTATGTTATCTCGCTGGTCTTATGCACCTACCCAACTGTCAATAAAGATACAGCCGTATTGTAGCCCTGGGGTCCGAGATTTAGGTGCACGTCGAAGTCGTCTAGCATGGCCTGGCTGTAGAAACAATTAGCACCTGATTTTAATCGTCAGATCGGGCGGCAAACGCTATGTTGGTCCTGTCCAAATAATTGCTCAGATATAAGATCCATAGCATAGGAAGAATTGTCATGTCAAGACGCTTCACTACTTTCTTCTCGACATCCCCCCAGTTCTCGATACCCAAAGCATTCAAAGGGTCTATTGCGTTGGGGCCTCCCTTGATCGAAGACTCGTCGCCCAAGACATGCTCTTGATGCTCTCCATCGAGCTTTTCGTCCGTAGGGAGAGGGGCATCTGGACCCATGGCGGTATTGTTGGTGTTTGGTTGGTGACGCATGGCGAACGAATACGGCGTGATCGATCAAGACGCGAGAACAACGTCACAAACGGCCTGATCGCTTCAAGCCCATTTCACCTACCATGCCAGCTTTAAAGGCAATCTCTAGGACCCTTTGAGATCCCTTATTGTTGCGGGCTTGCAAAGGGCTTCACCCATATCGCAAGAGGCTCACGTTACGAGTCTTGGTCGACAGTATTCGCCGCGCCGCTTGACTGTTTCTCCGCGACCGCCCAGCCAAAACCCTGCGGTGATAGTTCATCACACCGTGAGAGACACTTGCTCACTGTCTCTTGGATTCTGGGTGAGGATGCTGGGCGATAACAATAGCGTCTGCCAATGCGGGACGGGGCTTGGCCTAAGGGCGTCGCATGCAGCTAGGATACATAACGCATGGATTCATGATCCTGTAGGGCAGGGTATCCGAATATTCCACAGCAGCGACGGAAAAGCTGATGAGTCGGTTGGTGTGTCTCTCAGTGGTCTTGCCAGGCGCATCTTCGGACATGGCGGTTGGGATGAGCATGTGACGACATCAGCTTTTGGAGAAGCTTGGAATTCGATTGACCTCAATAATCCACACTCTCCACAACCTTCTACGTCTTCATCAAGTATATCGGCTATGGGAATGTGTTCCACTTGGAGAAACTCCAAGAACGGCTACCACATAAGTGCTTAAGGCCGTCGCCGTGAACACGCTCCTCAAAAAGGATCGGCCTTTGCTTGCTTGGGAGATCCATTTTCACGCGTTTCATGCGAAGAGCCTCGTGGAGAACCGGACGAAAACCTGGAGCAGCTCCTCTCCGGTGTGGAGTCCCCATGGAACGCAGTGTCGCCAAGGTCACTGTACCGGTAGGGCATGAAGCTGAAGTACGTCTTCCCGTTGGAGCGAAGACCGAGCCGGCTTACTGTTTCCGGTTACCGTAATACGGTTGTGGCATAACAATCGAATATCCGAAAACAGTGACCGCTCATGATGATATTATGGACCGGGTTTCCAAGGAATCCTTCTCACCAGTGACACGAATGTATCATTGCCGACTTGGCAGCTTTATCTTGGACACATCTTGCCCTACAGCTTGCCCTACAGCTTTCCCCATCGGGATTCACTGGCGAGACAGAAGACAATCTATGATGTCGGACCGGTTCATCACCGGCTTGAGCAATGATCGGAGAGTCCGTACATGCTTTACCTGTCTGTCTCGGGCGATTGTATCATCGTCTGCGGTCCTAACGACTTGGGAGCCTAGCTTTCGTCACATTTACCATCGCGAGTAACTCATTGTTGATAACCTAGCGTGCTATAACGATCCGATTCGATCACAAACGACGCGGTACAGTTGCGCTCAGCTATACACCGTCTCGTCGAAGTCAATCTTCTGTCCTTGACCTTTGTACACCCACCGCTTGAAGGTCGCTGGGGTGCTTCCTTCGCCGCCGTTCGCAGTCACGAAGATGCCCAGGAAAGTTCCTACGATCTCGGTCAGCTTATAACATCTTCGGGCTCGAAAGAGTAGGGCATCTCACCTGTGAACTGCGCATTGCTACCACTCGTCACCGCACCAGGCACAGTACCCACGTGCTCCAGCTTGGAATTTTTGCGCGCAGCGCCCATGTACAAGTCGTATTCCGTATCGCTCGCGGCTTGGACTTGCAACCTAATCGTCTTTCCAATCAATTTCTTAGGGACGTCGACGATGGTTTCCGAACCAGCCGTGTCAGTCGTGGTGTTATCAGACCCAAAGGAAGTAGTACGCAGACGCGCTTTCAAAGATCCATCGAGCATCACTAGTCCGAGATCAGAGTGCTGCCACTGATTCGCGAAAATGGTAACGCCAGCTTCCTCTCCCTCGGCCTCAGGGCTAAAATCCACGTCGACGTAGTAAGTGAAGAGCGTGTCCGTCTGCCTGCGGCCCACAAATGACAAGCGATCAGACGGCTCGAAGGTCTCGTCGCCAGTGAGGTTGTACTTCGATGGATTGACCGTCAGGCCACCGTCGGCGATGGTGTACATGTCCTCGGGCGGGAACCTGAAGTGCGTGAAGTGCAGCGGGAGAGAGTCGCCTTTAAATTTATAGTCGTCGCCTTCCTCAACCCAGGGGCCATCGCCGGGCACCTTGCGCGATTTCCGCGGCAGAGGGCCTCGCATGCGTCCACGCACAGGCTCGCACTCCGGCCAGCCGTTCTCGGGCCATGTCACAGGGTAGAGGACGGTCTCACGGCCCATGGGGTAGGAGCCCGTGTAGCCCGGCGGGCCCTGCCTGATCGACAGCGCGATGCCCCACCAGTTGCCTTCGAAGTCCTGGAAGAAATCGGCATGTCCGACGGCCTGGAAGTACTGCGAGGTATTCGCGTTGGTCTGGATGGGGTTGTTCTCGTACGCCTCGTACGGGCCCAGGAGCTCCTTCGAGCGCGCGATGGTAACCATGTGGTCGAAGCTGGTGCCACCCTCTGCCAGCACGAGGTAGTAGTAGTCGTCCTTGCGGTACATGTGCGGGCCCTCGGGCCAGACGCCGCCGGTGCCGTTCCAGAGGTTGGTGTTGGGCCCGTACTCGCCGGTCGTCACGTCGATGGGGTAGATGTTGTTGCCGACGATGTCGAAGACGTGCGCGGTCACGTACGCCTGGCCATCGTCGTCCCAGAAGAGGTCCGGGTCGAAGGATCCGATGTCTGTGTTGATGAAGCGGACGGGGGTACCCCAGGAGGAGGGGTCGAGGGGGTCCGTGGAGTTGAAGATCATGTGGAATGGGCTGTCGGCTGCGCCCATGAAGGTCACGATCACGTAGAAGGTGCCGTCATGGTGGCGGAGGGTTGGTGCGTAGATGCCCTCCTGCATTCCGGCGATCTGGCTGTACTCGGGCACTTGCTCCTCGCTGTGGATGACATTGCTGACGTGCCGCCAGTTTTGTAAATCTCTGCTCGCGTAGATGGGAAGGCCAGGGAAGCTGTTGAAGGTGGACGAGATGCAGTAAAAGAAGCCTTCGACCGCAATACAGCTCGGATCCGGTCTGTAGCCTGGGATCATAGGGTTCGTATATTCAACAAGTTTGTCGTGATGGTGATCACCGCCGCCATACTTGGGAGGGGCTGCGAGCACTGCATTGGCGGCCGCAAAAAGTGGAAGAATCGAACTATGCCACAACATGATCGTTAGTACTTTTGTGCAACGATCCCTTTGGCTAACAGTTGACTTGCCGCCTGACCGCACTCGACAATTTATATCAACAGAGCCGGTCTATCTGTCGTCATTTTTCAACCTCGGCCTCCGCAGTCATTGTTTACGGATGAGTGGTTGCCTTTAGGCAAAACGTCTTTTAGGTTCAGCTGCTTGGCACTCCAACATACGTGCATATACAGAGCCAACACGCGTGACGCTCATTATCGATCGACCTCTGTTTGGAAGACAAACTGCTGCACTGAATAAGACGCGTTCGCGTTAACAGACCCCTGAGTCGCGACATATTCTCTGCGTTGACAGGTAGTCGTCAAAGCGCATAGATCAAAGTCTTCGTTATGAACATGAGGCTATGTGGAGCTCGAGACATCCAAGCGAAGCGCGAGATCTGCACCAATGGCCTCGGCGGCGCGGGGTTTGCGTCTAGGGTCAATCTTTTCCAGCTGCACTATACGAGCAAGTGTGGTCAATTAGCCAGAGCCCGGCGGAGACAGATGCACGACGTTGAAAAGGAAAAGAGCATCAAGTGTAAGCGCGAAAGAAACGTTCCATGCCATGAAATGGTATATGCACTTTAACAAAAAAAAAAGAGCTTGTACAACCCCGCCGCTAGAACTTTTCTCCCAACCCGAGAAGCCGTTCGCTACTAGTAATACATTATTCACGTGTTTCCCGTACTGTATGTGTGTAGAAATGCCATGCGATGCGGGGCTTCTTACACACAACCCGTTTACCCATGAGCGTTTGAAATTGAATGGAAGGTGCGATGCGGCGCATAGAGAACGAAATCAGTCGAAGCTTCCAGGCGGCTTCTTCTCTTCGGTGGGCGATGTTGCGTTCGCTTCCATGGCTCGTACGCGGGCGAGGACGGATGAGCCTCTTCGCTGTGTGGGCTGGGCGGGCGCTTGGAGTGTTGATGCTGTTTCTGTCGAAGGAGTGGGCGACAGGGGAGAGGTCGAAGGCGCCGGGGCTTCAGCGGGTGTCGCGTCGTCGACGGCAGACGCCTCTTCCTCTGCGGATGTTGTTGGCTCAACAGGAGTTTCGACCGGGGGTTCTGGCGATGTGACGACTTGCTCAGTTGAAATGACAGGCAGGGGTGTCTCGGGCACCGCATCGTCGGTCTTCGGTGCTGCGGTTGGTTCGACTACTGGCTCAGCTGCTACGACGGAGGATTCGGTTGCCACTTCCTGCGCCTGGGTGTCCTTGGGTTCCGGAGCGACGACGGAAGGTTGCTCAACTGCTGCGATCTCAGGCTGCAGGTCTTCCAGCGCAGGTACAGGGACCTCAGGCTCTTTAGCTTCCGACACCTCATTCTGCAGCTCTTGAGGCTCAATGGCAATAACTGTAGCCTCTTCAGCTGCGGGCTCCTCGACCTTTGGCTCAGGGTTGAGGTCAATCTTCAGCTCAGACGCAACATCCTGTGGCTCAGAAACCACGGGTACTTCATCGACTGTCGTCGGTTCAGGAGTCGGCTCCGGCGCAATGCTGCTCAAAGTCATGGATCGCCGATGCGTCTTGAAAACATCCATCAGCTTCTCGTCAGGTGCCGGCTTGCCCTCAACTGTTTCCTGCACCTCGGCTTTCTCCTCCACTTCTCGCAACTCTGTTTGCTCGCCATCCTCCTGAGCGACCTGAACAGCCTGCGAAGCCCTCTTCGCCGGACTCTGCTGCTCAGGAATGCTCTCGAGGCTCTGCCTGGCGCTCTTCGGGTTCGCCGTAGAAGGCGTGCCCTGCTTGACCAGACTAGGAATCACACCGCCACCCTGCCTCGCCCAGAACATCCGCTCCCGTAGTCTAACAGCCTCCTCCCAGGCGCCTTTCTGCTCCTCCTCGGTCTCAGCTCGCCAGTGCCCATCGCGGACCATCCTCAGGAAACCGACGAAGTCGCCGGCCGCGCGCGTGCGGCTCAAGCAGTAATCGCAAAGCGGATAGCGCTGCGCGCTTTCTTCCTCCGAGGTCCTAAAGCGGTGTTTGCGCACGTACGGCTCGTTCTTGCGGCTTTCGCCGCAGAGGGCGCAGGCAAAGATGGGGCCGTAGAATTTCGTTTGGGGCAGGAAAGGCTCGACGACCATGGAGCCTTGCAGGAGTGATGAGAGGACCGTTCGTCGGGAGAGGAAGCTGAGGCCAGGGGCGAGGTCGAGTCGTAGAGTTGGTTCGATGTCTTCCACTAGGGATCGCTTGTAGAATTTGCTGTCCTTCAGGGGTGGTGCGGTGGTCGCGAAGCTTGATGATTGGGGACTTGAACTCGTCGAGAAGGAGAAGGCACCGGGCAGCGAAGGAGACGAATTCGATGCAAGGTTCGATTGGCTTGATGAGCTGAGTCCGCCGGATGAGTTGTTACCGGAGCTTGCGCCTCGTGAATGGCTAATTGCTTTCCGTGCACACTGCAGCAGATCCTGGAAGTCGATGTATGCTGGAATGTCGTTTCGGAGAACCGGTGTAAGCAAATGCGAGAAATAAAGCGGGTGCTCGGGAGGAATATCTGCGATATTCGTTGCGTTTGGCGAAAGTTGCATGGCATCAAACATGGCGGCCGAAGATCCAATGGGTGTAGAAGGAATGCTCTCCCTGCCTGCGGTATCATTCTCGCCTCGCTCAGACATGCGGCCCATAGTCAGTTTGAGGTCCTGAAGTTGCTCCTGCTGTGAAGCAAGCAGCATCTCCGTGTCGTTGATCTGGCTCTTCAATTGCGAGTTTCGCTTCTCCACCGCCTCAGTGTCCTTCCGCGCAGCTGCTACCATTGTATTGGCCTCCTCGAAAAGTGCTGTGGTCAAGTTCTCGAGCTCAGCATCAGTCTGCTTCCGTGCCTTTTCCGCCTCTTCTCGAGCAGACTTCTCTTTTGCCAGTTCAAGCTTCAACGAATTCACAGTTCTATCCATGAGAGTCTTCCTGACAAGGAATCCATTTGCGACCATGTCATCCAGTGACTTCTTCTCTGCTCGTAACCGCGCATTCTCCCGATTGGCTGCTTCAAGCTCATGCCTTGTATGTTGCAGTGAGTCGTCCAGGTTCGTCTGATAGTTTATGGCGTTTATCAACTTCGTGCTCAGCATGGAAACCTCCTGGCTCAGGTCGGGCTGGTAGCTCGACGTGTCCGTGTTTTTGCTATCCGGCCTGGGTCCAGGAGAAGGCGTCCGGGTGTCCATAGTGTGCTCCTCGTGCGAAGGCGACATGTGTGAATGCGGCATGGTGACGGCTGCCATGGTTTTCTGCCCGAGTTCGCTCGAGGAGGCAGACTTCACCAGCTTGTTGGGCAGCGGCGCAGAGTCGCGTGGCTCGCCTGGCGGAGCCGGCGTGGACGACAGGGAGCGGGAGGAGATTGAGGGACGGGTCAGGCGGCCATTGCCCCAGGCGCCGGGGACGAACAGAAAACCGTCAATGGTGGTGGTGTTGTTGGTTTGGAGCGGAAATGCCGAGATCCGGGCGAGTGGTAATCACCTACTCGGCGAGCGTGAACGAGGATGCCAACCGAAACAAGTAACGGGCGTTGGCCTAGAGAAGGCGGATGCGCGCACGGTTCGGGGCAGTAGCGTGAGGAGGTGGATACTGCGAGAGCAGACGAGCCGACAGGGGGTGGCACGGAGCAGCAGCGCGGGCGAAGATGCGCTGTGCGGTGGATGAGGATGCGTGTTGGCGATAGAAGTGCCGTGCCTGCTCGCTGCGGTGGTAGTGGGCGTGTTGACGTGCAGGACTGAGGCCGGTCACGGGTGATGCCTTGTGTCGGCTGCCAAGGTCACCGTTGCCCTGCGTCGCATGGCCGTGCGCACGCCTCGCCGTCAGCGGTACAACGGTCGCCAGATGATTGACAGATGAACCTTGATCTTCACATCCTTGCCCGTGCTTCGACACGGCATCCGTCATCTAAAGCTCATACACATACCGAGACATGGCGTTGGCAATACAACGTCGGCCTGTTGATGATCGATGGTGACGCGGTTGGAACTTCGCACATGGCGGACGGCACCCACGCAGCACTCCTGATCCTATCGACAACGAAGCAACAACGCGTAGATGTGGCTAGAAGGCAGATCTTCGACGATCGCTCCCGGCAAATCGATACAGCGCCTAATGATGATGTAGGAGCAACCTCTAGATACAAAGACCAGACAATCGAAACATCCCATCCACCCCTACCACAGCCTATCCGTCAACCGATACTTCTGCTCAAACTCCACCTCACTCCCCGCCGTCTCCACCTCCTCAACATCAACCAACATCCTCTCCGCCAGCCCCAGCGCCAACACCGCCAACGCCGCCCTCGAAGCGCTCTCAAACTCCGCCCTCTTCCTCTCCAGCCTCTCATCCCCCCTCAACCGCTCATCCATCGCCTCAATCGACGCCTCCCAAACCCTCACCAGCTCCTTATCAACCGCCAGCTTCTCCTCGTCCAGCTCCGCGCCAGGCTCCCCCTTCAACTCCTCCAACCTCCCCTTCAGCACCTCCTTCCGCTTCCTCAACCTCTCCTCCAACGCCCCCAGCACCGCCGCCTCCCTCGCCCCCCTCTTCTGCACAGCCTGCAGCTCCGCATCCACCGCAATCGCCCGCTGCAACTTCCTCAAAAGCGCCCCCGTAAGCGGCATACTTCCGTTCACCAGCCCCTCCTCCCCTTCCCCCTTGCCATGCATCTCGCCCAAACTCGCAACGAACAACAGCCCCGCCCCGCCCCCATGCAGCATCTCCCACGCCAACCCTGACCTCCTCTTCAGCACATCCCGCACGCTCCCCGCCCCCACCTCCCCAACAACGTCGTCCGTCTGCGTCCCCACGCTCGCGCTCGCGTACCCCTTCGCTTTCGCCTGCGCGGCGATCTCGACGCGCTTGACTTTCCCCCTGCTGACGCGGCGCACGATCTCGACGCTGCCGAGGGAGGCGACGCCGCTGTAGGCTGATTGGGGGGATTCGAGGACGCCGAGAGCGGGAGGGGGTTGCTGGGGGGAGGTGGCTTTTGGAGAGGGTGGTTTGGGGGTGGTGGGAGTGGGAGGGCCGAAGAAGGTGCGGAGTTTGGGCGAGATGGAGTGGCGGCCTGTGGTGCGGAAGGAGGGGGCGGTGGGATTGGAGGATGCGAGGGAGAGGAGTTTGGTGATGAAGGGCATTTTTGGCTGGTTTTGTTGTAGGGTTTGTTGTGTTTGATTGTGGGTGAGTGAGGTGTGGTTGTGTGGTTGATCGTGTCCCTGCGCGCCTGCTGTGATGGAAGGTTTTCGTGAGGTCTATTCGGAATAATCTCAAGAGGGTCTATTGAACAAAGGACAATAGGTTCCATCGCTGACCGGACTCGAGTCCTGTCCCTTTGTTCGTGTACGCATTCGGCGCGATCAATGCAGCAAACGGATTCCAGGCGTGACAACAAAGGCATGATTCAGGTCTCGACGACAAAAATGTACACGGTCTGCATCAGATCAGAGAACAAAGGTGAGCAGTGGTAAATGGTAATTGTAATACAGATCTCGAACAACAGTGGTCTATACCAAGAGCCGAGGGCTGTTCATCCCGAAATGCGCCAAGCGCGCATGGGTAATTGCTGCAACTTCAGCGCCTGTGGGCGGATGAACATCCAGAACGTCACGGCGCCCACGAGAACACACAGTACGTTGACGATGTAGTAGCCTGGTTTCCGTTAGCTATTCATCCTCTCTTCAAGAGTCCACACAATGCTTACCGTCTTGCGAAATGTCGCAGGAACCGCCGCCATCGATGCAGCGGTGCTTCTCGGCTTCGAGTACGCAGCTGAAGGACTGCGTGATGAGGTCGCCCTTGAGGGTGTCTGGCTTCGGGGGACTGGTGGGAGGGTGGCATGTCGCGACGGTGAAGGCGTCGACGAACTTGAGGATGAAGAAACGAGGGAAAGTGCCGCCGAGGTTGCTGACGCTGTGGAATGTGTAAGTATTCAGGGTTCTGATAGGAGTGTAGAAGCAAGACTTACGTAGCAAGGAGGGTCATGTAGGTGCCGCCGATGGCCGGATCGGCAATCTTGGCGTGGAACGCGCTGATGGCGACGAACATGACGGTGCTCATGAAAGTGCTGAAGACATGCTCGACGATGACAGTGAGCAGGTAAGAAGTCGTGGTGCCGCCTGCCGGGAAGGCCATGACGACCAGCTGTGCAAAGACCGCGGCAGCCAGTCTGCCGATGAAAGCCCAGCACCAGACCTTGATGGGTTGGTACTTTTCGCTCCACATGCCGGCGTAGTAACCCAGCATAATCTCGAAAGGAAAGTCGATCAAAACAGTGAGGGCCAGGTCTTCCTGGCTGAATCCCTTGTCCAGAAGTTTGAGGTTCGTGACGGCGTCATTGGCCTGGAAACCGATCTTAGCGATCAGGTGGATGACGATGAAGATCTGGACGTTGCGCAGCTTCATGATGCCACCCATGACCTTGTAGACATCAAGAATGCTGTCCTTCTCCTTGGTGCGCTCTTCCCGCTTGAGCAGAGCGAGGCCAAGGGTGACTGCTAGGTAGGCCCAGCCCCAGAATACGAGATAAGAATCCAATGTGAAGAGGCCGACATCCAGCGGCTGGCTGCGGAAGTACTTGTTGGCGAAATCAGGGCTGCTCAACGCGAGGAAGACAGTGTAGCTCAAGAATTGGCCAGCAGTAAGACCGACCGTTTGTGCGGTCGAAGCGTAGGAGAGGTTAGACGGCGACAGAAGTGTAAGCGCCCAGCCGTCAACGGCAATATCCTGCGTTGCGCACAAGAAAACCAGAGCAAACCACCAGCCTGTGAATCCCCAAACACCAGCTCCGCCGTTCGCGCCAGCCTCCTCCATCATCTTCTGGGCTCCCGAGCCCAGCCAAATCATGCTGAAACCGCTGAGCATTTGTATGGGAAGAATCCAACTCTTTCTCCTGCCAACCTTAGGACTCCAAACTGCATCCACGATCGGACTCCACAACAGCTTCAAGCTGTATGGGTACGATGCCAAACTGTACACGCCGATCTGCCCATAACTCATGTAGCTCTTGAGCAGGAATGGCACGCTGCCAGCTGCCAAACCCATAGGAATGCCCTGCAAGAAATACAGCAACACCAGCAACAAGAAATTCCTCCTGTCCTGTCGAGGTAGATCGAAGAAGCCCTTGCTGCTCTCCTCCTTGCCGGGTGTCGGAGGGGGCACGTGGTCCAAGGAGAAAGACTCTCTGCCCATCAGATGCGCCGTTTGCACGGCACTGTCCGGAATCTCCAGGGACGCCGCGGGCTTTCCGCGTTCTCTAAAGGACCCGTTCATATCGCCGTTCGACGTGGGCGATGCCGATGATGTCGATCCGTTCGCGTTGTGTTGCACCCGGCCCAGTGGATTCGGCGACCGGGATTTAGATTTTTTGCTCGGCATGTGTGTATGGTGTGTCTGGCTCGCTGCGCTGTCCAAATGCTCGTCGTAATAATGCTCGTGTCGCGAAAGATCGGTATCGATTATTAAGGAGCGTCGGTTCCGTCTGCTCTGATCGGAGAGATCTGCAAGCTCGAGGCCGGTGTTATCGGTGCCTGGGTCCCTGGCTTCGTGCAGAGGCAGAACGGGCTGCGATGAGGCGGCGGCGAGGGTCGGCGGGACAGAAGAGAAGTGAGAGGGGAAAGTGTCGCCCATGAATCCGCGAAATGGCCGGAGGGGTCTCGTTTGCCCCCCTTCGTGGCCGCGCGATTGTACTGCTGGCCTCTTCTTAGCGCGGCGGGAGTGATGCAACGTGTGGATTCAAGGGAGCGCGCGCCGCCTGCAAGGTACGGCGCGGGGGATTTAGCTTGGCCCGCCCGCCGGGCTGTCTGCCTTTGCCTTTGTCTTCTCCGTTTTGGCTCTTCCATTTCGACATTATTGTTGTTGCTAGACACGTGATAGAAGGCAAAGTGGAGGGAGTGGGCTAGGCCCTGACCTTCCGCCTGCTGCAAACACAGACCGCTTCTCTGCGCCTCCAACAACACACATGCATCCAATTTGCAGCAACCAAGACAGACGGGCGGCCGCGACTCACTCCCATCACTCGAACTCACGGCTCCTCCGCCGATGCAGGCCATTCGTGCACACGGCTGATAGCACGTGCCGGCGGACGCATCCTCTAACTATAGAAGCTCTCTCGACTGGCCTCTACGCGGGTTCTTGTCTTGTCTGAAGGCACCGGCCAAGTGGCTGCCGGTCAAGCTGCGATGAGTCTCGCTTACTGGCGCTCACCGGCTTGAGTGGCGCCGTCAGCTCATTATTCACGCGCATGTGCCGACGCTGTACACAATAATGTCACCGTATCGAATGCGCCTTTGCCGTCTCGCTCGACCGTGGTACTTGCCGGCCGGCTGACCTGCATGCACATCGCATCGGCCAGAGCGAAGTATTCTGGAACCTCGGACAGAGGGCTGAGGCCGCCGTCGGCGCCTGTCGACCTTCAGCTCGAGGCAGCTGAGATGCCTTTCGCCAAGCGAATGGGGCTGAGACTGCTGGTATCCGCACCGCCACCCGCCCTGAGCGTTGTGATATTGATCCTGTACCACTTGTCGCACTTGTTATCAGCAATTTGAAGCATGTGAAAGCTCGAAAGTTCTCTCACCGTTCGACAACCTGGTCGCTGCAGTCATCGTATGTCCTGCGGAGCATGCAGGCTTAGAAGTAGAAAGCCATTGCGGACGGTCAGGCAACGCTCCAAGCCTCAGCTCAGGGCAGCTGTGTTGCTGCATGGGTGTGTCTCGCGCTCCTGATAGTTTCCCCTCTCTGCTGTTGTCCTTATATATACCAACCTGCGGCCCGCCTGTTTATCTGACTTCCTGCCTACCGACATTCGGATACAGTGCGGTATCCCATCTCCTCTTCAATCACCACAACGCATTTAACACTACATACAACGACCGCCATCATGGATCTAGTCAAGAAGATCATCGGTATACCCGGCGAAGTGACCAAGGCCGGCGCAAATGTCGCCATGACCTTCGTCGGAGCCAACAGCTTCTTGGAAATCGCCGAAAGTGCTTTCTTGAGAGCCACTCAAATGGCTGTTCTCAAGTTCGTCGGAATTATAACCAAGACCATCATTGGCGCCATGGTCGGCTACGTCGGACCTATTCCTTCCATCTGGAAGGCGATGTTGGATAATCCGGCGAACGAAGAGCTCTTCAAGTATTTGAAACGCAATTGGTGGGAGCCTGCTACCTTTCTCGTCGATTTACTGGACCCCATGAAACGATTCGTCTCAGCTGAGTCCCCGGACGGTACACCCGTGTCCGGTGCTGATGCGTGGAACGATTACAGCGAATTGGACCTTCACCAGCCCATGAATCGCCACGCAGTGTTCAGTCAGGTGCAACGCTTCTTCAAGTCCGTGATCGAGATTCTCAAACAAAAGGACGATAAAGACAGCAAGTTCGTCATGGACATCTCTCTGGATTCCGACGGACAAGAAACCTTGTGGGGTACTACCGGACTCAAGCGCAAGGAGGATCCAAACCAGCAGCCCGAAACATGGCTCTTCGTTAACGGCATTGCCGGCGAATTCTACTGGAACAGACTCTCCGTGAACAAGCTCCGCGACTTCTTCTTCGACCCAGACACTCCGTCCACCAACGCCAACGGAACCGCCCACGCCCACGGCAACGGCAGCACCGATGCCGCCTCCCGCCGCACAGAAATCAAGGGCATCTTCAACCGCAGCGACGGCATCCTCTGGGACCTCATCGAATGCGGCGGCGAGCGGCGCCCCGAGACCGCCCCAGTCTCCAAACCCCGCCCCTTCGAACGCACCAAAAGCAGCACGACCGCCCAGCACCAGCTCGCCAAAGAACTCCGCGCCGCCCTCACAGCCTCCAAGACCACCCGCAAGCACATCGTCATGGTCGCCCACTCCCAAGGCTGCCTGCTCCTGCGCCTGGCGCTCGAGCAAATCTACTCCGACCCGCAGCACGCCGACCTCCGCGCGCCCATGGCCTCCCTCCTGCACGTCTACACCTTCGGCAACCCGGCCTACGACTGGGACGTGCACGCCTACACCGCGAGCACGGAGCACTTCGCCAACGCGGCGGACTTCGTCGCCGTGCTGGGCGTGCTGCGCCTGTACAAGCGCAACGCCGACGGGCCGGCGAAGACCGTCGACGTCACGTACTGCTCGCGCTGCAGGGTGGGCGACCCGGACCACGAGCGGCTGCCGACGCAGAAGGTGTTTGTGAACGAGACGCAGACGGGCCACTTGTTCGGCAGCCAGTATAGTCTGCAGCAGAAGGATTACGTGTGCGCGAACGACGGGCAGAGCAAGTCGAAGCTGCTGGCGAGGGCGAGGAGGAATGTTGGGCCTCAGCCTCAGCCTCAGGCGCGGTCGTGACGGTCTCCGCCGTCGGTGCTGGCCGAAGAGGCGGAACCGTATCGCGCGGGCGACTGTGGGGGGTTGGTGTATGGTCTTGGGGAGGGGGTGGGGTATGCAGGAGGGGAAAAGTTGGAGTCGAGGACGTCGCTGTTGGAGTTCTTGGGGTTTTCGGGATGTTTTTGATCACGGTCGTTTCTTTCGTATTTCTATTTCATATTTAACGAACGCATGGGGTTTTTTATGGGGATGTAATGGTTTGGGATGTCAATACAAAGTCTGGGTTTCTACAATCTTCGTTCGTCCGAGATTTTGAACGGAGTGTATGAAGAGCAGCATCAGGATACTTCTCCTGAAGATCACCCAAGTTTGGACCTAGCTGCAGAAACCCAGTGCAGCGATCATCGGTGTCGAGTATCTCGTGTTATTGAAACGAATCCGACCAATCCGGCCAGCGTCACCACCTGCACCCACATTCGTTCACAACCTGGCCCCAAAAACATGACCGTGACAACCTGCCATCTCGTCAATGGTGGTACAGTAGACAAAAAAGACAAAAATGTAATGAAGAACATCTGTTACAAACCCCCGGAATCGAACCGGGAACCTTCTGTGCTGCCATCAGCGTGCATGTTGCAACTGTTGTTAGACAGAAATCATAACCGCTAGACCAGGCTTGCTGATTACAACTTGTCGTTGAATTAATGGAAGTGACCAGCTCTCTGTAATATATAAAACAAAGATAATAAGGTCCTGATTCATTACATCATCCATCAAAGCTTAAATCAGGATTCAAGACCTGGAAGAAGTGTTTGGCTCCATATAGGAAACTTCGCGGAAGAGACTCCGAAGAGTTTGGAGTCGCCATGCCCAAATTGGAACGGCTTGTCTTCGTCCCAAAGAAGGCTCCAAGTCCAAAATGTCCACAACCGCTTTTTCCCCCGATACCTTCCACGACCACATCCCCTCAACCCTTTCAATCTCAACTCATGATAAAACCAATCCGACAACAATGCGCAGGTCTTCCTTTCGTCTCTAGACCCTAACTATCTCGCCTCTCTCAAACATCCAAGCCCCCAGCCCCAGCGCTCCGATTGGCGGCCCCAGAATGATCGACGCCTGATCCCTAGTACATTGCTCAAGGCCGACGCCACAGCAGCAGTATAGCGTTTCAGGCGCATATTTCTCCGCAAAAGCCCAAGCCCCTCGCTGTAGCGCGGTAGGAGCGTCCCCGGACCGTTTGCAGAAAGAGGCATCGATACCCGGCGCTCCGGTTGGTGGAAGGTGGACTCAAGGGGTTGAGAGCTGATTCGTGGGAGTCGGTCTCATGTACAGTAGGGTATAACTTCACACGCCTTGGACTTGCCTCCGTGGTCTTCTGGCGCGGTGTGGTGGTAGCACGAGGGCGGGTTTGGTGAAGTCTGAGCGTGTTTACGCAATCAAAGAGTGATGCTTCTCAGTGTTGGAGGGATGTGAGTGGAGGAAATTGAGGGACTGGGGACGGAAGTATTTGCTCGTGGAGCATGTTGTGATCTTAGAGTATCTTGGTGATCGAAGACATAAAAGACCTTGAGGTCTTTCATCGATCTGTCCGTCCAAGCTCAACCCAGACCAATTCATCGATCATTTGTGGACCACTCTCGACATCATGAAACTTTCCGTCCTTGCCGTGGCGGCATTGTCGCCTTTGACTGCTCTTGCAAGTCCTCTGGTTGCAAGGCAGAATGCTAGCCCTGTTGGCTATGCTAGTATGGGTATGGAAGTCTAGGCTCACGATTCACTGACTGAATCCGCTAACAACTTCTAGTATGTCTCTTTCCTATTAGAAGATCGATCAACGATCGAAACTTCTGGCACAGCAACACATGCAATCGAACCACCCCTTTCGACCCCGATCAAACCACAACAACTATCCAACTAACCTCCCCTGACAGAACGGCGGCACGACCGGCGGCGCCGGCGGCAAAGTCGTCACCGTCTCGACCTACGCCGACCTCGCCGCAGCCGTCAAAGACGAAACGGCCCCGGTAACCGTCTACATCAAGGGAAAGATAACCGGCACCGAGAAAATCCGCGTCGGGTCCAACAAATCCATCCTGGGCCTAGACTCCACCTCGACCATCACCGGCTTCGGGCTCTTCCTCCGCGCCGCCAACAACGTGATCATCCGCAACCTGGCGATCTCCAAAGTGCGCACGGGCGACCCCGGCGGCGACGCCATCGGCGTGCAAGAGTCCTCCAACGTCTGGATCGACCACTGCGACCTGTCGTCGGACCTCACCTCGGGCAAAGACTACTACGACGGGCTCGCGGACTTCAGCCACGGCAGCGACTGGCTGACGGTCAGCAACACGCTGTTCCACGACCACTTCAAGGCCTCGCTCGTCGGGCACAGCGACAACAACGGCGGCGAGGACCGGGGCAGGCTGCACATCACGTACGCCAACAACCACTTCCGCAACATCAACAGCCGCATGCCGCTGCTGCGCTTCGGGACGGCGCACGTGTTCAACTCGTACTTCGAGGGCGGGGAGACGGCGGTGAACACGCGGATGGGGGCGCAGGCGCTGGTGGAGAGTACCGTTTTTACGGGGGTCAAGAGGGCGGTGCTGTCGATTGATTCGAAGGAGGTCGGGTACGCGGTGACGAGGGATTTGGTGCTGGGTGGGGCGACGGACGAGGCGCCCAGGGGGACGTTGACGAGCGTGCCGTATAAGTATTCGTTGCTGGGGAGTGGGAATGTGAAGGCGGCGGTTGTGGGGAAGGCGGGGAATACGTTGAAGCTTGGTTAGAGGGGGATGGTAGGGTGAGAGAGGAGGTGTTGTCGGTTGGTTGATCGTTTGGTCTGTTGATTCATTAACCAGTCATTCATTCATCAATTCGATCGATTGACCAATGCTTTCAGTCATGCTGCTAGTAGTCAATTAATTTAGTAAACGATTGAAAGGTCAACCAATCATTCGATTGAATGATTAGCGATCCGTTGTTTCCGCAATGAGTCTTTCGGCGGTGCGAGTTTGTTTGGCTGTGAGTTCTTAAGTGGGGATGGCTTGCACGAGGAGATACGCGATTCGATAAATTGCTGAGATTTATTCGCGATATGCTAGGGATTTTCTAACATTGATTCGAGGTGGAAGGTGGTCGCCAGACTCGTTCCGTCATACCTCAAAGGACGGGGGATCAGGTCCCGCTAATTTGACAAGCTGATTTGGCTTATCAATTCTCTTGTCCATAGCTTTAGTTCTCTTGGACTGACCGAGTAAAATATCGAATCAGACGAATCTTGATGGTTTCGAGTGATCGATCGAGCAAGAGCCACCAAAATTCCAGCCAACTAAAATCCACCAGCCAGCTTTTCCTACCTCTTTCAGATGATATCGCATCCCATCCAAAGACACCATCGATGGAGAATCAGACACCAGAAACCAGATGTTTCTGTACTTGGAAAGGGACGCAGTGGCGTCACGAGCGAGTATGTAAACGTTCTGTTCGCAGCTAGGAATATTTAGTCCAGCATACGCCGTATGGGTCTTCCACGAGCCCACGGGTAGATCTGAGAGTGGGGCGAGATGGAGCGCAATGGAGGCGAAGACGAGAAAAAGGCGTCCTCAGCTAGACGTATAGGAAACTCAACATATTTCCTCAAGGAACGTCCCCTAGTCGTCAGTCCACATCCACGGCGCCCCGACCGGTTAACAACAGGGGAAGATCAGACAACCATGATCCCACACGATGCGCAAAACCCCCACGTGTACAGTACACAGCAACGTACCCGCAGCGCAGCACAGCGTAGCTCCGTACACAAGTGTCAGCAGCAGAGCACGCGACAGCACGCCCCGACGCCCACGTTGCGCCCACGCTCGCTCACCGACCGAATGTCTCACCTACATGCATGTGTAAAATACAGCATCCATGCCATGCAAGGGGCCGCACACGAGCTCCAGAAATTTCCTTCAGACCTTTCCGTCTGGTTTATTAGCGGGCTTGCCCTGCGATCTGCGATTCTGAGATAGTCTCGAGGGTGGAGGGTAGAATCCCACCCGGTAAGCGAGCAGTAACCGGCGAGCGGGTTTTAACGCTTTATTTGACTGCTACGGGAAGAATAAAAACCTGGAAAAGTGATAGAAAATAAATTCAGCTATTTATCTAACGTGCTATATATTTTTCATCTTTCAGGTATCGTTCTGCGTTCTACAAGAGACGTTCTGAAACGTCGACTGCGAAAGCCGCTGCTGCTGGAATTTGGCGCTTACGAGCCGCTCATCGACAAGTTCCGCAGCCTGGCCTACATCAACCGTCCGCCTTGGGCCGGCACCGAGCACGAACTGGTCTACGAAGAGTCGGCGTTTCCCCTGCCAGAACCGCGCCGAGTCCAGCGACGAGAGCGACTTTGAGAGAGCCAAGCGCGAGCCCGAGGTGAGTTTCTAGCCAAGCGCCGCCTCGAAGACGTGTATCTCGAGTGCGGCTGGGACGTGAACGCTGCGGAGCAGACTGGCTTCCGACGCGACGAGTTTTTTTGGAGAAAAGAAGACGGCATCCTGATGCGGTCTACGAAGACCGTCTGGAGGAGATCAGGCGGCAGCGGGAGTTGTAAGGCGTCCTAGCAGCAACGGTATTGCGATCGCACACCCAAGCAGCAGGGAATACAGACAGTAGCTGGCGCATCAGCACCAGCTCCGGCGTTAAGGGCAAGCCTTGGAGGCAGCTGACAGAGCAAGGATCCGGATGCGGCGTCCCGGGCGTCTCGCGAGCGCTGACAGCTGCAGCACTCGAGCGCGCGAGTCGCCATCTCGGAGCTCTTGGACGGGGCACGCGCTTCCCAGAATCTCAAACACGCGCCCAGCCTGGCGAAGACCACATTGCGTCGCAGAGCAGGGCAGAGCACAGCACGGTGTCGCCAGAGCGCAGCGCAGATCCAAGAAACACGTCCCCGGCGCGTCGCGGTCGCGTGTTCAATACGCCCTGCGCCAGCCACAAGCGCCCCGAATCAACAGATCGCCCACGCCCGAGCGTGATTCGCGCGGAACAGCGCGGCACTTTCGCCCCGGGGGGGCCTGGGCCAAGACTGAGCGCGAAAGAAAACGCCCGTTGGACGTCACCTGCACTGACTCTGTCCGCTTGAATAAGGTAATGAATCAATCGGGGGGCTCGGAGCCCGGATGGGCCAGGGCCCGGACGCGGCGCGCCGAGGGGAGTTGTGCACGCGCGCTCGGGATTTTGTGCGAGCGGAGGGGCCCCTGGCTGGCTCTCACGGCAACGCTTGGTGCTGGCGGCCCGCGATTCTTCGGCTGGCGGCGATTCAGGACTGAGATTTTTTTTGTTGGTTGTTTGTTGGGAGATTGGAGCGTGCGCTAGCTGTGTGAACTACATGGGTAGGAGGAGGATGGGACCTCGGTAGGTGGTTAGTGGGTGTTGGTAGGCAGACAAGCAGGCAGATGGTTTCGCTTTGCGGATACGAGCTGAACTGGAGGGATTCTTTTTGTGCGCTTTGTGCATATCTTGCGGGAGAGCTCGGCCAAGAGATGCGGCGCAGGTTTACTCAGCCTCGCAGGACAGCGTCACTGGTGCTGCGGCGCGGCGTGGCATGGCAGGCGGGCACGACGATGATGATGGCGTCGTGCATTGCATTTGCATTTGCTGATGCGCAGGGCGAGCGGTGAGGTCACGGCGCATACAGGCGAAGCTTGAGGCTTGAGCGAGCAGGCGGGCGGCAGGCGGGCGGAATGGAAAGTCGCTCTCGCTCCCGTCAGGCGTCGATGGCGCGAGCTTTGTCGGCCGTTTGCAGGCAGGCAGGCATCCCTCGCTGGTCGGCCGCTTGCAATCAGGCATCCCTCGCTGGTCGGCCGATTGCAGGCATCCCTCGCTGCCCGGAGGCTCAGGCAGCGAACGAGCGAGTGCGAGGCTCGAGTAGTGCATGTAGTGCACCACAGTACATACATACTACCAGTCCACTAGTGCACCACAGTACATACTGCCAGTCCACCGCACCACATGCCGACCGCAGCCGTGCTGGCCCTCCCGGCGCTTCCGCGATGCTGGAGCCTGGCGGGCGTTGGCTCGCTAACCGTATAGTAGCTCCAACAGCAAGTACACTACTACACACCTGGTCAGTTAGCACAACGACTGCTGGGCCACTGCATCCGGCGCGCACGAGTCGCATCCGCCAACTGCCTGCCCTTGCCCGTCACAGTGCACACTCCGACCGCCGTGCACGCAGCCCTCCCTCCTCTACGGCAGCAATAACAACAACAAGATACCTTACCACAACACAATATCATCGCCCACCCCGGCATTATCGTCACGCATTAACGCCCTCCCACGGCACTCTCCCCCTGCACCTGCGCCTGACGTCGGCGCTTGCCCGCCCTGGCTGCCGCTCGCGTGCGCCTGGAGATTGCTCGAATTTTAAGATTGCGCCAGTGCTTCCCGCCAGCCCAGCCCAGCGCGCGAAGGCTGCCGCCGAGAAACGCCTCTGCCCGCCTGCTGCTCACTGCTCGCTGCTGTCACGGCCCTGCGCGCGCGACTCCATCCCGTTTCCGTCTCCGTTTCCGTTTCCTGTCTCACCTCGCCAGCCTTCCTACTGTACAGTACTCCTCCTCCTCCGCCTGCAGCACACTTACCAACCGCCGCCCTGCATTGCATCCTCCCTCCGCCCTGCTGTGCTTGCTGAGCTGTGCCCTGCCTTGTGCTACCCCGTCGCCGCGCCGACTGCCGCCCAGCACTTCGCCTCACTCTCCACACCCAGCATCATAGCCCGGCACCGCCTGCTCGACCGCCCTCTGCTGCCTGTACTGCGACACAAAGGGCGCCGACCCGCCTCACCACCACCACCATCACCGCCGCCCTCTTCTCCGCCTCCGCCGACTGCCTCACGCGACCATGGCAGCCTCCTACTTCCTCAACGGCGGCGACGACTCCACCCAGCGCTTCTTCACCACCAGCAAGATCCCGCTCACCCTCCCGGCGATCATCCCTCACAGACTGCGCCGCAAGTTCCGCTCCACGAGGACGAGGTTACGGTCGGGAAACCAGCACCACCTCACCACCTCCATCACCCGCCTGGAGACCTCATTGAACCCGGCCGATACCCTGAGGAGCTTGAAGAGACACCAGTGGAGTCCCTGGGATGCACAGTACATATTCCTTGCCATCCTCGGCATCTTCTCGCTCTGCGTCATCCAAAGCCCTGGGCCTTTCGTCAAGACCCTCGTGGCCACATTGTTGATGTTCAGCCTTCTGATACCTCTGACCCGGCAATTCTTCCTGCCTTTCCTGCCTATAGCGGGATGGCTGATCTTTTTCTACGCCTGTCAGTTTATCTCCGGTGAATACCGCCCGCCCATCTGGGTCCGTGTTCTTCCCGCGCTCGAGAACATCCTCTACGGCGCCAACCTGAGCAACATCCTCTCCGCGCACAAGAGCACCTTCTTCGACGTGCTGGCCTGGCTGCCCTACGGAATCACGCACTTCGGCGCTCCCTTCGTCTGCTCCGGTCTCCTGTTCATCTTCGGCCCGCCCGGCACCACTCCCACCTTCGCCCGCGCCTTCGGCTGGATGAACATCATCGGCGTCAGCATCCAGCTCTGCTTCCCCTGCGCGCCGCCCTGGTACGAGAACATGTACGGCCTCGCGCCCGCCGACTACAGCATGCCCGGGTCCCCCGCCGGCCTCGCGGCGATCGACAAGCTCTTCAACATCGACCTGTACACCTCGACCTTCACCGCCTCGCCCGTCGTCTTCGGCGCCTTCCCCTCCCTGCACTCCGGCAGCGCCACCATCGAAGCCCTCTTCATGGCGCACGCCTTCCCGCGCCTGCGCCCGCTCTTCGTCCTCTACACCCTCTGGCTCTGGTGGGCCACCATGTACCTCAACCACCACTACGCCGTCGACCTCGTCGCGGGCGGCATCATCAGCGCCACCGTCTACTTCGTCGCCAAGTCCGCCTTCCTCCCGCGCATGCAGCCCGGCAAGACCTTCCGCTGGGAGTACGAGTACGTCGAGCGCGGCGAGGCCCGCCAGCCCTTCGCGTACGGCTTCGCCGGCGACCTCGACGAGGAGGCCTACCCCGCGCTCGCGGGCGACAGCGACGAGTGGACGCTGGGCTCGAGCTCCAGTTTCAGCCCGGCGTCGAGGAGTCCGTCCACGGGTTTCAGGAGCCCGGTCACGGGCGACGAGAGCTGGGAGGGCGACACCCTGGCTAGTGGCAGCGATAGCGAGGGCATCAAGGGCTAGGTGCTGGCGAGGAGCCTTGGCTAACGAACGGTATCATTTCACGACACGCTCCTCCGACGTCACGCGGCGATGGGCTTTCGGCGGGCGTTTTTGGGCTGGGAAACCCGGTTCGGTCAACGACTCACGTGCGACTGAGCTCACGAGCCCACGCGGACGACCGGACGAACGCACCGCACGACACCACGGCGCAACCCACAACGACAATACCACAAACCTTAATATAGACACCACCACCACCTTCTTCGATTCGATTCCCCGACCGGCGACTCGCCAAACCGACAAACAAATTCGTGGACACCCGACACACCTGTAAAACTTTTGTAAAAAAAATCCCCCCAACACCGGCGACACCGCGGAAATCGAATCGAATCGAAGAAAGAGAGAGAGAGAACCGAAATCCACGACGACGAGCCACCACACTCGCTTGTACAACACTACCGAGCGGAAGACCAGCCCCGAGAGCTCGACTCCCCTTCCCGCGCGATGATGGGCAACACGGCGCTAGCGCGGGAGGAAGAAAGCGAGTTTTGGGGTGGAAGAGGGAGCGCACGCACGCGACAATTGCTGGAGAGAGGACGACGGCGACGACGCCTAGAGATTCTAGAGCACTGCCGCTGGTCTCGAGCGAGAGCTTTGGGCTGAGCCGTGGCTTTGGCTTTGTTCGGCGCGTGGGTGGGGAAGAGATGGGGGTTTTGTGCATTTCTGTGCAGAAGATGGGTTGAGGGACGAAGTGGAGACGGAGACGCTATTGTATCAAAGGAAAGGACATAATTGTAATTGTTGAGGACAACGGGACATGGGGAATCCGGAGATTATAGATAGACGAACGAGCATGCCGAACGGCGAGTGATTGGCGTGCGCATCGATGGGAATGAATGGGCAGGGTAATAATACATACAGATGGACAAACGAGAGGGTTGTTCTTGTGCACTGCATGCTTTCTCGCGGTTCACGTTTCACTTTTCCTTTCGCGTTCGGACCACAATCTCTCGTCGACGGTCTTCGGGCAGTGGGTGACTTTAACACTTGTGCTCTGTGTTCCATTTTGTCGCTCTGCATTACTGCCGTCCCCGCGAAAGAAGCAGGTATCTACCTATGTTCTCGCTTTTGTTCGCTCTTTTTTTCCACCTCTCCGCTCCTCTCGCTTCGCCGTCCATTACCCGCATTGCTCAGACTTGAAACGCAGGACAGGGGAGAAGAGAAAAGGAAAGGGGTATCGAAGTCGTAGAAAGGGCATCGAGGAAACAAACCAGAATCAAAGCAAGAATAGAGAGAACCCGCGACGCACGCTTCGCTCCCAAACGCTCAGACTCCCAAACGCAGCAAAATCACCATCGTCATCGTCATCATCATCGTTATTATCTCCATCATCCTCCCTCCCACAAGGAGAAGTTTTCCCCTCCTCCCCCTCATTCCCTCTCCTCCCCCTCACCCCCTCCCCCTAACCCTCGCCCCCCAAACCACCAACCCCGCCCCAGCCCCCAACAACCCGGTCGCCGCAACCCTCGCCCCCAAATCCGGCAGCGCAACCGAAATCACCAGCGGCAGCACCAGCAGCGCCGCGAGAAACGCCGTCTGCTCCCACAGAACACCGTCCCTCTCCCTCTCCCTTGCCCCACCAGCCTCCCTCTCAAGCGAACCGGGCACGACCAGATCCCCCTTGCCCAAAAACGCCGCCTCGCCCTCGCAAACCGGCGCGCGATCCTTGAGAAAAGCGCGGTAGGCCGCGACCTCGCCGCTCTCAGCGGGCCGGGAGTCGCGCTCGAGCGCGGCGAAATCGCGCAGCGCGGCGTGGTACTGTTGCTTTTTGAGGAAGATGCGGCCGAGCAGGGCGGTGCGGTGGGCGAAGATGGGCGGGGTGTGGGGGTGGGATTCGGCGCGGCGGGAGGCGGGGTGGTGCTGGGTTTGCTTTTCGTGGTGGGCGGGGTCGGGATTGGGCGGGGAGGTGTAGGTCTGGGCGACGATTTCGTCGAGGACGCGGAGCTGGGATTCCATTTCGGCGAGCTCGTCTTGGAGGTGGAGGAGGATGCGGTGGTGGAGGTGGGTGAATTTGCGGTAGAGGGGGGTTAGGTGTGGTTCCGCTGTGGTTGTGCTGGTGGAGGAGGTTGGGGGTGCGAGGTGGGTGGCGAGGAGCTCGTAGCCGGCTAGGGTGGTTTTGCTTAGGTCGGGGGCTTCGGGGACGTGAGGTGGGTTTGGCGCCGGTGGGTGAGTTGTGCAAGATGGTGAGGGGGTTGATCGAACTACGTTGGCTGGTATTGGTCTGGTTGGGACGGGATGGTGGATGTAGTGTTGGAGTGCCTGGTGGGTAGCTGGGGTTGCGGAATCTGGCGCTTGAGAATCATCGTGATCAGACGCTTCAGGTGGTGACGTGAATTCGTAGGCGTAGGGATGCTGCGTGAAAGCCATGTGTTCGCGCATTTCTTGCTCTCGTTGCTTCAGACGTTGCTCGGCATCCAGTGCGCGAAGTGAGGTGTGAGACGACCGTCGACGATTTCCATCTAACTCTGGTATTGAAGAAGCCATGGATGGGGAGGCGGTGCTTCCATTATCACTCCGTTGGTCGCTGGCCCCACTGGAGTATCGTTCTTTCTGAGCGTTGAGCGTAGATGAGACCATACCTGGAGATCCGCTGACTGGTTGGGTGGTGGCTCCATTGAAGTCTTGATCATATTTTCTACGCAGCTCGGCTACGCTGACACCTGGATTACGTGAGGTGGTAGGCGACGGCATCGTGGATCTTGAAGAAGGCGTCGCCGGCCCCTCACTTGATCCGGCGTCGGAACCTTGGTATCGCGACGAGACAGATGACGCAGGTGACTTTGCAGACTTGCCATTGTGCTCGTCGACCACAGATGGATCCTCCATATAGTCAAAGACATTCGGAGATTTTGAGCGCGACATGGTGCTGAGATTGGAAGGTTTTGCCGTTTTGGCCTTCTCCGATCCGGCTGTATCTGCACGTGAGGTGAATCCTCTTTGACGATCGTACGATCGTTGAGTTATGGTAGAATTGCTGCCACTTGACCTGTCGGATACGGTGGTAAGGCTAGATAGAAGCGATACTAATGATGGATTGATCCTGGGGATTGGCTCGGATCTGCGCTGGGCGCCGGTGACCTTCCGCCTCGCTGGATGGCGGTGATTGGAGTCTGAGGATTCTCTATGTCGACTAGTGCGAGACTTCTCCTCAGTATCTCTGTTACTGGGCCTGGTCCCATATATGCTTTGCGTGTTTCGACTATTCGTGTCGGCTGATTCGAGTATGCGACTCAATTTAGGAAGAAAGCGTCCAATGTCGGCGCTGACGTTACTCGAATGCTTCGTCTTTCCCAAGCGATCCGTCTTGCTATCCTCATAGACCGGCTGTCTGGACTTACGGCGTCTCCTGGGTCGGTCTTCGTCGACATCAACCCATTCAGAGGCGGGGCGGCTTGGCTCTTTGGAAGTTGAAACCCGGCTGCGGGCACCTGGCTCGTCTCCAGCGCCAGGCTGCTCCCTCATATGCTCTGAGACCGCGGCGCCGAGTGGCACAGAAGATGTGGACCGTCCAGTCTATGCAGTGGCACAGGCGTCAGTCCGACAGACAAAAAGGTGGGATGAAGGTATGCGATGCTTCTAGAGCGGTGAAAGAAGGGCCCGAGAATAGAAAAGCGCACTTACCATGCCGTCTCCGCGCCCCAGAAACGCGTCAAAAGCCTCTTGGGTATCTCTACAGATTCAGAATCCACTGCCTCGCGACCACGCCAAACACCCTTTCGTCAGCCATGCGGGCTGGCCTGTAAGCGTACCAGACGGAGGGCGAGAGGGCTACTCCGGCATGCAACGGGAAAGGTAGGACAGCGCAGCAGAGCCAGCAGCGCGCGAGCACACCAGGCCGGCCGGGCGATGCAGGGTGGATTGGAAGGGGCAAACAGCTACGGGCAGGTAGAGGTGGCCCCAACAATGAGAGGGCGTCGGCGTGTCTCACAGCAGCAGCAGCCGTGAAACGCGAACGGCGACCGGGGTTGGACGAAGATACGGCCAGTGCTCAGGGGTGGGCCTGTGGTTGGAGACGACGATGTGCTGGCGCGAGTCCGCGTGCCGCATGTCATGCAGCTGGTGCAGAAGAGGCGCAAGCCGCACCCGACAGATGGGACAGCCGGGCACACGCTGACGACCGGATCCGCGAGTGCGCCATGATTAGCTGCGGCGGCGTCACCACTGGCCTGCAAGGCGAAGGAGTGAAGGTTGTGATGGGTGCGGTATAGACAGGGATCCCTCCAGTTGTCGCCGCATGTCCCCACCCCCAAGCTTTGGCGTCCGACGTCTGCGGGACCGCCCTCGGCTGGAGTTGGAGCGATCATCACGTGATTCCAGGGCACCTCCGGCTGGCCGCACGTCCGCGTTAGGAAGTTGCGGCATTGGTAGGACTTCGTCTGGAGGCGGCGCATGTGAGCGGCCAGATACACACCAGAGCATCCACCATGGCACGCAAGGCGCTCGCAAACGACCAGATCGTCAAGCTCATTGTCGGCGCCGGCCAGGCATCGCCCTCGCCGCCCGTCGGTCCGGCTCTGGGCTCCAAGGGTGTCAAGTCCATGGACTTCTGCAAGGTATGTGTGTGTTGGTACCCTACACCATGCGCTTGCGCTGACCGCCATGCTTCCAGGAGTTCAATGCCCGCACAGCAAACTATGTCCCCGGCACACCCGTACCCGCGCGCGTCACCGTCCGTCCCGATCGCAGCTTCCACTTCGAGATCCGCACGCCTCCCACTGCACAGCTCCTCCTTGCCGCCGCCGGTGTGAAAGCGACGAAGAACAAAGTCCGCGGCGCCGGAAATGTTGCTGGCCCGAACAGCAAAGCAGGAACTGATGGCAAAGGCAAGGCTTCCTTCAACCACAGCGCCGCGCCCGGCATGGCTGGAACTGGTTCGGTTGGCGAGATCAGCTTGAAGCACGTGTACGAGATCGCGAAGATCAAGCACTCGGAGGTGAGACTGAGCGGGCAGCCTTTGGAGGGAATTGTCAAGAGCATTGTTGCTCAGGCGGGCAGCTTGGGTGTGAACATTGTTCACTGAAGGATGTCTTGCAACGTTGGATGAAAAGTCAATGAAGCCAGAGACGAGAATTTAATGGCTGTCAGGCGCTGAACGAAGCAAGAGTGGGAGCCTTTGATACCCGGCGTGAGGGCGTCGTGCAGCAGAGGGATTTGCATTTCAGCGAGCATCAAAATGGGAGTTCACAAGGCGAGTGTTGGATTTATGAGGCCGGGCACAGTCGACAAGCCCGGGACTGTATATTACTGTATCAATCAAGGAGCGTGCGGGAGACGAGACCTCCCAGAATGCGCTTGAAATCACGATTCGACAACGTCAATACCACAGCACACTGCGAATACTCCACGCTGGCGCGAATATCACTGATGAACGAGTTCTGAGGCTCTAAGAATTAACATTCATGCTTTTAATCCACCCGTATTCTCATGACGCTAACCATAAATTTCGATCAGATATCGTACATCTCAGCGTTCCATCGTCAATTATGTGTACGCCCCAGCTTTATTTAACCGAAGAATCCGCTGTTCTGCTGGCGATCACTGTCGCTTTCTTCCTCATCGCCTTCAGGCTCGGCTTTCTTGCCTCCCTTTCCGGTGAGGCCACCAACGACACCTGAGCCCAGAGAGCCCAGTCCCTTGCCTTCACAGCTGTCAGTATTCGCTCTCTCTATCGGCATCAATTCGGGACAGTACATACCAACGCCTCCAACGGTCGAGCCGACGCCGCCGATCACATCGCCCTTGCCTAGCTTGCCGACGCCGTCACCCACACCACCTGTGACATTGCTCACGGTACCACCTGTTCGCACTTGTCAGTGAAACTGTTCCTCAGGTCCAAACACAGAGCTCAAACATACCGACACCCTTCGTGACACCGCCAACAGCCGAGCCAACTCTTCCACCACCGCCGGGGAGAGCGCCGGTCACACTGTCGCCGAGACCTTCAACAGCGCCTCCGGCTCCGCTGCCAGCGCCAGAGACTGTGTTTCCGACTCCGCCAGTGGCTCCCGAAGCCACGCCCTTGACGTCGCCCTTTCCGAGCGCACCAGTGGTGTCTCCCACAGTTTTGCCGACTCCGGACGTGGTCTTAGAGAGTGTCTTGCCTGCGTTGCCGGTTGTGTTGCCGATGGCCTTACCGGCAGGGCCGCCGATGGTGTTGCCTGTTCACCTGGTCAGATAATTCTGGAGATGGAGTGTACCACGCTCCCTTACCAAGATTCTTTCCGGCACCCCCGACAAGCTTGTTCGCGCCATCGCCAGCATCGTTCACGGTCTTTCCAGCACCGCTTCCAACACCACTGACTGTCTGTCCAGTTCCCTTGGCAGCTCCGCCCAGCGTACCCTTGATATCACCACGAGAAGCAGCACCAGCAGTATCGGTACCGGTCTTCTTCAGGTTGCCAACAGCACCCGTCGCAGCATTACCGACATTCTTGCCCGTCTTGCTAGCAGTCGACGTGGCAGCCTGCCCAGCATCGCCAGCCGTCTTGGTAGCGCCCTGAGTCGTCTGGCCGACCTTCTTCGTCACCGGCGCGCTCCTGCCGCCAGTCGCCTGGTCGAGTTTGCCTGACGAAGCAGCATCATCAGCATTTGACACGTTTTTTTGAGAGAGCAGCCTGCCCCATCCCAATCACCGCCGCGCTTCGTCCGCGGCCTTCCATCTGCACGTGAGCCACTCGGGCAGCCACTGCGCGATCTCGTCTGGGTTGCGGCCCTGCGGCGCGGGCACGGACACGGACGTACCTGTCGCGGTTCCTACGGTCTTGTTGACGCCCTGGCCTGCGGTGTCGGTCGTCTTGTTGACGCCTTGGCCGGCGGTGTTGGTCGTTTTGTTCAGGGCTTTGGACGCTTGACCGGTGCCTTTCTGGGCTGTGTCGCCAGCTGAAGACCGATGTTAGCACTACATTCATGTCGAAATGAGCATTGCCAACTCACCAGCACCAACTCCCTTCTGCGCAGTCCCGCCAACCTGCCCAGCAGTCTTCTTGACCGGCGCCGGAGCCTTACCAGTCGCAGCCCCAGCAGTCTTCTGGACCTGATCGGTCGCCCCGCCAGCAGTCTTCTGCGCCTGCCCAGCCGTCTTCTGCACCGAGCCAACAGGGTCCTTGGCCGTCGCGCCGGGCTTCTTGACAGCGCCCGTCGCCGAGCCAGCAGTCTTCTGCACGCCGTTCGTCACGTCGCCCGCAGCAGCGGGCTTCTTCCTCGAAGGCTCCGGCGCAGACTGGATGGGCTTCTTCGAACCGATGACCGAGCGGGCGGGCTTCGCTGCTGAGCCCGCGGTGCTCTTGGCCGTCGAGGTCGCGCCGTTGGCGGCGGCGGGGGCTTTCTTGACGGGGGTCTTGTTGGCAGCGGTCTTGGCTGTGCCGGTTGCGCCGGACGCGGCCTTTGCGGGCGTGGCCTTCGCGGGTGTGGATTTGGCGGGTGTCGAACCACCGCTCTTTGCGGGCGTGCTGCCGGCTGCTTTGTTGCCTAGCTTTTGGGGGGTCTTTTTGGGCGCGGACTTGATGTCGTTGTCTACCATGCTGATCTTCGACATGCCGTCTGAGAGGTGATGGGTTAGCCAGCTGTTCCCTCTAGAGTGACGTGGCATTTGCTCGAAGGGTATGCTGCTTGAGAGCAGGTGGGTTCCATGATCCCAAGTGCCAGGCTCGCGTTCCACGAGTCTGGTCAGGACCGTGCCATTCCAGCAGCATAGACCACACCGCGTCTACATCAGAGCTCCAACAAAAGACATACCTTCCAAGCCAGCAGTCTGTTTCTTAAGGTCTTCCATTTTCCTTAGAATCCAATAGCAGCAAAGCAATTGCACCAGAACGCTCAATAGCATAAAAACAAAAGTCAAGCTAAGAGGACACGAGGTAATATACGAGTAGGAAGACAGGAGAGCTCTCCGCATGAGAAACAGGTTTCCCACCCATGCCCTCTCCCGCCAGCCACGGGGTAGGGATACGGCGAGTAGAGAGCTGCGCATGCATGCATGCCAGCACAACGTCATTGCCCTGAGCTCTCGATGGCAGCGGGCCCTGGGCCAGAACTTACGGACTCGAACTCTCGTCACGCAACGTCGTGCGCGGCCGCCTCGCGTGGCGCACGCCTGCGAGAGTTCGCGGTTGCAGAATCGACGTGGTATTAAGTCGGTGTATCAATTGGATGCTGGCCACGGTTGTGAGTCTGTCTTGCCAATTGGCGCTTCTGTACGATGAGATCGTTGGATGCGCGATGATGGTCGATGGATGTGGGGAAGCGCGGGAGACGAGACCCACGGCCGCGACGAGCATGCATGTCATACCTCGTCTGGGCTGATCAGAGCTGTGGCGCCTAGACTACAGCTGTGGGAGCCCTGTCGAGAAAAATTGTTGTGTATTGTTGACAGGTTATATTTGCAAAAGTGATTCGCATCCGATCCAGCCATCTCCCTTTCCAACGCTTTCTTGGAATGGGAATGGTGTATACTAAGTATTTCAGGGCAGGGCTGACTTTTCAGACGGGTGGAAGAGAAGGTAAAGCTACATGTTCTTACGTTGTACTTCGAGTCGCTAGTCCGGCGATGGGCTCTCCTGGCCTCTAAGCCCCATTCAAAGGCGCCGGGCAACCCAGGTCCTTGAAGATATCGCCGACACTAGAAAGGACAAGCTCGAGCGCACCGGTCGCCAGTCCAGCAACACCATTCAGAAGACCCGGCATAGGTGCCGTCAGAAGCTGAAAGATCAAGCACAGAGCCTCATCTATGCTGACGCCGGCCTCGATCTTGCCGTCCTTGATCGCGCCGAAATTGATAGTGTCGAACTTGCCCTTAGCCGTGTTGCCGCCGAACAGGACCGGGTTCTCGAGGTACATGCTGAGGATGGCGTTCAGCTCGTCTTTCAGCCCGTACGGCTCCACGCGGTTGATGAAGTTCTCCGGGATCGTCTCGTTGCGCGCGTAGAACCAGGTGCCGTCGGGGTTCTGGTGCGCGCCAAAGAAAGTCGAGATGGTCTCCACGTCGGGCTTGTAATCCTTGCTTCCGGAGGCGTAGAGCTCAGGCAAGAACGCGGCGTCTCCGTAGAGGAGCAGGCCAGCCGGGCCAAAGAAGAAGTTCGGGTTCTCCTGCTGGCTCTGGTGCCAGCGCTGATGGCGGTAGCGCGAGAGGCCGGAGATGTTGAACTGGCCCTCGGTGGCTTCGACCATCATGCCAAATTTGGTGCCGTTCAGACTAGTTGTCCCCTTCGTTGAGGAAGAAATCATCTCTGCCCATCGAGGCGTCGGCTTCGAAGTTGTTATGTCCGTTCAAACCGGGCTGGCTGCCTGCGACTTGTGGGGCTGCGGCGGTGCGGTTGGTAGCATCGCAACCAATGGAGAACTTTCTGGAGACGATGTCGCCGTCACCGAGGACGAGGGCAACAAGGGAGATGACGTTGGCGAGGTCCCAGCCCATATTGAAGACGTTTTGGCAGGCGTCAGTCACCTCTGCCAGGTCGGTGATACCATCACGGGCGATGAAGCCATGGTTGGCAAGCATGTTCATCCCCGGGCAACTACAACAAGCGTCAGTGTCGATTTCCAGAGAACCATGACAGAAGGGTTGGCTTACGGTCCGCGGATGTCAGTGGCAGTCGGGTGGATGAACCTGTGCTCCTCATCGCCCGGAGCAGGGACCTGGTAGCCGCCTTTGCCTTTCCCTGGCAGACCATTATTCGCATGGTTGTAAGGAAAGCTTGCATTCCACGGTGCCGCGGGTACGTGGTCGGGATTAAAGGGGCAGTTCTTAGGATCAGCGGCAGGGTAAATGTTCTTTTTTGCCTTGTGCTTGTTCAAGTCAAGCACTGAGGTGTCGAGCAGCTTTTCGTTGCCCTTAAGATTGAGCAGCGCCGGAAATGCGGCGGTGGAGCTCACAAGAAGCGAGATGGCAGTAAGCTTCATATTGCAGAACGAAAGTTATCGAAGGAGCGTAATGAAAAGGATGGTTAGGAGGCTTCCCCAAGTGGACGGAGGGCATTTGGGCTCACTTATGCTGATCCCTTCATCCCTACACCGACCACTTGCAGCGAGCGTGCGCGAACTCGTGTCTACAGTCCTATGCATTGACTTAATGTGCGGGAATGGACCTCCGTGCGTGTACGCTTTCTTGAAACCCAACGGTCAGTTTCGCGTATTGCTGCAATGGCGATGATCATAGTATAACGACATTGGCAATGACCCGGTTAGGAGAAGACTGGCAGTACTCAAGTCGCGATTCAGCGCAGCTGAACAAATGCTTCGTTCCCACACACATGGTGTTCACATCTTCGAATTCACCTTGTCAGCCTCATTGAATGCATTCCTAATTTGAAGGATCCTCAAGACCACGCATGTTATCCTGTCAGGCACCCATCGATTCAGTACAAGCGCACTAAATAACTGACAGGCGGCTGGCGTTGCTCGTAATCAGAGCTAGGTCGACTGTGGATGCTGAAGCCGCTTGGCAGAAGCAAAGACAACTCCGTAATATCTACAACAATCTGCAGCCGTACGCTAGAGACAGGCACGTGGAGTTGACTAAGGAAGTAAAGTTCATGACCAAAAGCGTGCCGAATATTCGCCCGCCGATCAATAAATTTGACGGTGGGTCTGCATGATTCAGATGCCAGGCCAGACCAGACCATGTGGGGGAACATGGAGAGCCGGGTGCCGATCAAACACGCTACAGCTCTCAGGTCTGGAGCTTTGAACGTGAGGAGATTGTTGGCGACCTGGGAGTCATCAGCCTTTGAGGTTTGGAGGACGACTCCAATCGGCCTGTGTTGAGAAAGGGGGTTGCGTTCACCGGCACCTGAGTTGGTCTCGCGTTTGATAGCGCTCATTAGGTACCTGCTATACTTGGTCTAATTATTCGTTGCATGTTCATTTAGGTAGTCACTGATATCGCAGAAGAATATTATCGTCTGAAGTCTCTTCAAACTCGGCCCTTTTGTGACGTGCTGGCAGTGGTCACTTTTGCTCATATCATCAATGCCAGGCCGAATTGATTCGATGTATCCACGTGAAACCCATTCGGCAATATGCAAGCTAAACTGGTATATTGACAGGATGAAGTGTCCATTGGGATCGGCCTGGCGCGCAAGGATGACAGACCAGCTGCACTTAAATTGAAAGAAAAGGCGCCTCATGAGCGTGATGGTCTCGGGAAGTGGCCATTCGGAAGCGCTGTCAGTGACGCACTAGTCCGAATATTTCTAGAAACGTTTCCCTCGCTCGCAGACGCGACAAAGAAGCTGGTCTCTTTGCTTATCTCAAGTCTTGGCGACCTTGCTCTTTGGCACGTTGGCTGAGGAATGCCAATGTTCTCTCGAGCAAAATGCGGGTGATCATGTGTTGCAGACGGGAGCTGTGCGATTGCTTTCTCCAAGACGTTGAGTTGTCTCTCCTGTTCAACAATGGGCACCTTCTTGGCGTCCATATTGGAAAGCTTGTATCCTCCGTGCGAGGGATCGTTGGTCCAGATGATTGGATCTTGTGAGGTGAGCTCCGGTCCATTGGTTCTGCTCGCTCCGTTACCGCGGCGAGAACTGAAGCGCGAGTAAACTAGGCAAGTCCAGCGTCTCAGGGGCTTCCATGCTACAGTCTTCATAGCAGGGACGCAGGCGCAAATCTAACACTCTCAGTCAGCTCAGGTTGATCTCGGAATTGACATGAGTGAACGCACCACGGCCAGGTCTACTTCCAGCGCCGCACAGATCCACAGAGGATATGTGTACCAGGACTCGTCGTAACTTTCAACTAGGCCTTTCCAGATGAACACAGTCTTGAAGACTCCAGCGATAGTGACAATGATTCCGGCCGACAAAAGACAGATAATGCCAATGCGGTCTGCAAGCGGCATGTGAAGACGCATGATGATTGGTGTTGGGAGGAAGGTGCAGAGAAGATCCGCAACGCAGCTCAAAACACCAGCAAAAAGCGTGAGGATACCTTCGTCTACGCACTTTCCGTCGACAACGTCCGGAAATTTCCAATACGCTTGCACCGGGCTGTACATCAATGTCAGCGAGAGCTCTTCTCACTCGGTCCCCTTACAGCAACTTACACGCATGTAAATACGCCCATGAAGATCAGGACGAGGAAGAGTAAGACGTTAAAGACCAGACCAAAATGCACTAACCATCTATACCATCGTGTCGTGGTCTCTTTCACGAGTCGGTAGTATAGCATGATCAGTGAAAGTCGCGTAAAACTTGATGCGGCAACAAACATCTGCTTCGTCACGAAAGCGATGATCTGCGCGTTCTGAATAACGTCTATCCGTACGTCCCACGTATGTCTGTCCCAGCCGTAGCGACGATTGGCTAACAGAACAGCAGCCGTCATGCCGATCGTGAAAAGATATGCCAGAAAAATCAGCCAGTCGTCCAGTCCTATTCTTGACGTCGTCAATCTCGCGTAGATCCGTACAATAATTGACAACGTGACCACGGTGATGAATATGATGTTGATGATCAGCAACTCGTTGCCTCGTGTCACTGGGTCAACATAATTTGGAGCCGGCCACGCTGCGTAGACTTTGAGTGGTATAGCCCTCATCGTCTTGCGCTGGAAAATGTCGAGACAGGACGTGTGTCTCCAGTTGTTCTGTTGGCGAACGTCGTTGTCACGAGACTCCGTTCGTGCTAAAAGACAAGATGATTGCAAAAAAAGGAGCCGGGCGACGCTGGATTCGAGAGTCGGGATGGTGCAGCGTACGGGAATAGTATACCAACGACGTAACTTCTACAGCGAACGGAGCTTCACGCCGACCGGTATGGCATAGACCTCGCGCGATCTGCATAGCGTATATCGTATGCCGCGAGGAGCCGTGACGGCCTCATCTCTAGTGCCGTTGCTCGGTGAAGCTACCGCTCAGGCTTGGGCTGGTGGCAAGATGTACGTGAAGAAATCGGGCCACGCGCCGTTCGAGCCACGGCCCAAAACGACGGTGGAGGATACTCTCGAGTCAAGGAACCCGTGCATCAACGAGGTGGCTTGAAAGTGAGACGACTGTGGAGAATGGAAGGCCATTCTGGGAACCATTAGGGTTGAAGACCGATCGGCCGGCCCGCCGCTTTAGGCGAAGCCTCCTACCAACGAACCCCTGCGAATTTTGATGAGCTCAGCTGGTGGACGAAACTCGGTGTCGGCCGCTCTTTGTTCCACAGCCTCCGGCAATACCATCAATTATTTCGACACGAATACCATGAACGAAACCGCGCCGTAAATTGAACGGCTCTGAGCGCAACGGCGTGCACGCTTGGTAACAAGAGGCGACACACCTTGTCACCACTGTATCGAAGCGTGTTGGATTGCACACCCACGGATGTGCTGGTACCCCTGGCTACATATTAGTAAAGTATCGATATCACGAACCTTGAGTCTTGTACTCTTACCCACACTGCTGATTACGGGCCATCCACGGGAAGCTTTGAAGGTTTCCTTGCCTTGATGTTTTGGCCCTGTGAGTTCTTCGCAGCAGGCGGTCCCCGGCAACAATGGAGAGGGGAGCGTTCTGGGCTCGATTTGTGCTGTGCTGACGCAGGCTGATCTCAATGTGCGACAGGTTGTCAATTGATGGTTTCCGCGTGGGATCCTGTGCAGCTGAACAGGCTCTGTGAAGCCATCGGTTTCACGCAATCGACAAGGGTGCCTTTACGGTCTTGGGCATGACTGCGTTCGCATGAAATTCCTTGACATGTTTGCAAGAGCCTTGGATTTTGACTTGCCGCCAAACTGGCCACCAACGTTCTCATATCACTTTACCGCGAGTCATCCGCAAAAGCCCATCGTCTCCCTCTACGCGCACGATACTTCTGAAGAAATAGCTACAGCCCATTAGATAGGTTGAGTAATCAAGAGTTTAGACAAGTACTTGTCCAAGAGCTGAGCGTACAAGACATGAAACACAAGGTACTGAGATCTACCGCCTTCTATGCGTTGAACCCCAAAAGACAATTGAGTCAGATTGAGGGCAGGGCGAAGGTCATTTTCCACAACAAGACACCTCCATGCAAAAATGATTATATACGCTTGGATATTGGCATTGCCAGTATCTTTTGGAATACAGGCTTTTAGCAGCGTCTTGTACAAATTCGTTCCATGCCCTTGAATTCAAGCTGTGTACTTGAATTCCGGGTGTCGATGACCAAGCCGCCATTTGTCTTCTTGAGTCGCAGTGAGAAGTCTGTGATCCCTCCTTCCCTGTGCCCTGACCTTATTTTCCCACTTCAGGTAGACGAACGTGATCGTGGTTACAGCCAGCAGGATCACCGAGCCGCCAAAGTTGATCACGTGCCCCTGAAGGTATCTCGGGCCGTTATTTGGCAGGTAAGTCCAGGTGGCAATGATGGCCCCTATGTTCCCTTCACCGACTGCGTATGCGCTGACGATGGCGCGTACGCTAGGTCCAGCGGCGTTACTGACCACCCAAGTCAAGAGGAGAGGCGAGCACGTAAAAGCGGGTGCCGTGGTGAGAAATAAAGCGAAGTAGCGTACCGCGGTCGATGGAACGAATGCCATAAGGAGGAAGCCCAAGCAGGTTAGTGGCGTTAGGATCATAATGGGAATTCCACGGCTGTGTAACCTATCGGAGACGAAAGATGTCCCGATACAAACACAGGCTGCGAAAACGTATGGCGGGACGGTAAGGAGCTGGGAATGGGTCGTAGAATATCCCATTGCTTTAAGTAGGGATGGCTATGAATACGTTAGTGAAGTTTAACTTTCCACAATGCTGTGGTTTGCGGCTTCATACCATGAATAGCGAAATGGACGTGAGCGAGAGCAAAGACATCATGATTCCCAAGCCAACAAGCTGTGTGTTAAGATTCACAACTGCCTGCTTCATGACATCCCAGCGCCATGGCGATAGGTCGTCGTCGGCTCCGGTCATCTTGTTTTCGGATGCAATTCGTTCGATAGCGACCGTTCGCTCCTCTACAGTCAGGAAGCTTGCTGATGCGGTGTCATTAGGCACGAACCAGAACACTATTCCACCAACCAGGACGGTGACCAATCCCTCAATGAGGAAAATCCATCGCCATTAGTGAAGATGCCATATTGGGGGATGTTTCCCAGTCCACTGCCGAGCAGGCCACCAAAGGCGCCAGCTACAGAACCACCGGCGGCTTTGATACCCCAACGCGATCCTAGCTCATGGCGCCGATAGAATTGAGCATAGGCGAACATTAGCCCAGGCTGAACCCCTGATTCGAACAGACCCAAAAGGAAGCGGCAAAGTAGTAGCGTTGAATAGCTCTTGCAGAGCGACATGCAAGTTGTGGTAACGCCAAAACCGAAGGTGATGAAGGCAATCCAGATCCGTGGTCCGAAACGCTTACACATCATGTTGGCCGGAATCTCAAACGCGATGTAGGCCACGAAGAAAATGGTGAGAGCAATATTGAAGCGGTTCCCAGTCAAATCGAGGTCATCCTTGATTCCCAAGACGGCAGCGTTGCTCATGTTACTCCTGTCGATCTGGGCCATGAGGTATACAACGATTCCGATGGGCAGGACACGTGCGTCGAATTTGTGTCTCAATTTCGTCTCAAGACGCTTCCTCGCCTCTTGCTCCGCCTGCTCGACCCTCTCATTCTGATCGTCGTCACCGTTCTCCAGATGAACGGACATCTCCAACTCCAACTTTTCAGGCGTGGGTGCAGCCATAACGAAAGGATAAATCGGAAGCGAACTTGGGAAATGAAGTGGTTGCCACGAGGAAGAGCAGGACTGAGAGCATTCTCGACAACATAATATAGCCTTTGTCAGAATCTCGGAGCCCCCACAACCTGGGGTGCTTTTGCGGGGCAGGATCCGGAGTTGGCATTGTGGAAAGTATGTTCACCTACGGAGTGCCACTCAGGTTCCGGGTGAGTCGTTCGGAGCACCCGGGCCCACTTTTTGTCATCTCGGATGATCCGAAGGCATCTTCATCCCCAGCAAGTCGCAGGAGCGGGTTCTCCGACCGCACCAAGCCGCAGCACATGCAACATAAAAGCCATGTCTCGTAGTTCAGACTGGTGCTGTGGTCAAAATCACGAAAAATGGCGGTCGACGAAACCCTTTCCACATATTCGAGCGAGCGCCAAGTTGCGAGCCCTCACTACGACGTTATCGTGGTCGGCGGCGGAGCTGCCGGCATTGGAGCCGCCATAGGAGCCCGTCAAGCTAACCCTGCGGCGCGTATTATCGTGATTGAGTCGGAAGGCTGTCTCGGAGGCGCGATCACGCACCGAGGCGTTGTATCCTTTTGTGGCCTATTCACTTCAGAGCCCAAGCCCAGGCAAGCGGTGGGTGGAGTATGGGACGAGATCAACCGGAGACTTTTGGCCATCCGAGGAACACCGTCGAGAGCACGTCAACACCGAGGTATATTCCAGGTACGTACACTTGGTTGGAGTGTAAAGCCCGCTTCTGACATCAACACAGGTTGTTGAGCCGGAATGTCTAAAGGTCGTACTTGACGAGTTGCTGCTTGAGAACAACATCGACGTCCTTTTACATGCCGCGGTTGTGCAGGCGAGCCGCGAGGGACCACTCGCAACATCTATCGAAGTGCAGGAACGACGGGGAAGAAGGAAATTCGTTGCGGCTGCCTTCATCGATTGTTCGGGAGACGCAGACCTCGCCTACCATGTCGGAGCGTCGACTCGCTACGGGAACCATGGCTCCGTTAACATTGGATCGCTTGCTACGCGGTTTGGTGGGTTTTCACCGGATGCACGGCCAACTGCAGATCTTTGGAAACAGGCAATCGTCAAAGCGAAGGACAAGGATCCATCTCTTGCCAAATTATGCAAGAAGAACTCCTCCGTACTTCTTCCTCTGCCGCTGTCAGGAGACATCATGTCATTCCTTGCGTCTGCATCGTACGATGCCCGCGATGCCGCTTCTATCACGGCAGCGGAGATCTCTGGGCGACAGCAAGCCCAGGCGTACCTTCAGATCTTGCGCACTCTGCCTGGTCACGAGAACTTGTATCTTGTGTCGACAGGACCGAATTTTGGCACAAGGGAGAGCCGTCACGTAAACGCTAAATACAGCCTGACGGAGGATGACTTCATGAACAACTCCAGCTTTGACGACACCATCGCGATCGGGGCATGGGGCATGGAGTTCCATGATGAGACCAACGAGTTCTGGGAGAGTAGTTTCAGATACCCGCCAGCGGGTACCTTCGAAATCCCACTTCGATGTCTGCGAAGTAGAGATACCGCCAATTTGTTCGTTGCCGGGAGATGCGTGGACGGTGACAAGTATACCAGCAGTGCTGTCAGGGTAATGGGGACTGCTCTAGCTACAGGCCAAGCAACAGGAACAGCCGCAGGACTGCTTGTCAAAGGAAAGCTTGATGTTAGTGAGGTACAAGCTTGCCTTAGGGCAAATGGGGCTCTTTTGGACGCCGCGGCCCTCCCATACGCAGGGCCTGTAGACACGACGTAAGAAACGCATTCATTAGGTCGATGGAAGGAGATCCCATAGATGATTACCCCCTAGGCTATGCTATATCAAACTCAGGTGCCATGAACCATGACATTTCGTATGGATCCGACAGGTCAAATGTGTGAAGCCAGCTGGTGGCGTCATCCGTTGTATTTCCAGAATTGTCAAAAAATGACGGGTAGTCTTGTATGATTTCTGAGCCCAGTGTCCCCTGAATGCCTTGGTTTGTAGTACCTCCATGCGTCAGAAACTCAGAAATCTCAGGCTGGTCTCGTGTAAAACCAGCTGCTGGGAGCTTGTGGTACAAGAGCTCGAGAGCCGCAACGCATCTATGCGCTGAAACGCTATCTGCTTGGAAGCCACGCAAGACTGCCAATGCCTTGTTCCATGCTATTTGCACGCGGTCCGGAGAAGCTTCCGCCAGAAGTAAGCTTGGTGCAAGACGAGCTGCTAAAAGGACAGTTGCAGCAAGGTAGACATCTATGCCGAGGGTCAGGTCAGAAGCACGTGACGGGAATTGATGGATTAGGCATACGAAGGACTCCATGTAACCAGGTGGGCTTCTGGCCCCAGGCCTCAGCAGTTGTTTGGTGGTCGTGCATTAGTTCAATCAACTCGATTGCGGATCTGACGCATAGCACTGAGCATTGGACTGACGTTCGTTGGCCTAAAGTGCCATGCTTTAGGCTAGACTCGCGTCCCAGAGAATTCTGGCTGGGACGATCTCCAAGACCAGTGCAGACGAGGGATAGTACCGGCTTGAATAAGTAAATTCGAACTTGAAGGTACCTTTGACGTCGCTGTTAGATCCTAGTAGTCCGAATTTATTGTAGCAGATAGACTTACCTTGCCCACAAGACGACCGACTGTCGGTAAAACATGCTATTAATTTCATCGGTGTCCCTGGAATCTAAGAAAGCCTTGTGCGCCTGCTGTAAGCTGATATGTGATGGAATTGCGTCGCACCATTCCATCATGTCACGATCCAAATCGAAAATCGAGCGAGGTCCAGTGAAGTATCTGTCTGCGTTCGGTAGAATACCCGAGTCATCGGTGTAGAATGATGTCAAGATCTCCTGCGTCATCTCGGAAAGCTGTATGGAAAGAAGGAAGAATGACATAACAGATCTTGTAGACAATAGGTTTCCACGGGCAGTATCAAAACAGAGGCCAGACTGAAACGACTCTTCATCTATCTCTTGAGGAACCGATGTCGAACCAGCATCGGTACGTACCCCCAGGACAGGACGGCCTAGTGTAGCGCTGAGGGTCCTGCGATTGTCAGTCTGTTCATGCTAACAATTTGTCAATCTTACCTCTCCATCGTCAGACAACCATACCAAACACGTTTGCAGATCTCCCGATCAGCAGCATTTGGCATGTTACTCTCAGACAAGGTCGCACAGCGGTGGATTCCTAGAGCGATGGAGGCCCGCATGCCTAGCCCAATAGCCTCCCAGGCTGAAGACGGCCTTCCGGTGCTTAATAAGTACTGAGCCATGAGTAGAGCTACCTGTACAGCCTGGAGTGACTGATGAAGGCCTTGCAAAAAGTCGTACTCGAAGGTTGCCTTTGCGCGCTCGAAATATCCTTCTGCCAACCTGAGACCTTCGCCAGGAGGTTGATCGATGTACTGAGATCTAGAATACTGACATCCTAGTGCGAATACGAGATTGGCCAACGAAATGCTGCTTGCTTCCGTGAGACGCATGAGAGGATGTGCACTCTTGGGAGGAACATCGCCAGTCCACAGACTTTGGTATGTGGCTTCGAAGCTTGGTCGATATAGAAATGGGTAGAGAGGATGGACATAGGCCCAATACGCCTGAACCAGAGCATTCGCTTGTCTCCGCGGCGGCAAAACGTAGTCCATAGGCTTGGAGCTTCCCGAGGTCTTCGGGGAGGCCGACAGTACTCCAGGAAATGGTTTTCCGGGGTCAACAGCGCTTCGGACGGAAGTCACAAATGCAGCGGTTGATCCAGGACCGATGAAGCCCTCATCCTGCGGCTTGCCAGTGACGGCGCCCTCGAGAGCGCTGATTCCACCGGGGCTAACACCTTTTGGGGACTTCCCCTGGGGCCTGAAGCGCCCATGCGCGTCATTCGTCAAATCCAGACCGGCGGTGCCCCATTCAGAGGGACTATACGCGTTGGAAGAAGCCCGCTTCTCAAGCTCAGCAATCCGCTCTTGAAGGCCATGGATCAAGCCAGCCGTGGAGGGCTCCTCTGTTACCCCGAGATGTTTCCAGACGCACTTGTCACTCTGCCAGCCCTTCTTAGCACAAGCTCCGCAGACAGGTCGCTCGCCGTCGCACTTTATCTTCTTGATGCGGCAATGTTCACACGCAACTAACGTCTTGCGGCGTTTGCGCCCGCCAACACTATCAGAGTCCATGGCGTAGGGAGGCAGGCAATCCTGTCTGCGGTTTCGCGAATGTCGGTCCTGCGTGACAGCAAAGAAACACAAGAGAGCGCACTAAGTCCGTATGGGTACAAATCCTGAACGCGTTTTATGACAGAGAGAAAGTGCTGTATTGTACAAGGCGGAGGCGTTGAATTGCCGAAGCCGAAGCATTGGCGCGGACGCCTACAAGACGCGTGTTTGAGCGAGTGTACTGTAGTACTTTCCTCCATCTCCATCACTACTACTGGACTCCCGCCGAAGACTTATCAATTAGAAAAAGTCTTTTTCAAATCTTCAGCGCCAAAGCAGTGTGCAGCATGTACTTGGATCGTGAACCGCGAGGAATTACGAGGCAACGACTTTTCTTGCACACTGCAAATGAGGTCCATTCCAGGTTGTTATATGATCAAGTCTCGTCTCCTGGCATGTCTCGTATATGGTGCAGTATTGCGAGCATCTCACATGAGCTCTTCGTTGCATAGCCTTTTACCCAGTCGTCGACCATCTCGACAGGCTCACCACCTCCGAAAGATCCCTTGACGTACAGGCCCCAATACTACGTGGAATGCATGTGTGCAGCACCACTGCAGGTACCTAGTAACCGCATATCCCACGGTAACACACGAACAGAGAGCTCGAAGGCAATCACCTCGGCAATATTGCTGTGCTACGGATACCTTGTTCAGACGACCAAACATCTGAAATATGATGAGTCTCAAGTACCACGTTGTACTGAGGGATGTACCTGCCTCAGATGCTTAATTCGGATGTCAGTCACGATGATCAATGCCAGGCACCTGCCCGATGGTCAAACGTTACTCTGACGGAGTACAATGAATTATTGTTGCCCTTGCGGACCGGGCTTTGATCCATCACACAAACACCACCACGCAAGCGAAGACATGCCTCTCAAACTCTTACGGACGCGCCTACACGATTTTCAAGTGCCAACGTCGACTGTCGATTCGAGAACGCCAGGATGCAAGCCATCATGCTCTTCACCTTCACCATAGGCAGCTGCCTCCTATGCTCCGTCTCCGCCTTGGACAACGCCTTCGAGAAGCGCAGCGGATATACAGCGCCACAATGGCTAAGCACGTGGCGCAACCAGTCTTTGCTATTCGGCTACCAGCTCGTAGGGGCGCAAGTCGCGGAGCCGGAGGATGTATGCAACAACATGACTATCTTGGACCATCAGCGTTGGGCTGGTATGGGCCTCGATACTTATGCAATGCAGAGTATGAAAATAACACAACGGCCGTTCTGTCCGCCATATTGACATGGTATATCAGGGCCATTCTGTGACCAGATCGGCGCAGACTCGGAGGATTGGTCGACCACCAGCAACCGCATTGCCAGCAACATGAAGTTCTTCAATACGGGCACCTTCCTCACCCAGTTGCTGTACTCATTCGATCTCTGTCAGTCTCTTCCCCAACCCTACTCACATTCGAAGACGGGCTGACAACTAGAAAAGCGAACGCAACCGCCACCTTCCACAACCCCTTCGTCTACATGTGCAACTCCCTCCGTCCCAACCTCCTCGAAGCCTTCGAGGTCCAGTCCGACCGCTTCCTGCCCGCTATCTGCGCCGCCTCCAACCTGACCATAACCCCGCCACCCTTCTTTAACGGCACAAACGCCACCCAAGCTTCCCAAGAAGCCTTGGACACCCACCAACGCCTCCGCAGCACCTTCTTCGCCTACCTGATGATCGCCTCCAACACCAACGGCCCAGAAGCCGACGCCCTATGCCACACGCTGATCGACAGGAAACCTTCCCTCTCGAACGAGGGCTTCGACAGCGAACTCGTCTCGCAAACGGCCTGCGGCATCGACGGCCGGCGCCTGTCGGCGTGGGAAGCTGGTACCGCTATCCGACTCTGGTTCTCGAGGGTCTACGTCCATATCTTGAGGCACGCGAGCGACGCGCCAGACTGGCTGCCCTGGCTGTGCGAGAACCTCGACGCCGGAGCCATGAATGTTACAGGTCTGTACGGGAAGACGATCAAGAAAGGCATATGTGCGCGTGCGGACGGCTGTAGGTCTGGGTGTCTGACGAATGATGTTGAAGCTGAGGATTTTGGGATCCCTAGCATTCAAGGGGAGCTGATGGACAATCAGGCATGAACGAGAAGAGTCTGTGGTCCTCTTTTTCTTGGGTTGCTCAGGTTCGGGCCCGTGATCGCCCGTTGAATCGTGATAGGCGCATCAATTGCAAAATGTGTCAGTCGCTCTACAGCTCACATAAGTTTGCTACAATTCCGCGCCGCGTCCTTTTGCGGAATCGCATGGGCGTTGGACTTGTCTTGCCCCAGGTGACTACACAATTGTAAGATACACAATTGTAAGTCTGTGCCTTTAGCAGTAACAGGCAGATTGCGAATCCGGCCAATGAGCGAAACCGACGATGCTGGCGAGGGCACGGTCACGTATAACATCACGATAGAACACTACATCACAAAGGCATGGGCAAAGAGAGCCGAGGCTCGGGACATCACATGGGTCACACTGACAGCTCATCCTCGGAAGGATGTCAGAAGGTTTGTTCAGAGATGTTTGAATTTTGGTCGATTGTATTTACGACGTTCAATTGCAGTAACATCTCTCAGCCACCACGCTGAAGAGAAGGATGGGTATAATGAGGTATCCTTGCAACACACTCCTCCTTATTTTCCGCAGCATGCCGCAAGCACGTTGCGCCTTCCAACGCCGGGCTTTTTTGAACCGTTATGCCAATGAAGTCAACAGACAAGTCGCTTAAGCGACGAGCTGGACAACACCGCCGGCCTCCTTGATCTTGCGCTCGGCGTCCTTGGAGAAGTAGCGGGCGCGGACGATGAGGGGGACCTCAGGGATGCGACCCTTGCCGAGGACCTTGCTGTAGCCGAAGGAGAGGAGGTCGAGGACCGGGGCAGTCTCAGCGGACTTGTTGGCCAGGTACTTCTCGCGCTGCTCAACGGGGATGAGGGACCAGAGCTGGAGGGCTTGTTAGTGCCTGTCGTGAAAGAGTTTTCGCGAATGGGAATTTTGCAAGAAGTGCGTACCTTGTCGAGGTTGATGACGGGCTTCCAGAACTGGTTCTGGAGCTTGTGGAAGTACCTCATACCAACCTTACCGAAGTAACCAGGGTGGTACTTGTCGATGTTGGTGCGGTGGTGGTGCTGACCACCGGCCATACCACGACCACCGGGGTGCTTGCGGTGCTTGCCGATACGACCGTGACCGGCCGAGACGTGGCCACGGTGCTTGCGGGTCTGGGTGAGTCTGGTAGGCATTGCGGCGGTGGATTGGCAATGCGGTTGTCGAGATCGAAGTCGTCGCTGGTCAACTCCAGAAACTCTTGCGCTGCGAAAGACGAAGTCGTGCTTTTCCAGGTGTGGGGTGCCAAGATGTGCTCGCCGCGTGTCGCCTCACCTTCCATCTGAGCAGCTTGCGACGGAACGTCCCGCGAAGCTCCCGCGCGCATCTTTGGGTCTTAAGGCGATTGGAGCGTGAGGGCGAGGTTGGTGCCGACGACGACGAGTATCTCCTTCTCGCACACCCTACCATGCGTCGCCCCGCGCTGGACTCTGCCTGCGCGGCATGTCGCCATGTGCAGCGGCAGAACTTGGTGAGCCGCACCAGTCGCCGCTACGTCCAGATCAGCGCCACCCCATCGTCGACCGAGCCTACACAAACACTCAACCCGGCCAGCGGCGGCAGCAATTCCAGCCCGAATGCCGGTAGGATATATCTGTGGGCATGGCTTCGAGAATCTAGCTAAGAGAAATGTAGATGCGCGATTCGAGGTGTTAAGCAGTCCTTTCTCGCTCCTCTCTGCTTCCATTTCCGCCTCTCAAAACCTGTACACGCGCAAAGGCACTCTCGTCGGGTTCAATGGCAAGCCTGAGAATGTACAGATTATCTATACCCAATACATGCGACTGTCGCTTATTGTACTCCCAGGCTGTTTCTACTCTTTCCCTCCTCGAGCCTTTTCGGCGAGCATTGTTCGGCATTCCTTTCATTTACCAGCGCATAACCTCCACGACTCCCTATACGGCTTTAATTTCTACAAAATCCGCGATTACCTCCATGGTCATCGTGCACCTTGACGGAAGATTGGATTGGATGGTAGCGCAAAGGAACGCGCTTTTGGCATGGACTGGACACACGCTGAGCCTGTCGCCCCGCGTGAACACGAGCATGGTAAGAGATGACGACCGGAGACTGCTGAATTGTGCTGACGGATAAAGAGTCTCGCCCATTGGGGTAACACCCATGTCACCGGGCGCGGTTTGCTCGCGTTGAGCGGCAAAGGGCAAATCCATCAGATTACCCTGAAGACTGGCGAGGAGTATGTTGTACACCCAAGCAACCTCATCGCGTATAGCATGATGCAGCACGCACCTACGCCTTACAGATTCAAGGCCAATCTGTTGCGATTCCAAATCCCTAACCCCACGACCATGCTGCCGAACACCCGATTCTGGCAGACCATGAGAGAATCTAATGCATGGACGTTCACCCGCAATGCCGTTTTCACTCTCAGGACTTGGGGAAGAAGAACGATTTGGGGCGACAGGGTATGCTACGGAACGTCATTGTTTCATTTTCTTTCTGCTGACCCGGCCTAGCTTTTCCTTCACTTTAAGGGCCCCGCCAACATTATTATCCAGTCCCGCGGCGGGCATTTGAGCGACGTCCTTACCACTCGGGATGTCAATGAGATTGCCGACAGTCCTGCTGGCTCAGTGACCCAGGCACTGATATCTCCAGCGGAGGCTGGCTCATCGCCTATCGCACCGGCCGCGAAGGCTTCTCCCACCACGATGAGCTACGCAAGCGTCACCCACGGAAAGGTTGACTTCGAAAAGGCCAAGCCATAAGGGATGAATGACTCCAAGCTTCTTGACCTGTACATTACCTATACCCTCTATGTCAAATGTACAACAGTCCACTGCATGCTGATTGTCGTATGGTCAAGCTCGCCTCAGATCTTTGTAGAAGAACATCTCGTCACGCAGACTGCCGTCTTCTGGACTGAAGCCAAAGTTTGGAACGACTCCCACTTCCTTGTAGCCCAGCTTAGGATACACATGTTCTGCACCACTCCCAATGGTTGTGTCAAGGGTCTGTGCACCGTTAGTCTGCGATAGTAGTCTGACACTTTTACGTGACCACTGAGAGCGTTTATCAGGAACGCACCAGCATCCACCTCCCTAAGCCTCTCGCCTCAGCCTCTAACGCACTCATAAGCACTCTCGCCAGCCCTCTTTTCCGGTATGATGGCGAAACGAGCAATCTCCCAACCTCTCCTCGATGACTTCCCGTCTCTGTATCTGGCATGTACAGACTCGCGACGCCAGCCACTTGACCGCTCTTCTCGGCGGGTTGCACAATGATTATTCTTCTGCCGGCCAACACTTCCATACTCCAAGTAGTCCACGACGCGAGGATCTTCTCGTGAGAGAGCGGAGGCAGAAAAGTGGCTAGTGTGTGGTCAATCTCTATGCAGGCCGCGTGCAGCTTGGCTATGCTCTCGAGTAGGTGAGTGTCTGTTGATGCATTGTAGAGGCGTGGTTTGGGGAGGGAAAACATGACTGGGTCAATGACTGTGGATTAAGTGCAAACGTGCTCTGGTATTGTACGGATACCACAGTGAGCATTCTGAATCCACGTATTTGGATAGCAAATGCTCGTGCACGGTCTGTGTTGCTTAGTCTCTCCGGGGCATGCTTGGTATGTCCACAGGGCGTGGCTTAACAAAGGCTTGTGCATTCAAGCTCAGGGCTGAGTGTGCTTGTCCCTCCAGGGTTCCGAGAAAGCATCCGACTACTACATGTGTAAAGTCGATCATTCATTCACCAGGTTCCGGCTCCAGGCCCGGTCACGATAGACTCAGTGCTCACACGATCACGAGCCCACTTATGTCAGTGCAAAGGCTATACCGCGAGATCTCTGCTGCAAGTGACGCCACACTACTGAATGGCCGTGCACGCGACTTTCCCAGTTCGCGCTCCAAAGGATCCAACTTCGCGTCGCGCATCGGCGCTCACGACGTCATGCGGCTTTTTGAGCGGCTGTTTGTGCCGATTCACGCTACTCACATATTGTGGCTTGTCCTCCTTTCCTGCCGCCCATTCATTGCAGCTCTCTCTTCTTTAGGCATTGTTAGCCATTCGTTGTACGGGCAGGCACTGTACTATCTAAGGGTAGCGAAGCAATTCGAAAAGTTACGACTAGCATCGATACCCTCTGCCAATCGCACGACCCTTCCGACCATCTGCATAACAATCTCAACGATGCCGTCCTACGCCTCTCGGAGGCTGTTGCTGCCGGCAGCGTTTACAGCGCTTGTGGCAGCAGCGCCAGGTGCTGTCCCAGCAATTGGACAACCAAATGCCGTCGCTCCCCGGGATCCTCTGATTACGCCTTCAGTCGTGGAATACAACCCCTCTCGCACCCTTAAGCTCCCCAGAGACATTCTCAGCGATGTGAAAGGCGATATTGGATCTGTTCTCAGTGGTCTGGGCTCCGATATTCCCTCGGAAGTCGCGTCAGGAGTACCCGATTTCTTCGAAGACCTTCCTATTGGGGATTCTGTTCAGAGCTCTCTGGGTATTGACGATGACCAGGTCGCTGCTCTGCCAACTCAGGTCTTGAACTTGGATCCATATGCCAACTGGACCTCGGAAGGCTGGAACATTCGCTTCCATGGCAATGTCTACAAGCAACCAAACACCTCCGAGGAGAAGCTGAACGACCTTGCCAACATCTTCCTTGTTGGCACCGATATCGAGGATCTGCCAGAGGAGCATCAGAAGAACGCTCGGAACCTGACGGCGAGCATCTTCGTGCTCCAGCAGGGTGATGTTGAAGTCGATACCATTCACTTAGAGCCAGCGCCTGGCCAGGGTTCAAGTGGCCAGCCTGGAGGCGGTGGCGCAGAAGAAGCAAGTGGAGGTACTCAGGACGTCCAACTGCCATACAACACAACTATTGAGGGCGACTTCGACGCCTTCGTACCTATCAAGCTCAATGGCTTGACCCCTGGAAACGAGACTTCGAAGATCCAGCGCCTCAACACCCATGTGGAGGGTGCTACCCTCGGCAATGGCACAGCGTATCTCGTTCCTCCCACTGGCATTTCTATTGTCAGCGATATTGACGACATCCTGCGCGTCACCAAAATTTACGACCCCAAGGAAGGTCTTCTCAATTCCTTCGCACGTGACTTCGTGCCCTGGGAGAACATGCCTGACATTTACGCCAACTGGTCTGCCACGGTGCCGGATGTTCATTTCATCTACGCTTCTACAACTCCGGAGCAGGTGAGCCGTGCATACATGCAATTCATTTACGCGAATTACCCTGGAGGATCATTCGACACCCGACCTTTGAACTTCTCCGACGTCAAGGCCACTCTGAGCATCCGCATGTTCCTTCTGAACAAGATGTTCGAAACTTTCCCTCAGCGCAAGTTCGTCCTTGTAGCAGACACCAGCAACAGCGACGTCATGAAAGACTACCCCCAGCTGGCTCACGACCGTCCGGATCAAGTGCAATGCATTCTCCTCAGGAACACTTCCGCCACGGACGACAGTGACCACTTCCCCTACGACACCAGCGGATTTGAGGGCATCGATCAGTCCAAGTACATGTTCTTCAAGCACGCGGATGATCTGATGGGCCTGGATTTGGCAGCCGGACAGTGCTACAACCAAAGCATACCGCAGAACTTGACCTTCGGATACCAGGGTCTACCCCTGGGTATTGGTGATGACGGTGCAGTAAACGGCAGCGCAAACGGAGGCAATGGAGGCGGTGGTGAGAGCGCTGCTTCTGCTCTGCACTTTGGCGGATTGCAGTACAGTGCTGTGTTCGCAGGGTTTATGGGAATGATGATTTACCAGCTTATGTAAATACGCTAATGATTAATGTGTCCTGATATGGGCAATGTTTATGTTCACGATAATGATACCGTTTTCTCCAGCTTTGTCCAGTCGATGAGGCTCTCAATGGCGAAGTCATCTTCTTTGATGCGGCGAGGCGCTGATATGAGCATATTGTAGATAGGGCAGGCTGCGGTCATTGCGAGCGCACAATTCGTTTCTTCAAATGGTCCCTCGGCGGCAAAAATCTCGTTTGGTGCCAGTGAGTCGACGGTAGAAGCAAAAGGATTGAGAGAGAGCATCCAAACCAATCAACTCGCATTGCCCTCGAAGCCGAATGTTCCCCTCGACGCATCTATTCTCCTTATTATGGGCATCCTTGGCATTGGCCGCTAAGTTTTTGGGAATTCGTGAGATGAGCTTCGTGTGATCGCTGGGCGGATTGGCCTTAAAACAGCAAGCCTCTCAGCGGAGAAAGTAATCTAGATGAGAATAGGATTGCTCGTATGAGCAAAATGCTGGGTACGGGCTTTTTGAGACTGAATGTTCTCGATCAGCGACGAATTTGTGAAGACTGGCATACACGATGTTACCACAGAAGCTGGGGGTAACAGGAGGGATCTTGTTCGCTCTGATGCTAGTGGCTCTCAGTGGCAAAATTCTCGCGTGAACATCTGAATAGGTTTGTAACGATATATTCATTAATCGCTCTTTTGAGAGCGTTGTGTCATTCGCAGCATGAATGGCCGGGCCCGGGGCGCTCCCAGAGGCAATCCTATCTCTTAGCACAATGTAGTTGCTGATTCATTCATCACACAAGAATGAGGCTTCACACGACCGCTCTCTGTGAGTCTTCACTCCTGGCAAATATAGCTGATTTCAAGTTTCATGCCTTCGACACATCGATGTGCGAGCTGCCTGCTCATTGAGCAGCATTCACGCTCACCTGCACTGAGACTTCGCGACCCCATTGTTAGAGAACGATACTTCAAGGGGCCTCAGACAGGAGAAGGGGTAGCGTCGTAGGCAGCCGCTGACAACTCCCGGGCTGCCTCGATCACCTGCGGGCCCATCTCAGGCTGTCCGCCAGGGTTGTAGCCCGGGTAGGTTGACTCGACCATGTCCGCGAGCCTTCCCGGAATTTCGTCGAGGACAAGCGAAGTGATCAGCCTACTCCGACTGCAAGTGTCGTCCCAGGCCTCCTTCTCGACTTCTGTACGGTTGTCGAGGTCTGGGTCGGTTCGAAGGAGGTAGTTCTAGACTTAAGTCAGCGACCGTTCAGGCCCGGATGGGGTGGCGAGGTTTGGTACTCACGAAAGTGCGTGCTGTGAAGTCCCACGAGAAGTACTGGGCGTTCTTGTCTATCGCGGGTGTGTCGTATGTCTGCTGATTGTTACGCGCCATGCCTTCGTGCTCAGCAAGAGCCTTAAAGAGAGCGTGAAGAGAGTTGAAGACGCGGACCCATTTAGGGTTGGCTCCTTCGGGTGGTGCAGGCATGCAGTAGTACCTCGCATTGTAAATTTGCGCGAAGATTGACCGAAGGGTTGAGGCCGTGCATTCTGTCTGTATAGTCGCAAAGGATGTTGCGAATGCGCAGATTTGATGTTGTAGTGTTGTCTATGTTCTCAGAACAAGCGTGCATGCGCACTGAGCTAGACTTCGGTTGCGCACTGTGATGTCAATCCGAGTGGGCCGATTTCATGATGAATCTCTCTGGCACCCTATTTAGGCGTCCCGAGGATGAGAGAGAGACAGGGAGTAGCACATCAGATACTGGTTGGACTTAGAGCCAATGGTCTAATCTACGGACGTGAGCATTTTGTGGAAGTCATTCAGGGGGATACGTTACCCCAACCCTAACCCCAGACCATGCGCCTCTTTGCACCGATCTCGATGCCTCACTGTTTGGTGTCCTTATATGTCTTGCTGCCTTTTCGAAAATCCATGACGGTTTAACTTCGATGAAATCACCCTGCTTCCAGGCGATCCAAATCAGTATTGTAACATTTGGAAAGAGATTATCCGGCCGGCTTCAGACTACCGACGCAGTCCTTGGAGCTGTTCGTTCAAGACGACAAATTTGTTCAATGTCAGGACAGCATCCTTTTCCGTTCAATCAAACGTCACAATGGTCCCTTCAAAAGACTATTGGGAGTAACAAAGATCGAACTCGGCGCTACTAGCATTCATGCCTAGTCCGCCAAGCTTCGCGAGCAAGGTCACTCGATTCACGTCAACAGACTGTACAGACCACAGTCCCAGGAGCACATGGTTGATTTTGTTAGGGTTTGTACTCCCAAAATTCCAAGCAGTAATTCAAGTAATTCGAGCAGCGTCTCTATTGATGAGCAAACGGCTGAGTTTGGCCGCAACATCCTACACAGTGAGGAGATCGCCAAGCTGATCAACGTGAAGACTTCCACCTTGCAGCGCATGGCTCCACTACTGCCACCGGCCAAGGTCCGATGCCCTCGGAAGCAGAGCACGGAGAGGCACCGGTAGAGATCCGAAAATGTGGGCTATTGGGAATTATACAAAAGGTGGCTGACATTGCAGACCTGTCGCAGCTGTTTCGTCCAGCTTACCATCGACCATGGTCTCCAAAGCAGCCTGTTTGCTACCGCTCGTCGGCGGCGTATTTGGCCAGCTCGATGCGATTCCCAAAGGGTTTCAAAGTGATCAATGGGCATGGGTATCGAACGAAGACCCTTTGCTGGCCGCAATCCCAGGAGCCTTCAATCGAACCGTGTTTGATGCACCCTCCGCGGCCAACGTCACCGATCAAAGAGTCGCCTCCGTGTAAGTGAGCTTAGCAAGATCTTGCGAGAAGACTGTACTGACTCTGGTCAGGAACGACCATATTCAGCAGTCAAGCTTTGTAGCATACGACCAGCGCTTTTTCGACGTCATTGGCCCGAATGCTACTGTCGAGCAGCTCCAGGTTCTCCCGTTCCAAGTACATGAGGCTCCTTGCTACGTAAAGGAAAGCTCACAGTTGTTCTTCGTTGAATGGGGTCCACCTGGCGGTAGCGAGAATGGCCGTCATGACTGGCAGTACCTATTGGACCTGAAAACAAACAACCTCACAAGGATCAAGACTGATCCACCGACCTGGAACGTCCATGGATGCGTTTACCGCGATGGGAACATGCATGTGGTGACAGATGGCGGACCTGACGAGACTGGCTACCTGGCCATTATTGATCCGGCTACATTGAAGCGAACGACATTGCTGAACAATTATTTTGAGCGACCGTTTATCAGCTTCAATGATATCGAGCTTGATCATGAAGGCAATTACTATCTGACCGACTCTCGATCAGGATTCGTAAGTAACCTGCTACCTTCCCCTCAAAGATATCCAAGCCGTGTTAATCCCTCTACGACTGAGAGCCAGACGCGGCGTTCAATGCTGACTCGACATAGGGACGCAGTCTCCACCCGTTCAACGCTCCGACTCAGCCGACAGTCTACTTTGTGAACGGCACCAACATGCGAATTAAAGAGCTCGCCATGCTGGAGGGGAACGCGAACGGGATCACTCTATCGCCAGATGGCAAGACGCTGTATGTAGCAGATACAGGCGCGTCCGAGTCAAAGCCCGCCAGGAGAAATGACCAAGGTCCCCGCGAGATGTGGGCGTGGGACTTTGCGACCAGCTCCCATGGAGCGAAGATACCTCTGCTGGTGAACCAAAGAATGCTTAGTCGTGCCATTGAGTACTTCTACGACGGCATTCGTACTAGCAGCAATGGGTTGATCTTCGCGGCTGGAGGGGAAGTGGTCGACGTTATTGACCCAGAGTCTGGTTGGACTCTTGGCTCGATCCGAGTGGGTGGTAATGGCAACGATCCAGTCAATATTGCGCTCGGAGACCATGAGATGTGGATCGTGGGCAAGGGTGGTGTATGGCATGTGAAAAATATCAAGGAGAGGCTATCCCACACTGAGTGAGCCATGCCTCGCTCAGATAATGCGAGCATTGCCCTCATTTTCAATCATGCTCATATCGGCGGTGCCAGCCTCACGAGAATCTTGCTTACATCGAGGAACCCACAATAGAGATGAAGTGTAACAAAGACATTGTTATTGGACATTGCAGAATTGGAGCTCCCATGTAGATAAACTCAATTACTCTTCTCAATGATCTCTTGAGTGTCGTGCTCGACAGCCCTCTCGCCGAGTAGATTCGTGCGATTTTCAAAGCTACAGAACACGTCGAGTTAACCAGGATTCCCGGGATGCATCTTGAGCGCAGCATGTTCCTTCCGGAGAAGAGATGGAAGCGAGTACTCACTTCTTTCTCCCTCATAGAACATTAAGGCTGGGTGATAGGTTCAGATCGCTTACGTTAATGAGAGAGTTCCCGTCGCCCAAGCCTTGAGCGGTGTTCCCGTTTCCGTTGCCGTTACCAGCTTCGTTGCCATTTCCGGCCTCATTGCCGTTCCCAGCCTCGTTGCCTATGTCGAGAATGTCAGTCTTAGCATAGTGGTGTGTGGTTGACACTGGGACCATTGAGACAGTCCCGTCCTGCTAAAAAAGAGTCCACACACCGTTGCCGGCCTCGTTGCCGTTTCCGTTGCCCTCTGCATCGTTGCCTGTAATTTTTGTCAGAGATGTATCTCGACCGAAACAGAACTCCTTTTACGTACCATTGCCAGCTGAGTTTCCGCTGCCAGTAATTGGGCTCAGGCCATCAGTAATGGGGCTAAGGAGGCTGTTGGTATCTTGGGGAGTCGGAAGCGCGATGGCAGAGGAGAAGAGCGCCGAGGCGACGATGGTGTAGACGGTGGTGGCACGCATTGTGGTAGTGGATGTCTCAGAGGGGAAAGAGAGGGATGACTATGAAGGGGTCTGATGGTAGTTGCACGGTGAATATTTTGAGACTGGGCGAGTGTAGTGATTCAAGATCTGGAGTAAAGGATAGAGGGAGAGGAGAGAAGGAGGGGACGCCGTCTTATACTGATATGTTGCCCCTGATAGAGTCAATGAATGTCTATTCCGGCATGCAGTATTGCCGGCACCACTATTGAAAGATCACCTCTAGGCATCCAGAGTTCGGATCATCAAAGCGTGAAGAGCTTAAAATGGAGTGACAAATGGTCTGTGAGGCGCGTATAGACCCCAGAGCCGACCGAGTGCTCCTGGATCGCTAGTGAGAGCCGTGCACTCTGCTTCGTTCCGAAGTACTAGTAGGCTCTTGACTCGGAACGACTCCAGAGGTCCAGCGTGTTTGCCAAATGGGGCCTGTTTGTGATGTGATCACCATCGATCCCGCCAATCAATCCGCTAGCAAGACGGCTCGGGGCCTGGAAGTAGAAGAGAGACATGAAGATGTGCAAGGGTACCGGAAATCACCCCGGAGAGCTTGTTTGGAGTAAGCTGTTCGTCTCCCTGAGCCGCATCAAGCTTAATCCACGGAGTGATGAATGCATTGAACGCAAGCGTCTGCTTGCTAGATACTGTCAATGTCAATCGATCGGTATTCACGCGGCCAGAGCACCGCCTGCATCCAACCCAAGCGTAGCAAAGAATCGCTAATACCATCCGCACCGAATTTTGGTTTCCCCCATCATCCGTGAAGATTCACTTTGAGTTTGACGTTCCGTGTCGATCTTTCCGAACGGCCGAATGCGCACGATTGGACGTCAACACCAGCCGCGTAAGGCAGATCGTGACCTGGGAGTCGTCTACCATGGCTCATCCAAAAGCTGGGCTCTACCGGGTTCTGTTATATTGTTGTCGCCTCGAGGTACCTGTCATATCCAAGAGAAAAGAAAGTCATATGGTACTACCTTTTTTAAACGCCTACCGAGACCGAATATCTGCCCGGAGAGCCTGCTATACTTACCGAAGAAAGAACGCGTCGTAGTCTTGCTAAGCCTACGAGCTTTTGGATCCGCGATGGCATCATTCCGCCGGCCTGGCTGAATCGTCAGATGCTAGGAGCGGAACACTTCCCATATTGAATGTATCAATCATATCGCAATGCTGCACGCTTCGGAACATATCTTTCGACTCGTCGACAGTATTGTACAGGCCTACATATTCACTCGCTGCATTCATGAGCCGCCACCCTCTCCGCCTCCAGCGCCAAACATGTCTCCATCGCCGGGGGTATCCATACCGTGCAGAGCCTCGCCGAAGGCGCTGTCGTCCATACCCGCACCGAAATCAATCATGCCGTCGCCGGCTCCCTGGCCGAAGTCTCCAGCGAGGTCAGCGAAAGAGTCGTTGAACATGCTAGTGTCTTGCATGTCGCCCATGCCGCCTGCGGGAGTGCCTTGAGCGTTCGTACTCGGCGCATTGCTACCAGCCTGACCGCTGGTGCTTGCCACAGCGGCTGTGCCCTGCTGTGCTGTGGGCTGCCCGGGCTGTTGCTGTTGAATGTTCGAGGCTGCTGCTTCGCTAGGCTGTACGTTGCCCTGGCCCATCGAGAACGCCGTAGTGTCTCCAGGCGTCTGGTTCTGACCCGGAGTTCCCGTCTGACCAGGTGTCACACCAGCGCTGGGAAATTGAAGGTCGGCGGTGTCAAGGTCCATGCCTTCCGGAAGTTGTAGATCCGAGTCGCCGGCGGAGGGTGGGTTCTGTTGCGTCTGTTGCGCAAAGGCATCTTGTGTCTGAGCACCGGGCTGCATGCTGGAATGAGGAGGTGGCGCGAATGCACCTTGTTGTTGCGCAGGCGCTGGTGACACATTTGATTGTGGAACATCAGGGGGCATCCCAGGCTCGAGTTGCTCTGCTTTGGTCTGTGCATCATCTGCCTGTCCCTCAGCAGGCGAACGACTAGGCTGAGAAGCTGGCAGCGATTCTCGCTCCTGCCAACCTCCCTTCTCAATGAGCGTGGCATCCGCATAGCCAGCAAACTTGACACCGAGTAAACCTTCGACGTCTTTGAGGACGCTCTCCACTGTTTCTTGTTTGCCGTTCGCTTTGCCGTTGACTTCAGGCTCTTCAAGTCTGTACGCCACAGGCTCGCTGTCTTCCCATGTTGCATGACGCAGCCGCTTTTCAGCCTGCAGCAGTGTCTTCGTCTTCCGCCATTCTTGCATCTTCGCGGCGTGCTCCGCTTTCATGCGCTCAATCTCAGCCTGGCCATCTTCCAAGTGCTTCTGCACACGCTTGTTGAATTCATCCACCTGCTCTTTCTTGACATTAGTGAAAGGCTTGGGTTCTTCAAGTTTGCCGGTCTGCTTCTCCAAAGCGGAATCGAAATCCATCGAAGGCGGTTCCAGGAGACCTTCAGTCAGACTCTTCATTTCTCCCATCAGGCCGAGACCGAGATCAGCAGGTACGATCTGACCGCTAGCATACGGCGATGAGAACACCTCCTCCATCCATCTGTGATGCTGGGTATATCTCGCCGTGCTGATGTCACGAGGCGTAAGATGGTCGAAGTAATCGCCGAGAGCGGTGTTCTCTTCATCCTCAATGCTGATATCTGGCATGCCATGGTCTGCGCCTGCCATGCCCACGGATCCTTGTGTCCGCTGTCTCTTCGCGGCAGGTGGTGCTGCGGGGTTGTATCGACCTTGTGGACCAGGCATGGGGTTTGAGCCGTAGAATCCAGGTGCCATCATGGTGTGGCCCATCTGCCCTCCTGTCGGTCCGTTGATGTGAGGCCAGTGCTCGCGATCGTGAAGCATGAAGTCCCTTTTCTCTAACCTGCCCTGGCTTTGCAGCATCTGGCGCTCCTGAATGAGCTGCCTTGTTTGGTGGTCCACCGGGATTTGCGCGATCGGCAGGATGTTGCGATGCTCCGCCTGATGATAGTGTACGATCCACAACGAAGGGTCAGGCGGTGCTGCATTGACGTTCGGCGCTTTGGAAACAAAGTGATAGCGCGTGCGCGCATGCGACGCAACAGGATCGAGACCCGGTCGGTAGCCCAACTGATGAACCATTCCCTCGATTGTATAGCCACCATAGTCTTGCCTGAATACAGACTCCGGATCTCCCCAAACGTAGCCATCCGAAGGCAGGCGGCCCTGCTTGTACTGGGGCAGCCATTCAAGCCAGATCGTTCCGTCGTTGGGTGCATTTACGTAGGTCCATGACATAGGCGCAAGAGTCTTGACGATCATGGGAGCATCGAGGAGGTATTTGAAAGCGACATTGAGGGCGAGATGGCCAACGAGCGGGAACTGGTGGGCGGAGATCAAGTGAAGGTGGTTTTGCTGGAGCGCGTTAGCTTATGGATTATTGTGATTAATTGCGACATCGCATACCAATGGCGCAGCGACGCCCTGACTGGGATCCTGCATGATGATCTGAATGCGACGACGCGCGCGCGACGTCTGGTTGGCAGGTCGTGATGGTGCTGGCGCATACGCGGTCCTTCGTGCGATTGTGCTCAGGAAGACTAGACGCGCTTTCCTGGAGCCGTCGCGCCAAGTCCAATTGGTCACATGACTCGCGTCGCGCCTCTGCACCGTCATCAAAAGTTGCGCCAGGCTCGGAGCTTCACAAACCGAACTAGCTTCGGCACAACACTGCACCAAAATGTCTGGTCGGAAGGACTTCCTGTCGCAGCAGGCGCCTGAAAATTATGTGGCCGGTCTCGGACGTGGTGCGACCGGCTTCACCACCCGCTCAGATCTAGGACCGGCGCGTGAAGGACCAAGCGAAGACCAGATCAAGGAAGCGCTCGCAAAGCGTGCAGCAGCACTCGGAAATGCGCCACCGACCGCTTATGGCGTTGGAAAGAAAAAGCCTGACGAGGAGGAAGATGATGAGCGGTTTCGCGATGCTGAGAACGAGGAAGGACTCTTCGCGACAGGCAACTACGATCGGGACGACGATGAGGCCGATAGGATCTACCAGAGCGTTGACGAGCGTATGGACAAGCGTCGAAGAGCACGAAGGTTAGTCTCTCCAATCTCTTTGCTACCCTGCCCCTGTTCCCCGTCTGAAATTCGATGTTCATCACCCTCGCAGCACTGTGTGGTTAGACAGTATACCGACATGAGGTTCTACAGGGAAGCTCGCGAGAATGAGCAAAGAGAAGAATACGAACGAAACAACCCCAAAATCCAGCAACAATTTGCCGATTTGAAACGAGCACTTGGCTCCGTAAGCGACGAAGACTGGGCCAGCATTCCTGAAGTCGGCGACCTGACTGGAAAGAATCGGAGGAGCAAACAGAACATGCGACAGCGATTTTACGCAGTGCCGGACAGTGTACTTGCCGGAGCAGGTGCCAGCACTCAGCTCGGTACTGAAGTTCAGGAAGATGGCATGGCGACCGAAGGCGCGAGTGGAAGCAGCGAGCAAGCAGATGGGACTATGACAAATTTCGCCGATATTGGTGCTGCGCGCGACAAGGTGTTGAAAGTGCGCCTCGATCAAGCGGCACAAACCCAGCAAGGCACCGAATCAGTGGCGGGCACAAGCACAAACATTGATCCGAAGGGATACCTGACTTCATTGTCAATGTCGGAGAAGAAGGCTGGCGAAATTCCGGTCGGTGATATCAAAAGAGCTCGAGTTCTTTTGGAATCTGTCATCAAAACGAACCCGCGTCACGGCCCTGGATGGATTGCCGCTGCTCGTCTAGAGGAATTTGCAGGAAAGATCGTTGCTGCTCGAAATGTTATCAAACGAGGATGTGAGATGTGCCCGAAGAGCGAAGACACATGGATGGAGTGCATTCGATTGCACGACAACCAGAATGCCAAGATAATGGCAGCAAAGGCTATCGAAAATAATGATCGTTCAGTTCGACTATGGATCGAGGCGATGAAGTTAGAGAGCGTACCCGCTGCGAAGAAGAGAGTGCTGCGAAAAGCTCTCGATCACATCCCGCAATCCGTCGCCATCTGGAAAGAAGCCGTGAATTTAGAAGAGGACCCGGTAGACGCCCGACTTCTCCTTGCCAAAGCGACCGAGATCATACCACTGTCTGTGGAGCTGTGGCTTGCACTTGCTCGCCTGGAGGAACCGGATCAAGCACAAAAGGTTCTCAACAAAGCTCGCCAAGCAATCCCTGCAAGTTTCGAAATCTGGGTAGCTGCAGCTCGATTGCAAGAGCAAGTCGGCAAGAGCGAAATGGTTGGCAGGGTCATGGACCGCGCCGTCAAAGCGTTGACTAAAGTCAGCGCTATGCTCAAGCGTGAAGAATGGATAACTCAAGCTGAGATCTGTGAAGATGAAGGTGCGAAGCAGACATGTCAAGCGATCATCCAGGAGACATTGGGCTGGACTCTAGACGAGGATGATGACCGGAAACAAATCTGGCTGGATGACGCTAAAGCTTCAATCGGACGTGGAAAGTTCGAGACCGCCCGCGCGATCTACTCGTACGCGATTAGAGTTTTCTATAACAGAAAAAGTGTCTATCTCGCTGCGGCAGATCTGGAACGGAACCATGGTACCAAGGCGGCACTTTGGCAGGTGCTTGAGAAAGCGGTCGAAGCGTGTCCCACATCAGAGGTGTTGTGGATGCAGCTTGCGCGCGAGAAATGGCATTCAGGTGCCGTTGACGAAGCGCGCAAAGTTCTCGGCCTTGCTTTCCAGCAAAATCCTGGCAACGAGAACATTTGGCTCGAGGCCGTCAAACTGGAAGCCGAGAATGGCGAGCCTCAGAAAGCACGGGATTTGCTTTCGACGGCACGTTCGGAGGCTGGCACAGATCGTGTGTGGATTAAGTCAGCTGCCTTCGAGCGGCAACTTGGTGAAATTGACACCGCTCTGGGCCTAGTCAACGAAGGACTGCAGATATACCCCAAGGCCGACAAGCTCTGGATGATGAAGGGTCAACTGTACGAGAGGAAGAACATGCTCCCACAAGCGCGCGAAGCATTCAACACTGGCACACGCGCCTGCCCGCAATCCGTTCCATTGTGGTTACTTGCCAGCAGACTGGAAGAGAAGATGGGCGTGGTCGTCAAAGCGCGTTCTATCCTCGACCGTGCACGTTTGGCCGTCAAGAAGTCGCCTGAGTTATGGACCGAGAGTGTACGCTTGGAATGGCGTGCGAAGAACCTGCCTGCCGCCAACGCCAAAATGGCACAGGCGCTGCAAGAATGCCCAACTAGCGGCCTGGTCTGGAGTGAGCGCATTTGGCATCTCGAAGCTCGCACACAGCGCAAACCACGTATTCTGGAGGCAATCCAGAAGGCAGACAACGACCCCATCCTGTTTGTCACGGCGGCACGAATCTTTTGGGCTGAGCGCAAACTTGAGAAGGCGGACGCATGGTTTCAAAAGGCTGCAATTCTCGATACCGACTATGGAGACACGTGGGCTTGGTGGTACAAGTTCCTGTTGCAGCACGGCACCGAAGAGAAACGCGGTGACGTCGTCAGCAAGTGCGTTCTGAACGAGCCCAAACACGGCGAGGTGTGGCAGGCCGTCTGGAAGGCACCCGAAAACGCAGGGGTAGGGACTGAAGCGGTGCTGAAGAAGGTTGCGAAGATTCTGGAGTAGGAGACTGGTTGGTGTGTGGAGATTGATAGGAGATGACCGCTCTGTAAGATATCCCCTGGGTCATGCTGTCACAATACGAGTAATCACAAGATACTACAATGCTACACTGCCATCAGGTCCATCTCGTCGAAGTAGACCTTCACCAATCCGAACCGCGCTCTCGCTAGTGTCTTGGTACGGGATAAATAATACGCTACCACGCGCCGAGAGATAAGGGCGAGGTTAAGAAGACCTGCACGCGAGTACCTGCGAGGAAGGTGCGTACCTATATAGGCCCAAGCATCGAGTCACTATTGATTGATGGCGCAGCCACGATTTATGCGATTTGCACCTTCTTCGCAATAATCAGCTGTCAGGTTGTCTTCGTCGTCTGTTCACGCTCACTGGTCATTCGCTACTTGCCAAATAGGCAGGTGCCTCCAAACTGTAATCTGACCTCGGTCTTGGCAAGCCTGCAGGTCAAAGTAGCGTGAAGACCAAACTAGCGCAGCGGCTACGTCGACCTCACGGGCTCTTTGGACAATAATTCGCTTCCACAGAATACCGCTGACGAGCGCCGTCATTCGAGCCACCATCATGCAAGTCAATTTAGAGCCCGCGCGCCCATCTATTGTGACCTTGTCGGCTATGAGCGACACACCAATAGGACGGCCCAAAGGACTACAACTGGATTCGGGCCGCTTCATTGGCAGGTCAGGCCGACGCAGTAATTAAGATCTACAACTAGCACGCGACGGAGTGGCGCTACGCACTGTACGGAAAATTGATAGAAGCACTGCCCTGCTATTGCCGGACCACAAAGGGAAGCTCATAGGCGTAGCCCTGCCCAGGGAAATAAAGTGCATCTGCACAAGCGGGATCTGGACCTTGACTTGTGTATAGTCCTGCAGTAGATCTGCCTAGCACGCGACGGCTCGCTGCCGCTTTGACAGACCGCGCGAAGGAACCGTCCTGACGGTGGGTCTTGTGGTGAATGTCGCCATCCGTTTTGCTATGCCGGAGAGTCACCTGAACTTTGCGTCTTCATGTACCTATCCAATTGGACGCCTCACAACGACCCCTGGTGGCTCGGCATCGCTAAGTCTAGCATCTCGGCGTTGATAGTAGGTTCTGTAAGGAGAGACATCCGTCTTGAATGCAGAAGGTTATTGAGATAACGTCGGTTGACGCGCCATATGGAGAATCGAACAAAGCATGATATACGCCTACTGCATACTTGCGCTCGAAGAGGCAGCTGCTTGGTGATAACGTTATGGCCAACAGCAATGCCCAGCTGATCCAAGTGCAGACGACGCGATGTTACCACAGACGAAGGTCACGTACAATGGTACAGCCATCGAACGTGTATAAAGAGGACCGTCTCCACGAGACAGCGACGGATCAGAAAGCTCCACAACAACGCACTCGCTACATCCATCGTTTCAAACGGTCAACCACTCCTCTGGGATCCTGATCCCCAACCTTCGTTGCAATGAGGGGCCTCCTTCTCGCCGGTGTTCTGTCCTCTGCGGCGTACGTCCGCGCACACCCTACGTCTGATGCAAGACCTGCTCTTCAACGACGCACTATCGACCTGAACGCTTTCCGTCTTACAGCGTTGAGCGAGTACATCAACGCCACGGCAACAGAGACCAGCCCTGACACCACGTCACTCACCAAGAGGGACACCTACGTCGACACTGCCTCCGCATTGGCCAAGGCCAAGCACCCCGACCTTACTTTCCGTGTTGTTGACGACCACTATGTTGGCTCGAACGGCATCGCCCACGTTCGCCTCAGGCAGACCGCCAACGGTTTGGACATTGACAATGCCGATTTCAACGTTAACGTAAGTCGCATCCACATGATTTGCTACCGTGCGAACTGATGCTAATCGTTTGCAGATCGACAAGAACGGTGAGGTTTTCTCCTTCGGTGGTTCCTTCTACGAGGGCGCAATCCCGGAGCCATCGCAGCTCCGCAAGCGCGATGTGATTGAGCCGGTGCAAGCCTTGCAGGGAGCTTCCAGCACTCTTCAACTTCCTGTCAAGGCTGACGCCGCTACTGCGGAGCCTGCTGATGGCGACGATTCCTATGTCCTCAAGGGCACCTCTGGTGCCGTCAGGGACCCGAAAGCCCAGCTCATGTACCTGCAGAAGGACGACGGACTTAAGCTCGTTTGGAGGGTCGAGACCGACATCGACACCAACTGGCTTTTGACCTATGTTGATGCCGACACTAAGGAGGAAGTCCACGGTGTCGTTGACTGGTCGGCTGATGCATCCTACCAAGTCTAGTACGTTCTGAATGGTCTGACTCCATTTCGGAGAATGTGTTCTAACAACTCCTTTAGCCCTTGGGGACTGAATGACCCGACTGAGGGCAGCAGGCAGACCCTTACCAACCCCTGGGACACCAGCTCCTCTGAGTTCGGCTGGCACGGCACTGGATCTACCTCGTACACTGTCACCCGTGGCAACAACGCCATCGCGCAGACCAATCCCAGTGGAGGCAGCAGCTACCTCAACAACTACAGGCCCAGTGGAGGCAGCGGCAACAACTACGTCTTTCCCTACTCGACGTCCACGACCACTCCGTCCTCTTACGTGGATGCGTCGGTCACCCAGCTGTTCTACATCTCGAACACCTACCACGACCTGCTCCACACCCTCGGCTTCAACGAGGCCGCTGGCAACTTCGAGGTGAACAATAACGGCGCAGGTGGCCGCGGCAATGACGATGTCATCCTTAACACCCAGGACGGCTCTGGCACCAACAACGCCAACTTCGCCACTCCCCCCGATGGCCAGATGCCCCGCATGCGCATGTACATCTGGGACTACTCTTCCCCGAGGCGTGACTCCAGCTTCGACGCTGGTGTCATCATCCACGAGTACACCCACGGTGGTAAGTCTTCAACTTCCAAACCATCAAGCCATAACCACACACTAACATCCCCACCCAGTCTCCAACCGCCTCACCGGCGGACCCTCCAACTCCAACTGCCTCAACGCGCTCGAGTCCGGCGGTATGGGCGAGGGCTGGGGTGACTTCATGGCCACCGCCATCCGCCTGAAGTCCTCCGACACACGCAGCAAGAGCTACCCGATGGGCAGCTGGATCGCCAACGACGCAGACGGCATCCGCGCGTACCCCTACTCGACGAGCACCTCCGTCAACCCGCACGTCTACACCGACGCCAACGGCATGACCTCTGTGCACGCTATTGGCACCATCTGGGCCACGATGCTGTACGAGATGCTCTGGAACCTCATCGACAAGTACGGCAAGAATGACGCCGCGCGCCCGACGCTGCGCAACGGTGTCGCCACTGATGGAAAGTACCTCGCGATGCAGCTCGTGCTGGACGGCATGGCTCTGTAAGTCCCCTTTCACTCCACCTAAAGACCCGCATCACTTGCTAACACGTCCATCCAAAGCCAACCCTGCAACCCGACCTTCGTGCAAGCCCGCGACGCCATCCTCGACGCCGACCGCGCTCTCACCGGCGGCTCCAACGCCTGCGAGATCTGGCGCGCCTTCGCCAAGCGCGGCCTCGGCTCCGGCGCCGTCTACAGCTCCAGCAGGAGGACTGGCAGCACGACTGTGCCGAGCGGTGTCTGCTAGATTGTTTTTTCTATTTGGAGAGTGGGGTTTAACGCGGAGAGGTGTAGATATCACGGATGTAGACGTAGATGTAAACGGTGGCTGTCGTCGGCGGAAGAAAAAGCGAATGCTATGAAATTTTGTTATGCCAAATACAACTGCTCTCCTTTTTGCTCTCCTTCTCTCTTAATCCCCCGTGATGTAGATCCAAGGATGCCTGAATGCACCTCATATCTCGCAGGCGCGCGCTCGCAGTCGCGAAAACCACCTCTTCACTTCACCCGTGAGATGGAGAGCGAGCTCGGCATCTGATTGGGACGGGAGGAAGTCACGCTAGCGGATGGCTGCATATTGGAGAAAGTCGAGTCCTCTTTCTTTATTATTTCATATTTATTTTCAACGCTGCGAGCGCGCGCAGTCGCGAAAGCCGCCATTTCACTTCACCCGCTACGTGGAGCGCGACCACAGCCGCTGATTGGCCGGTCAGCAGCGGGCGCTAGTGGGTTGTCGCATATGGGAGAAACTCGAGTCAACATTTATTTATTTCATTTTATATTATTTTGTTCTGTTTGAAGGGAGCATCGATATCGCTTCGCTCGCTGCGAGTTTCGGAAGGGGAGGACACATACCTCCAGGGACATGAACGCAACGGCGGTACTGCCTACTTTACCTAGCCACCCTGATTCATTCGCTTTGGTCATTCCTAGTTGTAGGTAGCACTGAGAATCTTGCGATCCTTTCGGTCGTTGCACGCGCGACAGACTCCACGGCGTTACTCTCACTTCATGCACCCGAACGCGCAAAGCTCGATGAACGATGACTTTTCGTTATCACAAATACTACATACATACACACATGCGCAAAGATAAAATCCACGAGACACCGAGATCACGTCTCCGCGCGCGGAAAACATTGCTCAAAGGAAAAGCTCCATTCTCCCAACCAGCCCAAAGAGGATATCACGGCCACGAATCCCATAGGGACCCCCCAAAAAACGCCCGAGCTCTTTAACAAACAAATGCCCCCAAAATCCCCTCTCCCAGTCCGCCTCATACCTTATTATAAACGATAGTCGTCAAACCCCCCTCCCCTCCAACCACCTCACAAACTCGCCTGCAACCCATGCGCCATCGGCTGATTCGCGCCCCACAGAATCGTGTTCAGCACCGAGTACGGCGAGTGCTCGTCGTTCGGGCACGGGAACTCCGAGTTCGGGGTGTGATAGATCGGATGCCCGTGCTCCAGCTTCAGCGACCCGTCGGCATCGAGCGCGACGCCCGCGTCGTCAAGGCGCGTCTCGTAGCGCGCGCCGCCGGGGACCTCCTGGATGTTGAGGCGCCTGAGAGCCGAGATGCCGCGCTGCAGGGGCGCGGCGATCTCCTGGGGGTCGATGTTGGTCGTGATGTCGTGGATGGCGTTGATGAAGCGGGAGAGGAGGTGGCGGGCGCGGTCGTTGCGCGTGTGCTCGCCGAGGATGCCGAGGAGCAGGGCGGAGCCGAGGCCGCGGTGGATGGCGGCCCAGGACTGGCGCGCGTAGGCGGTGATGTTGTTGAGGCCGAGGAAGGCCTCGACGGTGTTGATGAGGTTCTCCACGCAGAGGGGTTTGTAGGTTGCGACGAGCTCGCGGCTGGCGTAGCGGGTGCTGATCGCGGGGCGGAAGAGCTCGGAGAGGGAGTAGGATGTGTGGAGGTACAGGGCCCAGTGCTCCAGGGTTTGCTGGGGTGAGGTGCATTTTCGCGAGTCTCGCAGGTATTCGGCGGAGTCTCTCATGAGCTGGCTGATTGTTTCCCGGTGCATGGCGATCTTCTCATGCAGCTCGTGTGGAGTCATCTCGTTTATGCGCTCGCGATCGCGAACAATCTCAAGGCCTACCTGGACCAGAGGATACATTGTCTTGTGGTATTCCGAGATCGGCCCATAATGCATGGGCATGGGCATCATCGTCTGCGTTGCTGTCGTCGGTCCAGATGCTCGGTCGTAGATGATTGACAGTAAGCTGTCTTGCCAAACGACGCCCCACCACAGCTTTGATCGAGGATATACCAGTTCTGTGGGTATGCCAGGAGGACAAGGCTGGTGTATTCCAAGACCCTGTGCAAGCCTGATGGTCAGACCATGCATCGCCCACGCGGTTGCCGCATTCATGTTGTTCGTCAAGACATTCTGAATGATCAGAAGTGTCTGCACCGTCTCCAGCTTGACTTGAGATAGGAAGTTCACAATTCGCAAGCATTCCATCGCACAGCAAACTAAGACTTGTCAGTAAATGGCCCCAAATTGTCCTCAAGTGCCGCGGAAGAGAACCTACTGTAAACCTGCGACGTCAACTCCCTCTCCTTCCGCTGCATCTGCGAACTCTGCGCTCCACTCGCCAGCACAGCGAACAACAGACCAAGCCAGTGAAAGTCCTGACCATAAATCTCCTGCTCAGACACTCCCTCCCCAGCAGGATCCTGCGCCGCTCTCACCACAAGGAACTGATTCAGATCCTCCTCAAACAACTCCAACTGCGCCAATCCAGGGTATATCACGAACGCCATGTCGCGATAGTACCGGAAGAACGAGAGACATTGGGAGTCCGTAGGCAAAGCTTTGGCCAATTCCTGGGCTCGCGCGAGAGACCCGTGAGGCAGGCCCCATAGGTCGACGAAGGGGTACGTCGCGGATTCATTGTCGAGGCCGAACATGGGCAGAATCGATTTGCCGAGGACTTCCTGCGCCTCCGAGAGGTCTGTGTTGCCGCCGTTGCGCATCGATATGAGGAAAGCGGGTATCGAGCCTGCGCCGAAATGCACGGTTTGGCCCTTGGGGGAAAATGTCAGACGACGGAATGGAGAGCTGCTCGAAAGAAGGGAATACGTACCTGCTCGTTTTTCGCGTGAATGCCATGCTTCGCGGCATGTCTCTGGAAGACCTGCGGCGCCTTCGCCTCGCCATTAAGCGGCTGGCCGTTCGCCTGCGCCTCGTCGACCCGCGGCGCGTACATCTTGGGGTCGTGCAAGTCGCCACTCGCGCGGCCCTGCGAATTCCGCGAGATCTCGTTGCGCAGCTCGGTGATGGAGTTCTCCAGCCCGTGGAGCTTGTTGCAGAGCATGTCGAACTGCGCCTGGCTGAGGGTCACGTTGCCCGCTGCGGGTGCGGGTCCGCCGGAGACCTGGTAGCCGTCTTCGGAGCGCGGCATGGGAACTGGAGGCGCGGGTTGCTCTGCGTTCTGGCGCTTGTTGGGCGGGTGGTAGGAGCAGAGCTCCGGGTGGTCTCTGTCGCGGCATGTCTGGCAGGGTCGCGAGAGGTCGCATCTGGAGGGGTCGCGATTAGCGCGTTCGTCTCGTGAGGTGCTGGGCGGATGTGTCGAACGAAACCAAAAACAAAACAAAACAGAAATCTATCAAAGCGAGGCAAACACAGAGGCATCACGTACTTCACCTTCCGCTGCCTACAAGGGTAACAAGCCTTGTGCTCTCGCGCCTTACGCTTCTTGCGCAGGAACTCGTCGACGTCGCTCTGCGGCGGCATCGCGCCCTCCTGCACCGCCGCGGGCACGTTCATGGACGGCTGCTGCTGCTGCTGCTGTTGGGGAGGAGGCGGCTGATGCTGATGCGAGGCCATGGGCGCGTGTTGGTAGCCGTCCAAGCCCTGGGGCGGGTGCTGCTGGGGTTTCGTATCCGCATTGTCGTCGTACAGCGACGGGTCGAGAGAGAAGTTGCTGCTCATGGCGGCGGGGCTGGCTGGGCTGGGCTGGGCGGGCGCCCTGGTGCTTTGTCTGGCCTGTGGTCGCTGGTTGCTGATGGGTTGATGAGCTAGTCCAGGACGGCGTTGCTGGTGGTGCTGGGCATGTGAAGCAACGCGGTGGACCAGGGGTGTGGCGTCGGCGCGGGCGGAGGGCGGACAGCGGTCGGGCTGGTCCGCCGTCTAGCGGGTGCTGTCGCTGTCGCTTGCTCGGTCGAAAGGCCGCTTAGCCGGTGGTGCGCGGTGGTGCGACGGGCGGGCAGCTGATGGGAGCTGGGTAGCAAGACGCGTAGTCCAGGACTGCGCGAACTGGAAGTGAGGTGGCGCTGTGCCCGACGTGGCGGGACGGTGGTGGTATGCGCGGGCCAGGACGGCGGCTACGGACTTCAGGCGTGCAGAGGTGGGCGCAGGATGGGCACCGAGAGTGCGTCACGAAGGAAGGGCTCCAGGGCACAGGCGAGAGGGCAAAGGGTGCTGGCGTGGAGTCCGGCTCGCCGGCACACTCCCGAGCGCGTCAACTGGCCTGTGATCGACAAAGACGCCCCACCGACTGCTCTCGAACCTCGCAGCGCGGCACATCAGGCACGTCTTGCCAACTGAAACCCAATCGGGCAATTGTGACGGCAACTCTGATGAGTGAGGGAGCTTCGTCGGTTAGGGAACGCGGACTTCATCAGCATCAGCAAGCTGTAATGCGAACGGAGATTTGACATGTAATGGTGAGCTGTTCATCAGACAAGAGTTCGTCATTCATAGCAATGAGCCTACCTAGTACAGCGAACGCGACGTGGAACTGGGCAGCAAGGGCGAGCTGTCATCGTTTAGCGATTAAGAGTAATCGAAGCGTATCATATGTCTTCATGATTCGTTCATCTCTGCCTAATGTGCTACTCAAATCAAATGTCATGTGTGCGCAAAAGCTGGGTATCTCCTACAGAATCGAATTCACAAACAAAACACAAACAATCGCGAGCAACCAAAGGCAAGCATGATTTCCTCGAGCCCGCCATGAAAACCCCTTTTCGTTTCACGCAATCAAGACCCACTCCCATCGTCCTCATCGTCCGCCTCATCAACACTCGCGTCCGACCCAGCAATCCCCTGCACATCCATACTGTCACTGGTATGCGCGTGCTCCAAGCTCGGGGGCGCCGGCGCCGGCCCCTTCGCGTTCCCCTTCTGCCTCTCCCTCGCGTCCTTCAACGCCTGGCGGTACTCGCGCTTGTCGACGCCGTCGGCCGGGCTGGCGAAGCCGCTGCCGCCGCCGGCGGTGGCAGCAGAGCTGCCGGGCGGGATGTCCTCAGCGAGGCGCTCGGCCATCTCGGCGTCGTACTGGCGCTCCTTGCGCAGGACGGCTTCCGGGTCGGCCTCACGGGCTGTGGCGAGGAGGTCGAGGGAGCCGTCGGACTCGGCGTCGCTGGCTTCGGATTCGTCCGAGGCCATTTCTTCGTCCGAATCTTCGGAGTCTCCGTCGGGCAGGTGGAGGGTTTGGGGCGCGGCGGAGGGCGGGAAGGCGTTGGGTGAGGCTGGCGAGAGGGACATTTCGTCGGCTTCTTCGCTCACGTCGTCGTTGCTCGACTCGGCGCTAGGCATGTAGCAGAGGGCTGGTGGGAGGACTGAGGGAGGGTGCTCGGTGCGCTGGACGTTCAGGTATTGCTGTGTGACAGCAGCTCGGATTTTGCGCTGGGGGTTGTCACCCTGGATGATTGAGGCGAAGCGGCCAGGAAGGTTTTTTGTCGTGTTGTGCACGGGCACAGCAGGTGCTTCCGCCTGGTCGATGACGGAGTGCCTGCTCTCAACGGTGATAGCAAAATTGTCTGCTGGGTAAACGCCCCCCATGCCTGTCACCTCGAGGTCGACGTGAGGCGCGGTGTGCATGCCATCCTTTCTTTGCGGCGGCGAGTGCTTCGGGAATGAAAGTTCCAGCGAGTCAGGGATGGGATTATCTGCGAGATCCATTGGCTCCGGCAGATTCTTTGCTTCTTCAAGAGGACCGCGCGTCTCGAACAAGGTGCCTGGCGTATCCATTGTCGCAATGCTACCAACAGGAGCGACCGTCGGCAATTTGTAACTCGGAGCATCGGTGTTGCCATTGTGTACAGCGTCACCACTGAGGTCTGTGCAAAAGCCAGCGTTGTTGTAAAAGATGATCGGACCAGAATCGTGCGTCTTCGGTTTCTTCTGTTTCGTGGCAGTACGAACACCCGAGCTAGTCATGGCAGAGGATTCGCCGCCGATTTGATGCATGTTTTGCATCTTGTATGGCGAATCCTCGCCATCGGAAACGTCAGAAGAGAATTCGCTACTGGCCGAGTTGGAGCGGTGAGAGAAAAGGGGCGTGTACATAAGTCTCCCCAATTCCTGCTGCGGTTTGCGAGTCGAAGAGGCGTGTTTGCTCGAGGTGTTCCGTCCGTTTTGCAGGGAACCATGCGCGACCTTGAGCTTCTTACGCGGGCTTTGTGCGTCATCCTCGTCGGTGCGCTCCCTGGAAGAGTCACCGCCATAGCTGCTCCCTCTGGTGAGACTGGGACCGCCTCTCCAGCGAACCTTGCGACCGTCGGCGGAGACCTCGAAATGATCGCTGCAGTCGGTGACAGCCTTCCGCACGAACTCTGGTGTGACGTGGATGGTGTGAAGCTGAGCCATGTTGACGAGGAGATTGAGATACACCCAGCCGTGACCTTCTTCAGGCGTGCGTTGCCCCTCCGGATCTTGGGGGGAGAAGCCGAGATGGCGGATATATCGAAGATTTTCGGAAGGGACTTGAGCGCGATCGGGATCTAGGTCCAGTGGTCTCGTGGGACGTTGTTCCTCGGAGTTTGCGTCAGACGATTGCTGGGCGAAGTCGGTTTCGGCAATATCCTCTGACTGCTGGGAATTCACTGCCTGGGAATTTGGCGCAAGTCTCTTCTTGCGGTTGTCTACTGGCTCCTCTGTCTCGTTCTGCATGATCGCAGCTTCACGCTGGCCTTCCAGGACCGCCTGCTGACCTCGGGCTTCAATCGCCGTACGATCAGCATGGGCTGCCATTTGAGAGACATCCTGTTGTTGCAAAGCCTGATGATGAGGTCCAGCCAAAGCGTCTGTTCCAGCAAAAATCTGTTCGAGTCGGCGGACGACAAGCTTCTTCTTCACTCGCTCACTCATAGCTTCGGGATGCTGTTGCGGCAACAGTCCTTCAGGGATGTTGTGCAAAAACGAGTTTATGTTTTGCTGACGGGATTTGGCCGCCTGAGCTAGACTCTTGTGCCTGCTGTCGCCACCTGAGGGTACAGACGAGCCTTGCCCTGAGGCCGACATGGACGCGTAGGCGGAGTCGGTATTGAGAAGCGAGGTGTGCGACGAAGCAGTTTGGTGGGTCTTGAGAGCAGAGCGGAGACCTTCGTAACCATCCGCTGGAAACTCCGGCGTGTGCTTGGTGGAGAGGCTGCCAGCGAAAGTGCGAAGGAGGTCTTCCAGTTCGCGCTTCTTCTCCGGTTCCAACCCGTGTATCCGGATCTCAAAGAGCTTCTCATTTTTCAAGTGCGCGTCGTGGAGCTTCTCGTATTTTTTCAGGCGCCTCTTCAACTTCTTGTTCTCAATTGTGAGATCGTCGATGACACCCCGGAAGTCCTCGTTACTGCTGCCACCATCGGTACCCAGGTTCATTAGGCCCGTTCGCAACGGAAGGGATTGCGCTCCCACTGGACCACGGGAGCCAACATCAGGTGGGCTTTCAGAAGATGAACCGTTGCGCATGAAGAACGGAGGATCGTTGTCGGCAAACGAAGCGCTGTTATCCCTGACGTCGTTGTTCGACTGATCAAACCACCTATCGGCATTGCTGGTCTCTCCCGAGCTATCCCTGCCGGTCAAAGGGAGCAAGCTCGAAGGCGAGCTGTCGCTGTTCTCAGCCTTGAGAGAGGTGTGATCGTCCGTCTTCTCGCTGCATGCTTGACTGATATCTCTCTTCTGTCCGTAGGAGCGTGAAGCTGCGGCGCCCGGCGAATGGCGAAGGGATACGGATCGTGTGGCAGATATTCGGCGAGGGTTCAACCTCGAAGGTTGGCGGGGCTCAGTAGAGAGCATGGCGTTTCTCTGCTTTGGGTTCGACATTTTGAGCGCAGAACAAATCTAGCTGTCGGGCGAGGCGGGCTGACGGCGTGGGGCATCCATGTGAGCCACAGTCAGCAAGTGCAGTGCTGGGTGTTTTGTCGCGGTCGGATTGAAGGTGCTGATCGGTGGTCGAGAGAAATGCGTAGAGCCGGTGTGAGCGCAAGCGTGTCTTCGGAGCAGAGTGTGCAGTGCGAAATGTGCAGCGCGCAGCGTGGAGGATGGAGTCAAGGGCGGCGCAAGGTGCAACGAGGCAAAAGGGCCTGATGGCAGGTGCGCGAGAGTCTAGGACACATCGGTGATGCAGAGGCCGGCGATGGTCGCGAGGATCTGTGGATTACAGCGCATATCTCGATGCAGGCGGCCGGCGCAGCACAGCACGACCAGACATCGGCAGGCCCGCGAGCACTGCCAGCGGCGCGCGTGGGCGACACGGCCTGGGCTCGCTGGGCTCTCGATCGTGAGCGAGCGAGTGTGAGGTCCGAAGATCGTGGCAGGCGCGGCCAATCGGCCGACGCCCCGCCGCTCGTCAGCCCTCTCGGATGCCTCGCCCGAACCACCGCCCTCTACTCGCCACTTCTACTGTACAACGGCCATCGCTGCACTGTACAAATGCGCACGCCTGGTTGTCTGGGGCCTTCCAATATGCCGCCCAACACACACTCGTTGCTGTTGCGACCTGGCCAGTATCACCGTTCTACACACGGCCAGCGTCACCACGTCAGCCGCGCCTACATGCCTCCAGTCCCTTGCTGCTCCAATCGCAGATGCGCCCGTCTAAATCGTTGATTGAGAGCGCGATTGCGGCCTGCATCTCGATGCAAGGTAGACCCTGAAGGCTTGTTCTTCCTAACTCGCCCGCTTGGCCGCTCGCGAGACTGTCCATCGTCGATCAGCCCATTGTGGACGCCTAAACGCCCATACCGCCCGGAGAATCAATCGATCACCGCTACGGGACGAATTATACACAGAATGCCAGTTCATCCTGTGTTTCCTGGGCTTCATCGTCGGGCACTGCCGATCGATCTGGTAGGTGGCGAACGGAGTATACTCCGGCATCATCGGGAGGGTGTTGTTGCAGTCATCCAGCAACACCGGCGCAGCCACAAGAGGGTTCCATGCAATAATGCTGACAGCTCGACGTCTGCAGTCTGATGCTATCTCGGACTGCTGGTCTGGCAATCTGACTTCTCGTCAGGCTGCCTATACACAGCAATCTCCGGCAATACGCAGCTCAGCCTTTGATGCATCATTATGCTGACCTGCGTGCCGCTGTACAGGCGCATCGCAGACGCACGTAGATCGCCACATACCTGCAGCCGTTCTACGTCAGCTTCTGGCACGCCCGTGTCTGTCACCAGCGCTTGTAGCCGTCGCATCGACTCGCATCGTGAAACGCGACAAGATCTCATAGCACTCTGCGTCACCTGCGTCAATCGCTGATTAGACTCCTACGTCAGAGTTCACGAAATTCGCTGCTTATCGACCGATTCACGAATCGCGAGCCACGAAATCGAGAGATGGGCGACCGATCATCGAGACCCTGGAGAGCGCAGGGGCGGAGCCACGCGCTGCAACGCCGATGGAACGACGTCACAAGTCCAACTGGACCGCAGTCGACTCCGGCGCACGCATTTAGAGTTCGGGCTACTCCATGATCGTGGCCGTCCGATTGTAGGGGAATGTTGCGATGCGTATACCAGCCGTCCATATCGGGGGTGTTGGCCTGATGTTTCGCTCAAGATCGCAACTGAATCATTATCGCGTTGCAAGCCCTTCACGCCCAAGCGTAGCCGACACTCAACCCGTAAACTTGGCTGCGGTGTGAATCTTGCGTTTCTGGAGAAATCGCATTTGACGCTATGTTCGACAGTGTTTGCAGGCTCGCGTGGCGTGGTTGTAAGGGCTTGAGGCACGTTGAACGAGTCGCAGTGAATTCGACGGCTATATCCAGGTATGGCATTCCACACATTCCTACCATGTATAGCAAACCAGTGCGCGTCCTTGAACACTGGCTAGTGTCGGCATGCTCGGTATCAGAGCAATGGTGCATATCTACGGCGGCCTGAGCCACAGAACTCCTACGTTTTGAAAGTAACGCATTTGCTTGGTTTTCCGAGCGCTTCTGAGCGCACATCCCATCGCGTTCTATGCATATGGTATGTTCATCCTCACGAACGCCAAAGTAGAAAACTAAAAATACGCCCTTGGGATGCCGGAATTCCCATGTCCCATAGCGAAGACCGCATGTTCTTCTGCTGTCAGTTTTGCGACCCGGGCATAGCATGGCGTAAAGTGTCGTAATGAATTCAATATTCCCAGTCCATTTGGCCACATATCGAACCGTCGGGGTATCATGCGCATAATAGACGCCCGTAACGCCAAACAAACAGTAATCCACCCTCCCTCCTCAACAAAACCATCTCTCACTCTCCATCCTCCACAAATTCCACCGCCCTCTTAGCCCTCTCCATCCTCGCCACCGTCCCGCCAACCCTCCCCTTCAGCTCCTCCAACTCTTCCGTTCCCCTCTGCCACGTCCCTTGCATCTCTCCCAACCTCTCCACCTCCCCAAGATCCAGCTTCACCTCCTTCGCCGCCCTTGCATCCATCTCCGCCTGCTCTCTCACCCTCGCAGCATCCTCCTCGCTCCGCCGCGCGAAATCCTCCTCAAACTTCCTCGCCGTCGCGCCCGGCGCGTCCCGCCTCAGACTCGCAAGCTGCAGCGTCTGCGCCTCTATCTGCGCGGAAAGCGCCTGCACGCGCTGCGCCAGCCTCGCGTCGAAAGGCTCGATTTCTGCTCGTCGGTCAGCACATATTCTCCCAACCTACCCTCACAACAGCACGAAACTCACCCTCTCCCTCCCCCACCCTCCCCAGCACCTCCTCCATCTCCCCAACCCCCATGCCATTAACGCTTATCCCCTCGCGCGCGCCCTCAAACGTCCGCCGGATATACTCTTCCACCAGCGCCTCGACGCGCCTCCTCAAAGCGTCTTCGCCGCTCTCGGGCGCCGCGTCGGGCGGCAGGTGGGTGTCGATTTTGGCGCGGGCGGCGCGTGAGACGTTCGAGACCAGGTAGGTGAGGTCGGCGGGGGATTGGAGTTCGATTTTGCGGTGCGCGGAGGTTGCGGTGGCGCGGGTGCCGGGAGCGGCGGGGGCGTCGTGGTCGAAGATTGTGGGGGCGGCCATTGTTGGCGGTTTGGATTCGGGGTCTGTTGCGCTCTGGGAGTGCGAGTGGAGGGGGAGGATTGGAGATGTAAACAGTGCTGCATGCAGGGCGGGAGATCGGCGGGCTTGGTGTGGGGAAGCGAGGCGAGGCGTGGGCTGGCCGGCTGGCAGTGCCAGCCGAGGTGAGGATTGGACGAGGATGGGATGGATTGAAGCTATTGACAACTGCGATGGCTTGTCCTCTGTTGATCGCGAATGTAGATTGGTGTTCGCGATCCGAGTCAGATGTCACGATGTCAGCTCATTGCAGCCGAAAAGAGACAATGCCATGATACGAATGCCATCAGCAGAACAGAATAGTCTACAGAAGCATTGGTGATTTACTCAAACGATGGTATGCAGACATGCTAGCTGGCAATATGTAGTACTCAAATATCAATAAACCAACAGAATCAAACTCCCTAACAACAGCGAAAAGGACGCCTCGTCCGGAAGCGGCCATCGCTCAAACCCATGGAAACATACCTACGCCCAAACGACCAAGCCCAGCCCAAGCTCCAAAAATATTCATCCCGTTCCAGCGCCCCATCCGAACCATGCCCTCATATCTATTCCCAATCCAAAATCGCGCCAAGCGCCATGCGGAAGTAGCCCTCCGCAAGCCCCTCACTGAGGAAACATAGCCGCAACCTCCTCATCAGTCAAAATGATATCCTGGACGGGATCCTGCTTGCGCTCGAGGTCCTGCGACTCGTAATCGGCGTAAGAGGGGAGGAAGAGCTCTGTCCGCGCCACGGGAGTCAGCAATCTCGGACGACTACCTTAAACAAGTCGCACGTTAAGCGTGGGCGAGAAAGGGGCCAAACCCACCTTGATTCCAATCAAAGCCCTGCGAAGACTTGACGCAGCTCACCTGCACATAACCATCAGCACATCGCCATCCCAAACGCAACGCTCTTCCCACGATCGCGACAAGACTCACCAACCTCGGCATCCCCCCGCCAGCCCCCAAATCCACAACCGTGTGCTCCGACTTGCTCAGCGAGCTCCCTACATGCATCGCAGACATCAGCAATCCAATCCCTGTCTCTCCGCTTCCAAAGCTCTTCAGTCACATACCTAGCAAGCTCTGCCTCCTCGGCTGCGGCGCCGCCGACACGTCTATCTCCCTCTCTTTGCCTTTGCCCTTTCCTTTCCCAACAGGGCTGTCGGACAGCGAAGCGGAAGACGAGGCGTAGCTCGAGCTGGAGCTGGGCGAGTAGGCGGCTGCGGAGCGGTGGGCGGGGTTTCGGGCGGTGGGGATGGGGATCGAGGAGGACATTGCTGGGCGTCCTGCTCTTCGAGAGAGAGCTAGAGGTGTGCTTTAAAGCGTTGAGAGAGATGGAACGAGCAACAGTGGCGGTGGCGGTAGGGTAGATAGCGCAGTGCAGATCTACGGTCAAGATACAGTAGATAGACGGATAGATGGATGGGAGATGCGACGAGCAGAGTCACTCCTCAACGATGAGTCGATCAATACAATCCAATCCAATCCAACTCAGAAGCAGAAGCAGGCTGAAGTCAACAAGACAACACACCCAGCTCCCTTCCCAGTGCCAGTTCCACAGTCACGCATCCCGCACGTGCCGGTCGAGGCGAGGCCAGTCACGCACGCACGGCATGACAACACCACCGGTGCACCCATGACGATACCGCCCGCTCCGGCTGCAGCCGCCATGCTGCAGGCCAGAAGAGCGGTAGCGGGAAGCATACGGCAAGGTACCTTACACGCAAGCCAAAGGCGGGGAAAGCAGGCCGCCTGTGAAAGTGAAACAAGGCCAGGCGAGGAGGAGAAAGGGACCTTGCAGAGTGCAGATCGGCGGCGCTGGTGCGGCTGAGGTTACGGGGTTGAGTCGGTCTGCAGCGGGAGGGCGCTGTTGCGCTGTTGGCTTATCTGCCTGGAGCATCTGATGATGAGACGAGATACGGGACGGATGGAAGGTAGTACGATAGCGAGTGGCTTGCACCGAGAATTTTGAGAACACGGATGAGATCAAATAGAAAATCAAATAAATAAATAAATAAAAAAGCCATCTAATCGTACACGAGTTTCTCTCTCCCTCCCATCGTCCATCCATCCGGTTCGCATCAGATCAGCAAAAGTCCCTCGAGACCCACCAAGCAAGCAAATCCGCCCGCAAAACCCTCCAAAACAGTAAGCAAAAGGAGGAAAAGAAAACGCCATTCACGCCATCATTCCCTCTGCCGGGTATCTCAAGCAAATAAAGGGAGTCGCAACTTTACGCTGGTTGGGTGAAAACCCAGCCTCTCTTCGTCTCGTCTCCGCGGCCGCGTCCGTCGTCGAACTGAGGACCGAGAGCTCTTCTTGGTTTTCTTCTTCTCGTTCCCTCTTGCTTCCATTCTCCTGCGCCTTCTCGCTCTCGTCGAGTTTGACAGTAGTCGTGTGTGTCGTACTAATACATTAGGGAGGTCCGCCTGCACCGCGTCCCCTTCTTCGATCTCTTTGTTCGATCCGTCTCTAATCTTCTTCGACTCCCCTTTCCTCAGCGCAAATATGCCTTCCAAAGATCGTAGTCATATTAGTCGGATCGCGGGCGATTGTTGTGTATGTGTTGTAGGGCGGTTGGGCTGGGCTCGTGAGCGCCAGGCAGACGGGTTCCGGCTTGCTCGAAAAACAAAACATTACTCCGGACTCCAGCGTCTGATTCCCTCCTGCGCTCCAATGTGGCCGCTTACCAGCCCCTCTTCCTCGCAAAGCGCTTGTTGAGCAGCGCCAGAACCTTCGTGACGTTGAACTGCACGTACTCCAGATCGAGATCCTCCTGCCCCTCCTTCTGCATCTCGAGCAGATCGTCGAGCTTCAGGTCCAGCTCCAGAAGGCCCCTGTTACGGCCCTTGTAGTGCAGGCTGATGACGAACGTGCCCGGGGAGGGCGAGGTGATGTTGAAGTAGATGTTCGCGCGGCGATTCTCGGGCACGTTGGACTTCTGGATGACGCCCTGGCGCTCGAGGTCCTGGTGGGTGAACTTGTAGGGCCCGAGGACCTTCTGGTTCTGGGCGGAGCGCTTGGACGCGCTGCCCTCGCTCTGCCCGCGCACGTTGTGCAGGTAGCTCTTGTACGTCTCCAGCTGGCTGTTGAGGTAGTTGTTGTGCTCCTGGATCGTCTTGAAGACTTCCTCGAGCTTGCCGGTCTCGGTGAGGACTTTGTCTTTGAGGGAGCCAAGGTGCACGAGCTCCTGCTCGACTTCGTCGCGGAGAAGGGCAAAGTTGTCTTCTTTGTCGAGGATGCCGATTTCTTGGAGCTGGTTGAGGAGTTCCATGGCGCGGATGCCCTTGCGGACCATGACGGAGTCGTTTTTGGTGGTTCCTGCGGCTTCGGCTACGCGGTCGAGGCGCAGTGGCCGGCGTGTGATGGGAGAGTTGGCAGGAAGCGTACGGAGGATGGTCACGAAAGTCGCTTTGGCTTCCATGAAGAACACCTCTTCTTGCGTGATATCGAGGGCGGATGTGAGATCATCAATGGGTGTCTCCCACTTGCTGTAAAGTGGCAATGTGATAGCACGGTTCTCTCGTCGAGGTAATTGCGCAGGTGCCGGTCCCAGCTCAGCGAGAAGCTGGCTCAAGTGGTTGCTTTCACTCTTCGCAAGCTCAGACGCATGCTTTTCCAATAGTGAGTGGGTCGAGTAGACCTCATTCAGAGTGATTGAGAGCTCGAGGTCACGCTTCGAGAGCGCGACGTAGTTGTCCATCTCCAAGGTCTCGTAGAAATCTTGGACCTCGCAAAGATCCATCATGAACTTGTTGATCCGCTCCTTGTTCGACTCAATAAAAGGCTGCAGCTTCACCATGTAGGGCTCCTTGGCATAGCTGGGCTTGTTGGCCAAGTTCTGCAGCATCTTCGCGACGTAGGTGAGGGTGCGCTTTGGGTTCTCCGCCGGAATTTGCTCGATGAGCATGTAGGAGCGTGGGGTGACGATTGCCGGGTTGATGAAGCGCAAGAAGAAGAAACCTCCAATGAGCGTACAGACGCTCTGCTCCGAAGCATCGGGGTACTTTCTGCGCGTAAGGCTGCGAATCTGCTTGCAAATCCACCTGATTCCGTACGGCGTCTCTTCCAGACCCTCAATGATTGTGTCCAGGAACGAGTTGGCGATCTCCACAAGCATGTCCAGCCTCGGCGCAATAATCTTTTGTACGCTCTCGTTCTCCGCTGCTTCCTCAGCGGTGACGCCTCGCGAGAGCCCAGGCGGAAGCGGCTCGCCACTAGCCTCAATCTTGGAAACCATCGTCTCGTATACCTTCAGCGGATTGATTTCGAGATCGAGATCTCTAATCTCGATCAACGAGTTGATGCGGTTTGCAAGCACTGTCTTAAGGTAGCTCTGTCCAGGTCCGCGTCGCGTGTAGGTGGTCATCATTCGTGAAACAGGGGTGTTTGCTCGCAAGAGCGAGGAGTAATCGGATGTGGTGTCGAATTGATATGTCAAAACAGACTGCGAAACGTTAGTTCTTGTCGCATTTCAGACACTCGACTGAGATACTTACTTGAAACATGGTCAACAGTAGATGCTCTTCTCGGCTCTCGTACTGGTTTCCGTATAGCGTGAACATGACAGTCTGAAGCAGCGCATCAATCTCGGCCATGGTGACCAGTCTGCAAAGATGCGCAATATGTCGGGGCTCCGTCTGCAGGAGGAAGAGCAAGTTGCCGTACTTCTGGGTCTTTTCGTCGTTCGGAAACGAGCCTTCCGAGAGGTCTGTCGAGTCGTCGAGGTGGCTCGCAACCTCGTTCTGCTCCTCGAGCGCCATGCGGTTCTGCACGAGCAGTGCTATCCGCGAGTCCAAGTATCGCACATCTTTCTCCAACACGAAGTTCTTCTTTGACTGAGACGAAATCTGGGCTTTCAAGTCGCGCAATGCCTTTTGCGCCCGGGCGAGGTCGTCTTCGATTTCAAGGTCGCGGTGGTTGGCTTTCATGGACAGGTAGAGCGCAGTGACGGAGTAGCGCTTGGAGGCGCGCATTGAGCGCGAGCCATCGTGCGAGCTCATTGTGTTCTGCCTCGTGACGGTCGGATGGAAGGAGGATCCGCCGGAGGAGTTGGAGGCTCGCGAGCCGTTGTGAAGCATAGAGACGGCCATGTCTGCAGGGGCGGAGACCGGAGGGTTTGAAGGCCTCGCGCCGGACGTGGGTCTGCCACGACACAGAGCAGGTTGTGGGCGTCGCAGATGTGTGAGGCTACGGGAGCGCGAAACTCGTCGCCCGTCGCGAATGGGCGCAGGGGACGTGCGATTGCCGGGACGTGCTCAAGGCGCGTGGCACAAAGGACGGGGGACAGCGCGCTTTCCCTGACACCGGATTGTGAATCCTGCACGTCAAATGGGCAGTCGCTTTGCGTCGCTCCGTGTGCGAGGCCGCGCGCGCGGACGGGGCCAATTGCCGGAAGGGGACTGCGGCTGTTTCAGCGTGTTGTGGCCGGCGAGACGAGGCGACCAAGGCACGGGCAGCGCGCCGGGCTGGTATGTATGCGGCGGCAGACCCTGCGCCGACGAGTCGAAACCGCTGAAGGGCGAGCGGCGGTGTTGGGTGCAGTGCAGTGCAGTGTAAATGGTAGTCGCTGCCCCGAGGGCGGGCGGGCGGGCAAGCAGAGATGTGGGGCGTCGCAGGAGTGGTACGGTGCAGTGAATTGGCGGGCCGCTGCGCGAGAGAGCGGCTGCGGCGAGGTGCCGGGTGTCGAAGGAAAGTAGGTAGTAGGTGGTCAGGGCAAGAGTGGTAGGGTCGTGGTTCGAGCGGAAGAGAGGAGGGGTGGGAGGGGATGGTGCGAAGGCGAGTGCGGGCGCTGGGAGGTGGGCTTCGGCGGCGGGTTGGGCTACCTGGGCACTGAGGACTGATAGGAGACTAGCAGCAGGGCGAGGGTGAGGGCGAGCGTCACGATTTAGGAAGATGTTAGTGCTGGCCGGGAGGAGTGCGATTGTCGGTCCCTGGGCCACGCCATTGGCCGTCGGCGCCTCTGCTCTCTCCATGCGCCGCCGTCTTGCGCAGCGTCTCACTCTGCGGCGCTCGTCGCCTGCCCGTCGACGAGCGCTGTCACCGCCGCTCGACACCGTGACCTCAGCGCCGTCTGGCAGGGCAGGGCAGGGCAGGGCAGATGCCGCCCCGCCGTTGCGAGCGCCGGCCGCGGCAGCATGCAGACGACGATGGCGAGCAGCCACTTGGGGCCGGCGGCGGCTAGCCAGGCTGCCAGGCTGCCAGGCACACCAGGAACAGGAACCGGCTGCGCGCAGGCCGTGCTCGCCAACGGTTAGATGAAATGCATCGTCATGCGAGGCGAGGAGGGCTTGGGGCAGCCCGCACGGCCACCGGCCCTCCATAATAACCCATTGACGCCTTCGGCAGGGCGTCGGTGCTTGGTGCTTGCCGGAGCGAAGCCAATATCCATCACTTGCTTCCCGGACCATCTCGAGCCAATTCATCCACCCTCCCAGCACGGTCGCGCCTCTCGTGACCTTCTCCTCAGCAGCATTTCCCGCCACCGCAAGATTTCACTTCGACCCTGGCCCTCACGGCGTCCCATTTCAGCAGGTTCCAAGTTCGCCACCATCCCTCGTGCCGCCGACACATCCCATCGGCAGATCGCAATCTCAAGCCCTCCCTGCATCCCCGGGCCCGCCCATCAAACACAAAAATTCCAAAATTCCCTGACCAAACCACCTTACCCCACTGAACAGGACCCTGTCCTTCCCTTTCCTTTCCTTTACCTCTGAGCTTCCCATCCAAGCGCCAAACGCCCTGCCCGCAATGTGTAATCCATCCCAGAGAACGCAATTAGAACACCCCCTGAGCGAACACGTTCGCGCGCAGCGCTATATCCCACCCTCGCCTAAGGCACCCCTCCACCCAGAAATAGGCAATCGCCTCATGGAGTCCTCTCCCTCACCCAGCCAGCCCACCCCCAAGCCCACGTCGCACGAGCCCCGGCACGCCCGCGGCAGTCCCCCTCCTTCCTGTTCCTGTCTCGCGCTGCCCCGTCCGTCTCGCCACCCCAAGGCACCATGGCTCTGCTTTCGCGCTGCCTGCCGAGCCGAGCGCCCGTTCGGCGCTCCTCCCGCCCTTTCGCGGCGTAGGCGCTCATGCCGGAGGCCATCCTGGTCGTCGATCAGGCACGCGCTGGGAACGGAAATGGCTTTGCGGCGTTTGACGCGTGGGGGTTTGTGCGAGGATTGGGGTGCTTTATGCATGTCTCGGTGGGAGGAATGCGAGTCATTTTGCGTGGAAGTTTGTATGAGCTTTTACCTACCTAGTACTTTTGCCTTTGTTCTCAGGACGAGATTGATATGTTCCACTACGCTCTTATAGGAAAGTCGGAGGAATGCTTGGTTGGGTTTGTGATTTTCGTGGCTTATATTGTATTGAAGAACACAACGAGGACTGTGTTCATTGGTTTGGAGATTCCGCATTCGCCATTGATCTGGGTCTTTAAGGGTCCTGATAGTCGATTTTGACGGCCACCAGTATTGAGACATCAAGAACTTGATCAGGTTGAAGCGAGTGCCTCAGGTTTTGGATGGCTCCGTGCCGTCATAACGGTGTAGATCTGGACAATGATGGGTCATATTGCAGGACTGGATCATCACTTACTCGCGTTAGAAATATCCACGTCCACGAGACCGAGTTGGCTGTACGCGTTCGGTTTCTGGACACCATTCAACCACTTCTGTAGCAACATTGGCTTATCTCTTTCGTCTAGCCGCATATGCTCCATTTGATCCCCTGTTGGACAGCATGCGCAAACTCGAAAATCAATCGAACATTTTGGGTATTGAGATTAGTTGATCGACGGTCATGTTCGCTAAATGCTGGGCGAATCAAATGTTTCCATATTTGCGTCCGACTCGAGGAAAAACTGCTGATCTACTCCAACTTCTTGACGCCTCTTCCCTTTGCAGCCCACTCTACGAAGGCTCCAACCTCCTTCACAAGCTCTCCACTGCTTCCCACCACCCGGGCCCAAGACGGCAGCTTGCCACCAGCATCGACCGCCACAGCCTTCCGCAACTGCACCTTAGCCCCATTCTCGACCAACACCGCTTGCTCAACACTCACCAACTGCCCGACGGTAACCCCATCCTTACCCACATACTTCGCCCCCAGCAACCCCTCCGCCTCAACTGGCACCCTCAACACAACCACCTCCCCCTCCCTCCTCGCCCTCACCTCAAAAACAGGAAACACCCTATCATCCACCAACGCCGGCAACCCATACACAACCTCACACACCCCCGCCCTCACCTCCTCCCACCCCTCAACCCCAACCCCCTCCTCCCACTCAACCAAGACCCCGCGATCCCTCACATCCGCCCCCTCAAACTCCCCCCCAAACAACCCCCTCACCACCTCCCTCCACCCCACCGCGCCCTCCCGGCAGCCATTCGCGTGCAAACTCTCCCTCCCAGACCAACTCTCCGCAGACCCCGTGTTCCCGCCCGGCCTGCTCTCGAACGGCACTTCCGCATTCGGCACCTTGTGCGCCAGCACTTCCACTCCGTTCCGGGGACCCTTGCGCTCGAACGCGCGCGGGACGAACTCCGTGATGAAAGTGTGCGCTTCGGCGAGGTAGGCGACGATCGAGGGGCTGGAAGAAGACGTGGACGGGAGGTGGGGATGAGAGGGGAGGGAGCGGGCGGGTTTGGGGTGCAGGCGGATGAGAGGGCCGAGGGGTGGAGGGGGGTTGGAGCCGTATTTTTGGAAGAGGTGGAATTCGCGCTCTGCGGCGGTGACGGGGCCGGGGCCGGCGATGGGGGGGACGGCCATTGTTTGGTGAGCTGTGTTGTGGTGGTCTTGTTGGTTTGTTTGGAGGCTTGGTGGTTGGATGGAAGCTGCAGATTGATTGTGATTCTTATGGTTGTTAGTTTGATGTGATATTCTGCGTTCTGATTTTTGAGGCTTATTACCTAGATATCACCCGTTCCTACCGTCTGATTTATACCCATCATCGGAGCCTGACATAGTGGCAGTGTAACCCCGATCCTTAAAGAAGAATGCCTCCGTGACCTCAGCCCTTCCGAGTATCTCCACATCGGTTTCTATTCTCAACTAACTTCCAGCCCGATGGCAACCGGGCATGAATCCTTCGACGTCGCCAAGGCCGATCAAGCTATACAGAAGCTCATCGCTGGTGGTGCAGTTGTTATTCGGACCGGAAGCCGGCAGGGCTGGCCCACAAGGCGTCGTCATTCGTGGGGATCGTGTTGGGTTGTCTTCGGGGAGACTCTCAAAGGATGCGGAGGCAGTTGTGGACACGATGCTCCCTCATTGGCTGGATGTGAGCGGGAGCTAGCGGGATGACAGTCTTGGCCCATGAGTGAACAATCAACGAGGAACGATGCGCGTGGAGTTCTTCCATTCCAGTGAGAAACAACTCGAACCTCAGCTTGATCCTCACGCGATGATATATTTATTGAGCGGGACTTACTCATTGGCTGGCTTTAAGCGGGAGCTAGTGGGATGTCAGCCTTGGCGTTGTTAAACGATCCATGTTGGCATGTTGCATTTTCGAGACGCGTCGAAGTCGGAGACGCAAGTTTCAGAGAAGGGAGCGATGGTTCTTGGTGTCACGTGCATATTGACAGCATAGCATTCACCTAGGAAGTTTCCGGCCTATGCCGCGGTTATAACCGGCGGAGAGTCTTGCGATAGATCAAATGCTCGAAGAATAGCATGGCTCATTCGAACAGTCAAGGCTGTGCTTTGCCTCTAGCGGGTAGTTGATCATTGGTTCGATATTTAAGATCGTTGGTTGGGTGACCGTAAAAGCCACTTCATATGCGCATCCCAGGTGCCGGCCGTGAAAGACTGCTAAATCGAGAACATTTATACCTCTATCATCACGCTACATGCAGCTTACAACTCGTCGTGAACCGCTGGTCGTCCAGAGTCTTTGTGTAGATCGACACCCTTCTTCTTCCTCCACTTTTCCCAGAGCTCGAAGAATTCTTTCTCCATGCCCTTCTCCATCTGGTCGGGTAGTACGACAACGTATTCGATGTGGAGAGCGCCGAACTCAGGTCCGTCACCTTCGTGTCGCCAGACAGGCATGCCTTCACCTTCGATCACTTCCACAGCACCAGGCTGGATCACCTCACCACGCTTCCTCTCAAGCCTGACCACATGTCCATCCAGATGTGTCAGGTTTCTTGTCCAACCGCCCATCCACGCCTCCCTCAACGACAGCGCCTCCCTCCAGAAAAGGTTGTTCTCTTTCCTTCTGAAGAAGCTGCCATCGTTCCTGTATGCGTCGTCTTTTCCAACCTCGGGCTCCTTCTCAACAACATTGACCACCAAATCGCCCGCCTCGTAGTCCGGGCTCTCATCTCCTTCGTTCTCGTAGTTGATCCTCACGCCCTTGGGCATACCAGGCTCAATGTGCAACTCAAACGCCTCCTCCGCCCTAACCACTCTCGCGCCTCCACACGCCTTACAGGCGTGCTCAACCGTGCTTCCCTTGCCTCCGCATGCATCGCAAGCCATCTGCACCTGCTGGAAAATGCCCGGCGCCAGCATGTGCTTCCGCACCATCATACCACTTCCCCTGCACTGCCCGCACGTGTCGCGGTGCCCATTCGCGCTTCCGCTGCCACTGCACTTCTCGCAAATAACCTGCTTCTCCACCTTAAACTCATGCTGCGCGCCGACGTAAAAGTCCCTCAGCGCCATGTGCACCCGCACCTCCATAGTCGGGCCCACCTTCTGCCCGCGGCCAAAGTGGCCCCCACCACCAAAGAACTGGCTAAAGACATCGAACGGATCCCTGCCGTGTCCACGTCCGCGCCCGCCGCCCTGCTGGTGCTGCTTGACGCCCTCGTGGCCGTGCTGGTCGTAGACGCGGCGCAGGTCGTCGTCGCTGAGCACCTCGTAGGCCTCGCTGATCTCGACGAAGCGCTGGTGCGCGGTCTCGTCGTCCGGGTTCTTGTCCGGGTGGTATTGCTTCGAGAGCCTGCGGTAGGCTTTCTTGAGCTGCTTGCTGTCGGCGTCTTTGTCGACGCTGAGGAGTTTGTAGTAGTCTTCGGCGGCGAGGGCGAGGAGCGGGAGCAGGCACAGGAGTGCGAGGGCGAGGCGGCCGAGCATGGTCGTTTTGCTCTGCCGGGGGTGGTGCTTGTTGCGTTTGGGGGAGGTTTATCGGATGACTGACATGTGATGATTCGGGAATCGAAGTCGGCGCCGTTTGGAGGGGTTAGTGTTGCATGTTGGGATTAATGAGACGAACGATCGGGATGACGATTCGATAGTCGATGTCGAAACGGGAGGGTCAGCTGTGCAGTCGATCGACCGTTGAAGACGTCAAGCAATAAACTCCGCGATTGCGAGTGAACTCTTGTCAACTTGTCTATCGCTCCCCCGAAGCTTCGCCTCCGCCTCCGCCAGCTGGCAAGAAGCCCACTAGCGTGCTGCAAGCCAGCGTGCCTCGCGTGCCAGCCAGGTACCCGTGAAAGCTTATCCCCTTGCATATGGAAGTTAGCCTGGCATGTGGTACAGGAACAATATTGAATATGATCAAAATGCATTGATATGTCAAAATAGATGTTTGCTCGCTAAAGTTCAAATCGTTGCCAGTAAAGCCCTAGAGTACTAGCTACAGTCATCTGTGCGCCGAAAATGCTGTGCTTTGCGACTTTTTGCCTAGGTAAGCGTCGATCGCACGTAGGGACAACACAAGGCCCGACGACGCTCGAAGTGCAATCATGCCAAACTAGAAGAGCCCGAGCAGATCCTCGTTGGTCTTCTTGTTGTCGCCCGCACCTGCAGCATTGTCTAGTTGGGCTTCGGGCGCAGGCGGCTGTCCGCCATTGAGATCCATACCAGCAAACCCATTCATTAGGTCAGCACTTCCTCCAGCCCCATTTGCAGGACCAGGCGTGTTGCCGAACATTCCCATCAAGTCGTCCATACCGCCACTGGGCACCGAAGGCGATGCGACGCTCGGGCTGGCCACACGCTGGGGTGTGCCGCCCAAACCCTCGAGACCTGATCCGCCACTTGGAGGCTCTTTCTGCAATGAGGCTGGGGCTGCGCCGTCGAAGTCGATGTCCAGGAGGTTCTCGGCGTTGTTTTGAGGAGCTGCAGAAGAGTGCACACCAGCGACGGCTGCGGAGACAGCTGCGGCAGCGATGGGGTTCTCGCGCGCGTTCTGTCTTGCTTCCTCGATTGCAGCGGCCTGCAGGGCAGATGCGCGGCCCTGGCCGAGGAAGGCGGCAGGAGGCTTGTGATATACTGATGCAAGAGTCGAAAGGTGAGGAATGAGGCTGTCCAGAAGTGGCGTAGGAAGCACCGGGATTGTGCTGGTGATTTGTGGGCGGGCGGAAAGGACGACGTTCTTTGCAACTTGCGGATCGGAAGAAAGTAGTCGCCAGTACACGTATGCTCTGTCTCGGATATCGGGGTTGTCGTTTTCTGCTGTTGCCGCCTGCAGTACTTTCTGCACCAGGCCTTGTGACTCGTCGGGCTTCTTCAAGAAAAGTTTAACGACTGCGGTGATGATCTGGAGTTGCGTCTGTCACATTGTCAGTATTTGTTTGGCTCGTCCAAAAGGGATGGTTGCTTACCTGGGTGAATTCTTCGTTGAAACCGTCCACAAACCCAGCAAGGATGTCGCCCGCGTTCGAGATCTTCTCAGCGTACTCGCCGACAATCCAGATCAAGCTTCCTCTAGCATCGGGATCGTCCAAGTCATCGATGCACTGGCAAAGCGTCGGGATAATGCCTTCATAGCCGGGGTATCGCCTGAAGATGTCCTTAATGACAACAATGACTTCCTGTACCACGTAGCCAACCTTGGTGTTGATAAGCTCAAGGAGGACATTGACGGCCTTCTCAGCACACTCCTCGATCTTGATCGCAACCTGGCCAATCGCACGAATTGCCTTCTTGACGAAATCCATATCAACCTCCAACGCGTACTCCTTCAGCTCGTTAAGCAGCTGGTCGGCGTTGTTGTGTGTCGCTATTCGGACCATGATTTCCAGCTTAGTAAGTTTGAGGTAGGGCGGGTCGTTGTACTTGCAGAAGAATACGCGCATCTCTTTGTCAAGGATACCTGGCTGCTTCTGCAACAAGAGATCGATGTTTTTAAGTGCGACGTACTGCACTTCAGGTTGTGATGAGACGAGTGTCACAAGGGGTGGCGACATCCTCTTGATGTATTGTTGGCGTAGCTGCGAGTTCTCGATGCGCTGAACGTGCATAAAGACCGCTTTGACTGCAGCCAGAACGACTGAAGGGTTGACGTGCTGAAACTGCGGGCTCACGCGCTCACAAATGTGTTCCGCCTCCTTGCTATCTTGTGCCTGATAGTCTGCCAATGTAGTCAGGATTGTGACACGTCCCCATTCGGTGCATTCATTGAGCGCTACAAGCATCTTCTTGAGCAGAGTGCTTGTTACGACGAGCGCGTGTGTCTCGGGCGCCGCTTCCTGGATTTCCACGAGCGCGGTGACGGCGTTGGCCACGACCATGGGGTTGGAGTCTCCGACCATTTCCTGCAACGTCTCAACGAAGCCTTCTTCCACTGCAAGTACTGGGTTCAGATCGAAGAGCTTCGCGACACAGAGCGCAGCCGTCTTGCGAACATACGGCGATTCGTCCTTGAGTGTTTTCCGTAACGGTTCCTCCATGTAGTCCACCATTTTCTCCACTCGGATACAGCCCATTGTTCGCACCGCCAAAGCTCTTACCAGTGGATTTGGATCTTCTGAATCCTGCACGAATGTATTCACCGCTAAGATACACAGATCTGGATGTGACTTGGCGTAGTTCATCAGGTACAAGTAGACCAGCTTTTTCTGTCCTAAATCTCCGGTGGCGATGTTTTTGAGGACGTCGGGAAACAGCGACGAGACATCTTTGCCCAAGGTCATGGACATGATAGTCTTCTGGATCGCTTCCTTGCGCTCCCACGCATATTGAGAGACGAGTCCAGATCGAAGTTCGTATGTCTCGCCCTTTCTAGGCGCCGCAAGGGCACTTCGCAGTCTGTTGACCGCCATGTCGACGGGGAGTTGTCTTCAAGTCGTTCAAGGGGTGTTGCAGATGTGTCGCATACGTGTGTTGTGGAAATGGGGGGTTTCCCAGGGTCTCGATGTTTCTGCAAGTGCTTCGTTCAAACGCAGTGCTCGGCAGCGCGGATTACTGCGACGGTGAGGTCGAGGTCTGTACAATCTTTCCAGGAAAGGGCTTGCGGTGTTTCCCAAAGAAGTGGTGGGGTTTATTGCCGCATTCCCATTGACGAGGGCTGCTGATGGAGGTAAGCTTTCGCCGCTTCGTCAAGCGGGCCGCGCCAAGAGGATGCCCCAGTCGAGATGCGACTTCGCCAGCGAAACACGCGTGTCTATCCGACCTCTCGGTAGATCAGTCGTTTCAAACATTTGAGCAAAATGGTACGCGCTTATTTAATCTTATGGAAGTGAAGGTATTGAAGCTAATCAGTATCTTGTCTAGGCCTCCAATCTGCCAAATCTTCGCCGTCTTTTTGTCGAGGCTCGATCAGACGCCGAGGAGAGTGCGTACTCACGAAACGCAGTAAGCTTCTCCATATATCTCGTTCCTCACGACAATACTGACGTCGCCAGTTCTACAATCTTGTGTTATTCATGTCTTCGGTGGCCCTCTTCAGCCTAGCAGCACAGAAAATGCACAAACAAACATGAGTGGATGTGGCGAAGAAATATTAGCCCAAAGTCGCGCCTAGACAGCTGGCCATTCGCAATATTTGCCCAATCCAGGACGTCCAAGGGATGATGCCTGTTGAACGACATCGGCACGAAAGACCTGGAGAGTTCTCCGTCGCTTCCTGCAAGAACGGACGGTATTTTTCTATTCACTGGCAGAAATACTTGCTGCCCTTGGCGATCGTCATGCATGGGCGCCTCAAGCATGCGAGGGGCCAGTGACTACGGATTGACAAACACTGAACTGGCTATCCTGCCAGCACTCGTTCTGGAGTCTCGCTTTGCGCACCAATCTTCCGAACGACTACTGGAGTGGACACCTCCTTGCATTCGACATTTGGAATCTACGAAAGCGTGGTAGAGTCGAGACTCGAGCTTGCCACCCCGAGGGAAACAATCTTGAGGGTGGTTATGAATGCCAGACCTGAACCCTCTCTGTCACTGTGTCGAAGAGCAAATCCGCTTTTGCAAGATGTGCCAGGACGCATGCCTCAGACCAATCAGTGACAACGATCTCTTCGATCCCCCAAATACCGTCGAAGCATTCAATCGCTTGATAGCCGCTATGGATCCAGTCAAATCACGTTTCTCGGCGGAACTCACTGATGACCAAGTTGTTCTTCTGGATCCGCCTACTACGGCAGAGCGCTTTGCTCGCATTGAAGCCGCTATCGAATCAAGCCTTGCGAAACCGACCAAGACTCATTCAGGCTTACGACGCCCGGCAAGATTCTCCTTGCGCTCGAAATCTTGTTCATGGGAAAACCCTCGCGGCATTGATGCTCAGCACGGGGTGCATCGACTAAGAGACCGTCGCATCTTGCAATGCTTTTCACGACCTCGGAATCTGTGGCTGCTCAGGTCAACGATGTACGCGGATTCCGTCCTGGATGGGCAGAGGATGGCCCCGACGTCTCATCCCAAGCAGCAACCTCACCGACGTCGCCGCATGCTAGGGCCGCCCACTCTGGCAAGGGCGAATTTCAGCAAGACGTGGACATATTCAGGAACTCTGCTACGCTGAGGGAATTCACAGCGCAAACTTATCTCAAAGCAAGAGAAAAGTATATGTAAGGGCAAGGGAACGCCTTTCTGCTTTGAAGTGGTAGTCACGTACCGATGGCAAACATGGGCGTTTGTTCAATTTCAGTCTTTTGTTGTTTTACAGCTGAGTAGATACCAATTCTGATAGGTGACAAGCACTTATTTATTGCTCGACTGAGTTTCTCGCCTCCCCCTTACTTTCCATTTCTAGCTCAACAAGCCCACTGTCGTCCCGCCCTTCCATACAACGATACATCATGCCACACCAGCAACCGCAGATCCGCTCTCCCATTTACATGCAGTCAAAGGACAACAGCAAGGTCATCATGGGCCATGCAGCAGAGACAACGCAACCGGCCATGAAAGTCACATCGAATACGTCCGCTGTAGCTTCCGCCACGTCCAAGCAAGGAGATCAGAAGACCTCAATATTACAAGAGAAGAGACGCCCGGCTACATTGGTGGACATTGTACCCACGGGCAGAGTCGGCACCGGCACTGGTATCCAGGGACTAGCCCTCACTTTCGATATCGGGCTTCTCAACAGCCCGACTGCTTTGCAAGATTTAATGGCTGATGCGAGAACTGCTGCGAAGAGCAAGCCGTGATTGTTTCATGTGGGGTGTGGTACAGTATGCCGAGAGGTCTCGGAATGGCCGCTTCCGTGTTGGTTGGTCCAGGGAGAGTGATAAAATTTGATCGAGTTTCGGGGTTCGTACCTAGAAGAGATGTGGTGAGCTTGATGGGCTAGTTGGCCCACATCTAGAGATCGACAGCAGAGACACAGCTGACTCGAGGGTAGATTCTCCATCCGTCGAATACTGTTACCTTTGTCGTGACTACGGGACCTGCATTGTGGCTTTCGCATCCATCATTATTCCTGCGACTCTTCTCGGACATGATTTGGGGATCAATCATTGCATTGGCAACATTGGCACTCGCGATCCAGTGGTCGATATTGAAAAATTTCCCGGTAGAGCCAACGGCGGGTTTGGCATTTGAACATGAATGCTTTGCTGTTCGCTACATCCCCTCAGCTACTGAGCATTATCATCCCCAAAAGCTGGCGAGCCTTGATTCTGCTTTAACGTTTTCAAGCACCCACTGCTCTTTTTTGCATCTTTACCTCAAAGCATGCTCCAAACTCCATCGTGTCCCTGCCGAGTGTGCCACCGGTCGTCACAGAAAGATTCGCTTAGTTCTGCGCGGCGCCACGAGCGCCCTTGGGGGTACCCTTCTGGAAGCCATTGCTGAACTTGCGGTTGACGGTCTTCAGGTACTGCATGCGGCCGGAGCCGGTAGTCTTTCTCCTCTTGGCCTTCTCGCCCCAGTTGTCTGTGGTAATGTGTTAGTGATGCTCTTTTGCTGTTGTCGTAGCGATCCAATTTCGAAGGAGGTTCAAGTATCGGTAGGCTCGAGGAGGGTGGTGTGCGACGTACACTTCCTGACGCTGGCGCTAGGGTAGCCGCAGTTGGCGCAAGTGTGCTTCTGGACGTGGAGAGAGCGACGACCTTCATGGTGTATTAGCATCCCATTCCTGCCTCTTCCAATCCTCTCGGTGCGAGCATACCGCAGCGTCTGCACAGGACGTGCGTCTTGTTGTGGCGCTTGCCAAAGCTGGACGTTCCCTTCGCTGTTCACACTCCGTCAGCCTCCCATTCCTCCCTCCGTGTATGCGATATTCGGTGTCGGATGCGTACTCATTGTGTCGGTGTTGGGCGAGGGTTACTGGTCGGGTCCGTCGGTATCGTCGTCGCTGGGTGAAAGACTTCGAGCCTCTGCTTCGACGTGCGCTATCTTCCGCTGTGTCGAAATTGTGCGCGCCAAGCTTGCTGCCTGAGGTTGAAATCTGGGGCGGCCTTCGACTGGCTTTCGCGCTCCTCTCACGCTTCAGCAAGGGTCTGAAGGGGGTCTCCACCCACCACGCTGCATCTACAAGATATACAATCACAATCGCATGGGACTTTTGCATGCACGAAGCGCTCTGATCAGCACCACATCATATCAATGGACACTTCTGTCATTGCACAGCCACGAGGTTCGCGCTGGGGCATCCCACTTTCTCTCCATTGATCTAGTGTCCGGCCCAAGCGCCTTCAACAATTAGTCTTGTATCTTCGGGTTATTCTGAGTGGCATTACGAGACGCTTCTAGTGCTCGAGAACGCCTCCAATCGAGTTTTTACCGGATATGCACACTACTCGTGAATCTCAATTTCACGCTCCCAGCTCCCCCTGGGCTGCTTGTACAGCTTGTATGCCTGCTCGGCGATGTTGAGCGGGCTCAAGTTCGGCGCATCTGGATGAACGACTCCTCCAACGCTGAGAAGCCCAATATGCACATCCTTGCCGTGCATAGCGTTCAGGGACAGCACAAGGGCTCGCTGCGCCGACTTGACCATCGACAGCGAAACCAGCTGAGGAAGCGGCTCCTTGTAGAGTAGCGTAGTGCTCGTGACGATCAACGAAGGCAGACTGTCCTCCGGTGCTTGCTTCAGCAGTGGGATTGCCCATTTCGCAGTCTCGTAGAGAGCCAGATTAGTGAGCTGCGAAGGTTAGCACGTGCTTCGCTTCACACAAGTCTTCAGTCGAAGTCGACTCACCCTGAAGTCCGCCTCAATAGCCTCGGTACTCTCTTCGAGAGGAGGCGCACCCGCGACTCTCGCTGGGTTGAACAGAACACACTCCAGCGATCCAAAAGACTCGATTTCCTTCAAGGTGCTGTTCAGCTGCTTCAAGTCGGCCATGTCGCAGGCCCAGGTCTTGACTCTGCAGCTGTAGCCACGTTCCTGGATTGCATCGAGCACTTTATCCTCATCTTGAGCTAAACGCTCTTTGTTCCGTGATACCAGAGCGACATGTGTAAACCCGCGGACTGAGAAGACTTGAGCCACCGCAATGCCAATACCAGGTCCAGAACCGAGGATGACGAGAGTCTTTCCAGCCATTTTGGAGATAGGCGTCTATACGACTGTTACACGATCAGTGCTCAAGGAATTGTCGTCAAAAAAGAGCGTCTTACATATAATAATGTATTCCAAGGTTTTTATATCGGTCGTGTGTTAATAATTTCCAGCAGTGGCAACGCGATCTTTCGATACATGTATCCGACTTGCCCGTTCAACATCCAATGGCGTCATTGGGGAGACTCCACTCTGCCACGAGATTTGGAATGTCTCCTTTACCATCAGCGCGTCGAGCACGCCTCACTTCATTCACATCCTGCGCTTCTACATGAAATTGTCGAGCATGCACTGTCCAGAAGGGAGACTTTCGTTTCGTTGTTAAGTTAAGGTACGTACAATCCCTCATTCACCGCCGAAATGCACACTACACGCAGCTATCCCCAGCTATTCGCAAATGCTAGAGCTCAGGCACACAAAATCACAACGGATAGGCCTTTGCAAGGTTGCTTTGGAAGCTGCTGTCCTTGAACGGCACATTCGCCGATCCAAAATCAGTGTTCGTGAGAGCAGTCTTCGCAGCAGCTGTGAGGCTCTCCCACGCGATCAACGGCTGCTGTCCACCGCGCGTGCTGGTGAAACCCATCCTGGAGGAAATATTAGCAACCAATTCCACACACACAGTCCAAGGATCCCACTCGACTCACTGATGATTCACCGGCCAGATACTGAAATACCTAATGAGCATAGAGTTGCCGCTCAAATTCGGCGAGGTCGTGGTATCGTAGTCGCCATGCGCAGACGCCGCGCCGCCCACGATCGTCGCACTCGTAGATTGCGCTGACAGCCAGACGACAGCGTTCTCCCAGTCGTGACGGTGACCGAGGCCGCTCGAAGGGCTGTCTTTGGGCATGTACCACGAGTACATGATCGCGAAACGGCCATTGTACGTCCCTCCACGAGCGTAGACTTGGCCGGTACTGCTGCTGCAGGCACTTGAGGGGTCGCCGCTGGGGTTGAGGCCGCCGCTGTGAAGAGAAGTCGTCAGTGAGTGTCTGTTGGCGGGTGTTTCAGAGTGACTTACCCCGTGTTACCACTGCTATCGACGGCAGGGAATGGCACGCAACCATTCTCGACCTGAAGGAAGGGTTTGTATTTCAGGTAGAGGGAGCCAAGGGTTCCACTTGGGACGGTCTCTGGAAATCCTACGACAGCATCGTGATTGATTACGGCACGGCGCTCGAGGGGAGCAGCGAATGAAGTCAACGAGCAGAGAGCGAGAGTAAAGAGGTGAGCGAGCGGCGCCATGACAGTCGAACGAGTAAAGAGTTTCTGTGCCGGTTGACAACACTGGAACCACGATCATCACACTCTCGGGCAAGGCCCATACTTATCTTGATATGCATTGCCATGGCCTGTCGTTCCACCAGGCATAGTCACCTGCGCCAGCGCAGGTACTACAATATCGTCAATGCATGCCCTCCCACACCGAGAGGCGATTGGCAGCGAGCCCTCATGACCAGAAGCTGCAAGCGCCTGAACACAATGCATGTAGTCATTAGTCTGCACACTTTGCCTGCACGCTATATCTTGCGACCTGCTCAAATCGGAGGTTGATGCTCACTAAGTCCCCCACGTGCACGGAGCAAATGCCCAGAAGGTGCTAGCAAGGATTTAAAGGTGTCTAAGCGAGAAAGGCAGAAGCCCTTTGGTGCGTTCTTCCCATGTTCAATGGCAATATGAGATACTGTCCGGTGCGTCTTTAGTGTGAAACGTATGCTGTCCACGTTTGAAGCGTTTCCACCAGCGGTTACTCGCCGTGAGCTGAGATGCCGATGCTATTCGCTCATACGAGACGCTTTTCGATTCTCCTGAAATGCGCTGTCCTCAATGGGCTCGTATTGAAGGAGGGCACGTCGATTACCACTATGGTACTGATGGGCTAATAAGCTGCTTCATTCTAGATAGGTGAACCTGAGGTGCTGTTGGCGGTAGGAGCTTGACTGGAAGATCCTAGTCACTCCTCTGTACAAGGATCTTCCTCACGATACACAGAATGCCATTGTCCGGACATACCTCCTCCCTATCTAACTGCTTGTCAATCGGTCCGGTTGGTCCGCCAGTGTACTTGCACAGCGCATCGATGCCGAAAACGCAGTCTTGAATTGGATCGTCTTGGGGATACTTCTCATCGCCCCAGTGTCCCAGGAACGACAGCCAGTTGACGGACTCGCTGGTCACCGTTAGCGAAAAGAAGTTGGAGCTGGTAAAAGGTGAACGAACTCTGAACCATTGGATGTGAAGGCCTTGCTGGTCCTGTTGTATGAATACCAATACGCAGACAGCGTAGGGTCCCAGAAGGGACCTTCGTCCGTGTGGTCTTCGATCAGACCTGAGGGCAGGTTCACGTTCGGAATGCCGTAGGCATGAGTGCCGCTGGTGGCGTAGTTGGCGTGCGAGCCATTGGCGCTGTAGACTATAGGCTGCAGTGCACACATCTGTCAGCTTCAGCTCCTCCACAAAACCAGGTGGACTTACCCTGTCGCCGCCGTCGAGCTTCGTTACAGTTCCGTACTCGAACGCCTGGCCGTTCGAATGCTGCGAATACCACACTGCACTGGGCTTCCCGTCGACGAATCGAATCATGTTATGCTCCCAGTCTCCGACATGGTTACCGATGTTCTGGCCAACGTAAACGCCACCGAAATCGAAGGCGTAGAAGTAAAAGTAGAAAGCATCGACAGTCCCGTCACCGTGGTCGTTCGTGACTATGGCGCAGCTGATGGCACCCTGTGTTTCTCCGTCGGCGTTGGGAAGCACGCCCTTGAGATATGGAGGATTTGCATCCGGTTTGATCTTTGAGGTCAGATAGACATTTTCGCCGCCAAAATCGTTGAGCTCGGCAAGGTTGTCCAAGGTCAGAGGGTTTGGCGCGTTGGCAACGGGTTCGGAGTTGACCTTGGGCTCTGTGTTGATGAGCTGCGCACTGATGTCTGACGGCCAGTATTTGTCCTCGGAGTATAGATAGACGACCGGAGCGTAGTCAACGACGAAGGATGGTACGCCATCGGGAATTCCACCTTGGGCACGCGCTGTGAGTGCCCATCCAGCAGCAAGCGTAGCAAGGACGGGTATCATGATTGTGATGCAGGCAGGAATAATCAGGAACTCTTGCACATGGAGCGCAGCCAAGGATGGGACGTATATGTACCTTTTCTATAGCTAACGGTTACTGCAGTGCACATGGTCCAGTTACTGCAGCGACGCGTCTACCGGGTTTGCAAGACGTACCTTTGGAGTGATCACATCAATCTACTAGACGACTGATCATCGAGAAACCCCACCTGAGGCCATCACCCATCATCCTATCGCAGAACACGCGCAGCAGTCAGCTTCGAGGAGAGAACCCGGTTTATGTGCGCGTGTGCATTGGTGCATGCATCGGCGCCCACGCCTTACCGGCTGAAACGCTCATTGGCGCGCAATGAGATGAGACTTCCAGTCCCTGCACGCTTCCGGATACGGCACATGATTTATTGTTCTGCGCGTGCAGAGCGCAAGACGAATACTTGATTATTATGGTGGAAGTATGTACGCGTGCTATGAGACCTCCCTCCCACGGCAAATGCAAGAAAGCGAAGTCAATTTTGCCCGCATCCAAGGCACAACCATCCAAGCGCAAGGCAAGGATGGCACACCTCAGGGTTTCAATATGCCTCCAATGACAAACGAGTCTCACATTGCTTGGGTAAGACGACGTATACTGAGGAGGGTAAATGGTTCGGAGTCGCTCAAACGAGGAGTAAAAGGGAACAGGAAAGAAATTGAGCCAAAAGGAATATGTCTCGATCAACGAGCAGCGATCAGGATTGGCTGAGCAGCTCCTCGAAAGAAAGGAAGCTGTTTCCGCCGCTTCTGCTGTCGCCTTCGATGGAAGAGAAATACTGCATCAACGAAGGCAACTCCAGCTGCTCGGAATCGTCACTTACAGCTGTGATCGTTGCAAGTGACGGCAGCAATGCTGAGGCGTTGCCGGTATTGCTGAAACTCGACGATGAGGCAGGCATGGTGCCCGAAGCTCGTGGCGGTGGCGCATATTCGCCTCTACTATTTGACGATTCCTGATTATTGAGCTTAGTCGTTTCGAACGCCCAATCTAAGATGCCACGATCAAGTGTAAGCGGTTCGGTGTCCATATCTTCATCGTCGGCGGGAATGCCGAGGAATACATCATTGGGAAGAGAGACATGGGGATCGTAGGGCCTACTTGCAGGTGACGAATCTGCAGGTTGAAGATGAGGCTGTTCAGATCGCACAGGTACATCTGTGTTTGCTGTCGCCTCACTTGTGCTTTTGTCGCGATTCGCAGATGAGTCTCGCGTGTCCGCTGCCTGAGAGCCACGGTCGGGGGGCTGAGGAAACACTTCAGGTCTGGGCGCCAGCCCTGCAGCTGCGTACTCTTTGGGATACTTGAGTCGGAAGCGGTCCCTTAGGTCTGTGGGCGTCCGCTCAGCCAGCACTTTCTCGTCTTTCTGAATAGCAGCCCAGGATTTGCCATGTTCGAGAAAACCTCGATAGAGAGCATCATCTTGCTCTTTGGTGTAGCCGTGTCGAGATCGGCGAGTGGATTTCTGAAAGGGCTGCTCGATTCCAAGTCGCGCGAGGTCTGAAGCTCCCTTGCGGTCGTTCGGCTTTGCGTATTTGTTCACGGAACCCTCAATATTGTCGTGCTGGCTTTGCGACTGCGCTTTTGGCTTTCGGTAATGCTCGGGGCAGCAGACGCGAAATCGATCCTTCAAGTCCAGCGCTGTTCGGCGGTTGAAGCTGAACTCCTCACACTTGAGAATCTTCGACCAGCTGCCGATGCCAAATTTGGCCACTCCTTTGAGCAGGTCTGCGGTCTCCTGTTCGGACCACTTGTTCTTGGCAGGTTTCTTGGATCTCGATTTCACAGCCGAGAGAGCCGGTTTCTCCGCTTCAGAACAATCATTCCTCTCTAGATAACTAGTGTCGTTACTAGTCCCAGCGACTTTTACCTCGCTAGGTGACACTTGAGCGTCCGGGGTCTGCTGCCTGGGGTGTTGAACACTAATTGATGGCAACAAGCCAGCATCCGGTGGCGGCTGATGTAAGCCACTCAGCGTCGGTGGCAGCCTCCTTCTGCTAGCTTTCGAACCACTGCCAGATCTCACAGGCAGTCTCGGCAATGAAGGTAGGTCTCGCGCCTGGCTGGTGCCGTTGCTGCGGCTTGAGCCCTCATCTTCAGACCTCAATCGCTTCGCCGCCGCCTCACCGGCCGCATCTCTCGGCACGCGGTCCAGGAGCAGGCGGCGCAAGTCATGCGTGTAAGCACTGTGCAAATGCGAGGCGCCGTGCAAAGGATGCTTCGGCGGCGCGGCCAAAGGCTCCACCGGGTTGGGCCGGTTGATGAAGTCCAAAGACGTTGGCGGATATGCCTGGACATCTTTGCCTTGCGGATTAGAAGCCATACAGGGATGCAAAATTGGCAGCAAAGCTGCCAATGGTGTGTTTTCACGACATCGGAATGGTTCGCAGGCTGGTGTCTTGAGGTGTGAACTGGCAGAAAGAAATGTCGAAGACACAGCTTTTGAAGCGGACGGAGGTTGCTTGGTCTTGGCGGTGGCCTCAGGCACTTACATTCCCTATCCGCCACAGCCTTTGGACAATCATCCGACCACTCTTGGGATAACACCGCATGATTGCGAAATGTTAGGGCACAAGAGTCTTTGCCAGATAAGGTAACACATTGAAGGTGCATTGAGGAACAGCAGTCGAGATGGGAGGCATGTGTCCAAAATTTTAGTTATGTTACAGAGAAGCGAAGAAGAAGCTTCTGTCCATTGCGCCATGGGTATCTATTCGTAAAACCATTCAGAACGCCTCCCAGTCAAACCCGAGGAAGCCCGAGCACCTTAGTCACCCACATCACCTCCTTACACTTCAAGCATCGCCTTCAAGCCACTATCAACGCCTTTCAGCCACCTGCCCCTCTCTTCAAGCTCGTCGCCGAGCCCACCGTTCTCCCTCCCTCTCTTCGCCTCAGCTGCATTCTGCACGGCATTGTTCTTGCGCGCCTCCAGAGGTCCCAGGTCGGCCTCAAGAGCTGCCACTGCGCGCTTCTTCTCAGGCAATACGCGCTGCAGGTTTGCGATTTGCCGATCAAGATCCGCCAGTTCTTGTTCCTTCTTCGAAAGCAGGGATAACGTGGGTTGCAAAGGTAAGTTGAGCGACGGGTTTGAGGATTTCGGCTGCTGCGAAGCACGCAGCGCCGAGAGCTTGGTCTCGAGCTGGGCGATCTCTTCCGGCAGCGCTTCTAGCTGGGCGGTCTGGAGTCCAATCTCTTCGTATCCTGCACGCATTTGTCAGTAACGTTAGATTTCTGCGGCCTCAGCATTGTCACTCACGTCCAGCCAACACCTTCCCCTGCTCCTCCAAATCATTAATAATCCCTCTAACCTCTTCCTTCTTCGCTTTCAAAGCAGCCTTGTCCTCAGCAAGCTTCTCTCCGAGCTCGCGGTTCTCCTCGCCCTCGACAAACTCCGGCTGCTCTGCCGTCACGGCACGTAGGAATCGCTCCTTGGTCACTTGCTCGACATAGCTGAATCGGAGTTTTGAGAACAGCTCGCGGTAGTGTTCTAGATCGGCTTGCAGCGCGGCTGGCGTGCGCTCTTGGTCCGAAGCACTGGAGGAGCGTTTCGTGGACGAGGCGGGGTCGAGGATGGGCTGCGATATGCTGAGGATCGAGAGTTCGGTAGGCTGCTGGAGCTGCGCGAGCGCATGATGGTGGTCCATGTTCGCTTGTTCGCCCTGTCCACGACTTTTGTTGTGATTGGCGTCGTGTTTTATGTTGTGGTCGCGTGGGTGGATGTTTACGTTTTCCCAAATCGAGCGCGCTTGATGGGCGGCGGGAAGGCCCGTGTTGCGTCATAATCTGCGCTCTTTCACATGCCATGAGGTTGCACTCTGCGTCGCAGGTGGTAGCGCAATTGTACAAATACAGCGGCTCGCATGTGGTACATTTGAACCTGCTCTCTAATGTTGGATTTTTGAAACTATGGATACCCTTTTGACGGACGAGTACGTCATCTCCCGCCTACAGAAAGAAGCGCTGTCTGGCAAATCCTCTGAACGACGCGACAAGAATGCGCCGAAGCCGAATACTCGGTTCCTGAAGAACCTGGTGCGAGACGCGGATAGCCACAACGCCACACTACTGGCAAAAGAGAAGGCGGAGACCAGAGCACGACTGAAGGGCCTTGAGGAGGGCAAAAAGCGATCCAAGGAAGAGGTTGGAGACGATGGAGAAGCCGATCTGAAGAAAAAGCGACGGGAAGGCGAGCGGGAAGGCAGGTGGAAAGGCGTTCTTTCTGGGCTTGGTGGACCAAGCATGCGTGGAAGAGAATCGAAGGATGAGAGATGGACTGAGAGGGCACATACACGTAGAGATGAGAAAGTCCGTTCGCGGGATTCAAGGGAACGCAAGGAGCGCTCGTCGCATAAAGAGCATCATTCGCATAGGAGGAGGCGATCACGAAGTGTTGATTCGCGGTCGAGGTCACCTCCTCACCGCAAAAGCCAATATCGAGAACGAAGGCGGTCACGAAGTCCCGGTGCGGGTTCAAGGTCGCCACAACCAAGAAGCTACCATCGGGAACGGAAACGGTCTCGCAGCCACGAGAGATCAGATCGCAAAATTAGAGACGATGGTCGCCGAGAGAAACATCACAGACATCACCATGCAGATAGAGGCGAATCGCATTCGCCGGCCTCCCAAGAAAAGCGTTCCGATTCGAAGCCCAGCTCAAGAGATCGTGATGAACTGTCAGAAGACTCGGACCCTCTCGATTCCCTCATAGGTCCCGCGCCTCCACCCACGTCAAGACCACGAGGCCGCGGCGGCAACGCGACAAATCGCTCTACATTCGACCTCCGCTTCAACGACCCTTCATACAACCCACGCGCGGACGTCGCCTTAACGGATTCGGAAGGCGAGAAAGACGACTGGGCTACGTCGTTGGAAGCTGTGCGCGACCGTGCGGCGTGGCGCGAGAAAGGAGCTCAGCGGTTGAGAGAGGCCGGGTTCGGAGAGAATGATGTGGCGAAATTTGAGGGCAGTAGGAGAGAGAAGGACGAAAGGGATCTGAGATGGAGAAGCAAGGGCGAGGGCAGAGAATGGGATGCTGGGAAAGTTTTTGAGAACGATGGCGATATGCAGGTGAAGGCGGCTTGGACTAAAGGATTGGGATTGTAATGATATTCAAACGTTACTGGATGTCACATTGCGACTCGGGATATGGGTATACGGCATGGGATCTCCATTGTTGAGGATTGGCTGAGACGACTCATAGTCATTTGATACACCGTTGGATTATTTTACAGTATGCCCTTAAGGGACTTGTGTGAGTCTTTGGCTTGCATCTCCTCTGAATCATCAAGTCTTCATCCCTTGTACTTCTGGTGCAGCTGGCGGATCTGCTCCTGCACGTCCCTGCTCTGTTCGCCAGGCTGTCCCATACCCGCCAAGGCAGCCTGACTCGGCATACCACTGACACCGTCGTACGCGCTGACCTCGGCACGCTTCCTCCTTGCGGCCTCTTCTTCACTCACGGCCTGCCCGGTTACAGGATCGAAGACGTCCGTACGCTGGCTGGCCAGTCGCTTGAGGTTGTTTGCCACTTCCTGTGTCGACAAGTTCGTTGTTGAGGAACGCTGCGCGGCACGCGCGGCTTGCTCACGCCACTCAGGCGACTGCAACTCGATACGCATGTGCTGCTCGAACTCTTCGTTGGGGATTGCTTGATTGCAGTTGGGGCAGATTGATGTGTTCGCGGTTTGGCGCTTTTGCTGGGCGCGAGGAACGTAGTCGGAACGGATTTTCATAGGCGCGGCGGTAGACCTTGCAGCCTCCTGAGCTGCACGTGCACGATCGCGGTCCTGTTGTAGAGTATTGATGCGAGAAAAGCTGTCGTCTTGGGGTGGCGGTTGGTATGCTTGTTGGGCCTGAGGTGGTGTTGGTTGGTAAGGCAGAGATTGCGGCACTTGCTGCTGGTATTGCTGCTGTTGCGGTTGCTGTTGCTGGCCGTAGAACTGGTCTTGATCGTTGAATGTGGGGAAGGCTTCCTCGATGCGCCTGTTCGGGTTTATGCTCATAGCAGCCTTTTGCTCTAGAGATGCAGACTGCAGATCGTTCACTGTGGTGGGAGCTGGGAGTTCGGTGTTCTCGTCGTTCTCGTCGAATACGACAGTCTCGACGACCACGAAATCATGCCAGTCAATCTGTGCATACTCCACGCGCTCCTTCTCCTGTTGCTCCTCCTTGGCCACCTTTTGCGCCTCTTGATGCTTGACCCATTCCGCCCGCTTTTTGGCCCTGTCCAGCACCTGAAATCGCTCCTTCACATTTTGCTCAAGAGATGTGATGCGCTTCTTCTGCGGCCTCCCACTGTCAGTTGAATCTCCAGTCAAAAGGTCCTGGTATTGATCGACTAAACGCGAGAAGAACTGGTAGAGGGTGTGCTGCGGTCGCAAGAAGTCGAATTGAAAGTTGCCGGCCTCTCTTTGCGAAAGCTGTGTCATCCACCCTCTGCCGTTCTTCGCAACGTAAAGTGCCGTGAGCTTCACCACATCCAGATCTTGCGCGCTGATGTTCGGCACTCTCGCCGAGAACATGAACTCTTCCGGTGGCTCCGGGCCTTTCTTCACTTCGCGCCCTTGGAAGCTAACCTCGTTCTCACGACCCGCACTGATAGCATTGCCTCTTCCTTCTCTGATCTCCGTCTTGCGCCAGCTGTAGTATGCATGGTACGCGTCGTCGGGGTCGACGAACGACATCTTCGCATTGGAAGAGTTCTTCTCTCGGATGTTGTTCTCGAATGTTTGCCCATTGCGCACAACATATCCAGCGGTCTTCTCTATGATGTCGCGCAATCCCGACGGTGGAATGATGGTGCCCTCAGGCGCCCTTTTGATCACGTCGTCCATGATGGAGCCGCCGTTGGTCGCGGCCATGGCGGCGGTGATGTTTCGCTCAGCGCGGCGCAGTGATATTATACAATCCCGTGAGTAGTGATTGCTACGAGGGTGAAGGAGCTTGAAGAGGAAGGTTGGCAAATGAGTCGCAAAACTGTCGTTTTGTTGCGCTTAGGTACAGTGCAAGTTCATGTTCGATCTCGTGAAAGTGCAGCGGTGCCTTGGGCCTCAGGCACCTATGCTTCAGCCAGAGGTGCGACAAAGCGGAAGGTAAGCACCCTAGCACGTGACAAGTCTTTCCATTAAAGACCTAGGAACTTCGCCCGGAGGACTGCACGCTGTACCTTGGTTATCTCACTGGCTCGAAAGTGATTGCTTCTTACGTGATCGATGACCGTCACGCGCAAAGTGAACTTTTCATTGGAAAGACAGTCGGGTCTTCCTCTTCCCGTCAAGGTCGGGAAGCTCAACGAGTGGATTCGAGAACGGTGAAGCAACAAGTAGTGACTTTCTGAGGCTGTCATATGTAGTTCTGGCTCGTTTGCGTGTCACGGATCACGATCACTGGGCTAGCTGATCGAAAGAGAGTCGCGCAGACCAACGACTTGTTTACGTCGAGCCGAGACCCATGGCTACCACTGCCCTGAACAAGCTGCTTCATGCCGAGAGCATTGCGTCGCACCACGAATTGCGCAGGATATGCTAACAATATCACGATTGTTTTCAGCAAATAATTGCGCCTTCCTGTACGTTGAGCTTTGTTTGTTTGTTGCGGTCAGGGTTGGAAATGTGTTTTGCATTGGACTATCGACTGCCACAGACTAGGTAGACTGGTAGTGCGCGTGTATTAAACGACAATGTCTCCGACAGCGCTCATATTGGTTTTCTCACTCAGTGAATTACATCGCTACAAGGAATTTGCTTGCCCGGTTCTTCTTCACCAGCAGCTGCTCACGGTCTGTCGTGCTCTGCCCTCCGCGCCTCTTGCGCCTGTCTGACCATCCTGAGGATCCGAGTCTCAGGGAGACGCGGTGGCGGTGTGGACACACGGCCTGTAACCAATTCGTAGGTAACCTTGTACTCCCTGCTCATGTCACGGCTTTCATACTCCAATCTGGCCATTTCCTCGTGGTGACAAGCGGCGAGAGTTTCACCAGACAGCACATACCCGAAATTCTCAATGATCTGCCCTAGCTTGAACAGTCTGCCACCTTCTTTGAACGCGTGAGCTCCATCTCTGATGGCCTGAAAAATTGTGCGAGCTTTTCCAAACGTGACATGTTGGATTCGGGCTCGAGTAAGGCTCACACGCAGGTGTTCCGTGATTCTTGTAGTTGGGTTCCCCCGGATCGCAACGAACCATGCTGTACAGCACGATCGGCGCATCTCCTCCTGGTACAGAGCGTGCCATCACGGTACGAATTTCCTTTCCTCCGTCATCTTGCGATGCGGAACGTTGATTCTACGTCTTTCCAGCTCACTTCGGATGTAGGTAGCCTGGCCAGCACACTCAGTGAGGATCAAAATGTCTCCATGCTGTATACGGCGGCGTTCTGGCGCTCCTGCTTAATGCGCCGACGTACACATTAGCAAGTAGTCGACGTGTTCCACGAGAAGGTTAACCTCATGCTTTTTGTGAAACTGTCGACCGTCAAGTGTTGCAGACTCGATCTCAGCGCCGCTGACATCCACAATGGGCATAGAGGAACAGTGTGAGGGCCAGCCTAGACGCCTGTGGGCCTCCTGGACGACCTTTTCTAGGTCGCATTCTGCACGTTGAGTCCCATAACCCTTGAGCTCGCCTTCGTACCATGCTAGGGAGACAAGTTCGCGGATAACGGGCGGCACGCGGTGATTTTCAATGAATGCTGTGCCGTCGTGATTGGTTCTGCACCACTGATGTTTGACAACTCCGCAGAGCACTTCTGTCAAGCAGGCACTGAGTGTACAGGCGCATATGAGCGCAGCTGTGAGGTCCTTGAGTGGGCCTCCGATAGTGGGAGGCGACCAGGGAGATGCTGCAACTAAGCAGGCACAGTGCACAGGCGCATTTAAGCGCAGCTGTGAGGTTTTGACACTGGCTCTTCGATAGTGGAAGAAGCCAGAAAGGTGCTGCAATTAAGCAGATGGGTGGGGCAGACGCAATGAAGCGGTGCCCCAAGATAGGTATGAAGTGGGCACTCCGATAGTGGGAGGCGACCAGGTGCTGCAATCAAGCAGGCGACCAAGGGTAAATCCGAGTCTTCCATGTAAAGGGAGGTCGAATGCGCTGCTGGCAAGAAGCAGGGCAAGGCCAAATGGATAGCCTGAAGAGGAGGGAAGGGTGGTGGAAAGAAACATAGTGGTGATTGCCTTGGGTGAGAGATGACAGGTGGGAAGTGGGCAGTGAAAGACTTTTCAGCGCAGCGGCGGCGAAGGCGGCAATGCCAAGTCTTCAGCAGTACCAGATCAGTAAAGAAGCAAAGCACGACGTGAGGAAGGAGCGTTGGACGGGTGGATGAGAGGTGTTGACGGTGTTGACGCATGACGACCGCCACCGGCGACCAGCAACCGGTGCCGATCCGCAGAACAGCACAATGCCCGATCTTGTGATGTCCTGCCTGAGTGCCCGGCAGCAGAATTTTCTGAGGTCATAAATAGACGCATATCGAGCTGTTGACCCTGACCACTTCGAATCACGACTCAGAAGTCGTACCTCTCCGTGTCAAAATTGTGCTGCTCCAAGTAAGCAGACAGCGTTTTTCTTGCCAACAGTCTAGAGAAGAGCGCATTAACAAGACTTGACGGAGACCACGCTGCCTTGATAATTTTGACCGAAGAGATCATGTGCCGATCCTGAGCATGTGAATGCCCATCACCTCGCTTGTGTTGTTCCCGGATAATGCGAAGAGTTTCCTTGTGGCGACTTTCGATATAAGCGCACGAACGGGTTTTGAGGAAGATAGCGCGCGACTTTGATCTCCAGCAATCGAAAGGATATGTCCCAATCAAGAAAGCCCGAGCAGTTGAAATCCATGCTCTCCCTCGCACTGCTTCTGGGAAGTCGCCATGATTTCTCTAGCTGTGAGTTCCGATAGCAGCACATACTTGAGTTGTAAGGAGAGCGCACGATGTTTTGATTCAACCAGACATCATGTGCCGGTCCAACGGTCTGAGCATGTGGACTCTACCCATCGATCACGCTGTTCCTGAGTGATTGTGGGCAATCGTCTTTTCAACAGCCTCATAAGCGCAGGATAGACACTATTCGAAGGGGAGCGCACGATTTCGCATTTCAGACGAGCAGCATGCGTCGATAGGACACCTCTGGCACGTGAAGACGTATCGAGGCTGTGTTTGATCGCGATCCTGCGACCAAGTGAGGTTGGTTGGTTCAATCGCACTAGGGTTAGGGTTGGCTATTTCGGGACTAATACGTCGCCTCTTGCAAGGTAGACGCGCTTCGCGCGATCGTCCAAGGGTCAGGAGCTTTGACCTGGTTGCAACAAGTCAGCCTCGACTTGGATAATCACCCACCACATGCAAGCGCAAACCCCTCTGGGCGTCTGATACATCCCAAGGGAAACACACGACGACCGCCATTATGGCTGCTAAAGGCGCCAAACCGATGGAGGTCAATGGTGTCCTATACAACACCAATGACCTCTCCGCTACGACGACAAAGCGAAACGTACCCTCTGGAATGACCCAAACAAGTTCGAACAAACCGCCTTACCCGAAATGCGACTACACATCCGATGGCGTAGAGGACAACAACATCGCCCATCTCAAGAGCGGGGATTGGGAGGCTGTGGGCGCGCTTACACTTGTCGCGCTGTTCGTGCGGCTGTTCCGCATCTACCAGCCGTCGTCGGTCGTCTTCGATGAGGTGCACTTTGGAGGATTTGCCAGTAAATACATCAAGGGCAAGTTCTTCATGGACGTACACCCTCCGCTTGCAAAGCTCTTGATTACACTTGCCGGATGGCTGGCTGGCTTCGATGGAAACTTCGATTTCAAGGATATTGGAAAGGACTACATTGAGCCTCGTGTGCCCTATGTGGCCATGAGGTTGCTACCCGCAATCTGCGGTGTGCTTGCGGTGCCGGTCATGTTCCTTACGCTGAAGGCCGCTGGCTGCAGGTCAGCGACGGCGGCATTCGGCTCAGCTTTGGTTATCTTCGAGAACGGCCTGGTCACACAGTCTCGGCTTATTCTGCTCGACTCCCCACTGGTTCTGTTCACGGCAATGACTGCTCTCTCCTGGACTTCTTTCCAAAACCAGCACGAGCTTGGTCCCAAATACGCTTTCAAGCCTGCGTGGTGGTTCTGGCTCGCAGCGTCCGGTGTCACCTTGGGAGCCACCTTCAGTGTGAAGTGGGTCGGCCTCTTCACGATTGCATGGGTTGGCTCTCTTACAGCGTTGCAGCTTTGGGTCTTACTTGGAGACACCAAGAATGTTACTACCAGGATCTGGTTTAAGCACCTGTTCGCTCGTACTTTCTGCTTGATTGTCATCCCTCTTGCTTTCTACATGGGCATGTTCGCTATTCACTTCATCTGTCTGGTCAACCCTGGCGATGGCGATGGATTCATGAGCAGCGAGTTCCAGTCGACCTTGAACACCAAGGCTATGGCTGATGTGCCAGCTGATGTGGCTTTCGGGGCGCGTGTCAGCCTCCGTCACCACAACACCCAAGGTGGCTACCTTCACTCGCACCAGCACATGTACCCCACTGGCAGCAAGCAGCAGCAGATCACTCTTTACCCTCACAAGGACGAGAACAATGTCTTCCTTCTGGAGAACCAGACTCAGCCCATCGATTGGGTCAATGACCCCACCGGCAACACTTCCGTCACTGGCCCGATGGCATGGGACACTTTCGACCCGGAATGGGTGACAGATGGATCTGTGATCCGCTTGTACCACGTCATTACCGATCGTCGCGTGCACTCCCACGACCACCGCCCGCCTATCACTGAGGCCGACTGGCAGAATGAAGTCAGCGCCTACGGTTACCAGGGCTTCGAGGGTGATGCCAACGACCTCTTCCGCGTAGAGATCGTCAAGTCTATGTCTGATGGTAAGGAAGCCAAGGAGCGTCTTCGTACTATCCAGACCAAGTTCAAGCTCGTCCACCTCATGACCGGTTGCGTGCTTTTCTCCCACAAGGTCAAGCTACCTGACTGGGGTTTTGAGCAGCAAGAAGTCACTTGTGCGAAGGGTGGCACTCTCCCCAACAGCATCTGGTACATCGAGAGCAACAAGCATCCTCAGCTCAAGGAGGATGCTGAAAAGGTCAACTACCGCAACCCTGGCTTCTTTGGCAAGTTCTGGGAGCTCCAGCGTGTGATGTGGACTACCAACGCTGGTCTTGTTGACTCTCACGCTTGGGACTCCCGCCCTCAGTCTTGGCCTATCCTCCGCCGTGGTATTAACTTCTGGGGCCGCAACCACCGCCAGATTTACCTCATTGGTAACCCGCTCATCTGGTGGTCATCTACCGCTGCGATCGGTTTGTACGCTGTCTTCAAGGCCCTCTCCGTGCTGAGATGGCAGCGCAGCTGCAACGACTACAGGAACGCGATCTTCAAGCGCTTCGACTACGAAATCGGCATGTCAGTCCTTGGATGGGCCTTCCACTACTTTCCTTTCTTCCTCATGCAGCGTCAACTGTTCCTGCACCATTACTTCCCAGCCCTTTTCTTTGCAATTATCGTCCTCTGTCAAATCTGGGACTTCGCCACCACCCGCGTCCCTGGCCTTGGTATCAAGGAGCGCCCCTTCATCGGCCAGACTGGCATTGTTGTCTTCCTTGCCGCCAGCATTGTCGTTTTCGGTCTGTACGCACCGCTAGGCTACGGCAACCAGTGGACCAAGAATGACTGCAGGAAGGTGAAGCTTTTTGATACCTGGGACTGGGAGTGCAACAACTTTTACGATACTGTAAGTTCCACAGGCGCTCGTTCGTAAATCACAGATGCTGACGATACACAACAGTACGCCGAGTACGCCAACGAGGCCGTTTCCGCCTCCGGCCCGGCTCCCACCTCGCAAGCAGCCGTAGGCCCCGCGCCACCGGTGGCCGACGACCCTAAGAAGGACGTCTACCTCACCCCCGGCAGCCAACAGGTCCAGCCGGATGGCTCCATCACTGAGGAGAAGGTCGAATACCGCGACGAGAACGGCAACCTCCTCAACGAAGAGCAAGTCAAGGCCATGGAAGGCAAGGTCTCCTTCTCCACGCGCTACGAGACCCGCACCCGCCTCGTCGACGACAAGGGCAACGAGATCTACGAGGGCGTCGTCGACGGCGACGAGGCTGGCGTCGCTGGCTCGTATGCCGAGGGCCGCAACCCGGACACTCAGGACCCGCTCGGCGAGAACGAGGCTAACACTGCCCCGCCGCAGGCTGGCGTCAAGGAGGACCTCAAGAAGGAGCGCAGTGTGGTCGAAAGTGTTGCTGTCCCGGAGCCGGAGAGCGATGTTGGCAAGAGCACTGGCAAAGACGAGCTCTAGATTGATGCTTCTGGATTAGCCAGCTCGTGTCTCCTCTCTTGTGGAGGGTTCGAGTGATGTATGATAGAGACGGCCAAGGGCTTCTTATACGTGGCACAGCATCGGGTATTGTGAGCATACTTATTTCCTTTTTCAAATGATCATTTGCGAACAGCGATCGCAGTATCCCTCGTAGTATGTGCATTCGTGCGGTCTCCGCCGGAAATGTGTGTGTCGTTGATCTTTTTGAGAGCCGGAGTAGCTCCTTACCGCCCCCTCGAGGTTTATCATGGAGATTGAGCGAGTTGCGGGCATCGGAAACGATTGAAGCTCTATCTTGCTTTCGATGGAAGAAGGCGAATCCTCGTGCTATCCGTACTTTGTACACGATTTGTCGAATCTCGAATGCCTGCTCAATCTTGTTAGCTCGTCTGTCTTTTTCTGTGTATGTACTCCCAGGCTGAACGGCTTCCACTCGTGTCGTCACGAGTGTTCGCCATGCGAGATGCTATCAATCAGTGTCCAGCCCCTCAAGCGCACGTACAATTTGTCGGCATTATAGAGCAAGGAAGGTCAATTTCGCCGCAACAGCTTCTTTAACATTCTTGGAAATAAGCTTTTATATTACAGGCGACTCAGAAAAAACGACACTGAGCGTGAAACAGCCCAATCGTGTCGCACAGAGCAGACTGTCGTAAATATCAACGAACAGCGGATACCCCAACCCTAACCCTAACAACCACAGATCCAGAAACCCCCAACGCACCACTGCTCCGCTGCGGCAAAAGATGTGATAAACAAGTTGAAGAGGTCTTTTCCTCAGATACCATCATTACAGCGATCTACACGTCTAGCCACGACACTAACCCGCGCCCCTCAAACCTGACTCTTCCTCGCCCCAGCCCTCAACCTAGCCTTCCTCTTCGCCTCCTCGATCTTCTCCTCCCGCCAACTGCAGCCCTCCGCGAACTCGCAGATCCGACACTTGAACGCGTCCTCTATATCCACGCCCTTCGTCGCCCGCTCGCCCCGCCACCACCGCACCTCGTCCTCGACATAAGTGTCCAGCGCCGCATCGTCGTGCACGAACGGCTTCCTGCCTATCAGGGCCCCGGATCCTCCGCTGCGGTACTCGGCTGCCAGGAGTCTTGAGATGGAGGGTTGGGAGTTAGAGGTGGGATGGGGGATGGTCCGCGCGAATTCAGCGACCATGAGCGTCCAGAGGCTTGCGAGCGAGTTGTGCGCGAGCAGCTCGTCGACGGAGTCCTGTCTGCTCTCGAGCCGGACCTCGCGCTCCGCGGCATCGGAGACGTCGTCGGGGAAGTTGAAGTCCAGCTGCCCGATCTCGGCGATGAAGGTGTCGCTGAAGGTCGCGTGCGGGTCGAGGCTGTAGCGCTCGAAGACCTGCTCGGCGGGCACTTCGTTGGCGGCGAGCGAGGAGAGGAGTCGCCGGTAGAGCATCAGCTGCATGTAGACGGGTTTGGACTGGCTGCCTGCGGGCGGGAGGGATTTGGATTGCCGGGTTTTGATGTCGGTGATGTAGAAGGTGGCCGGGGTGGAGGGTTCGTGGCCGGAGGAAGGGACGCTGTTGAAGTGCTCTTCGAGGATGCGCGCGTTCTGGGAGTCCTTGAAGAAACCAGGGAGAGTCTTCTGGCCGGCCTCGAGCGGCTTGCCTTTCGTCGACGACTCACCACCCTTCGCCCTCTCCGCCCCCTCCTCCCTCTCCAACATCCTCGCTTCCGCATCCTCGTCCGGACAAACCGCACTAACCTCATCAATGATCCCATTCACGACCTCGCCCCCAAGCAAGCCCCAAACCTCCAACTCCCTCGTCAAGCCCGTGGCCCTCAGCGTCCGCAACCCTTGAACAACATTCCACACCCGCAGCCCAAACATGTCCTCGCGGGTCTGCACGTCGACCCGCACCTCGCGGTGCACCTGCTCCTCCAGCACCTTGTGCACGGAGCTGCCCTGCCGCATGGCTTTCGTCTTGCGCACGCGCCCGAACCGCGTCAGGCTGTACCAGTACTGCTGCTCGCACCAGGCGGGCGAGACGAGGTCGGTCACGCTGAGGGGCTTGCGGCGGCGGAACCGCTCGAGCGGAGCGCGCGGGTCGTCGCCGGGTTGCTCGGGGGCGGTGGAGGCATCGTCTGGGGTTTCTTTGGGGGAGGTGGGTTGGAGGTTAGAGGGCGGGTCGGCTGTGAGGCGCTGGGCGTCAGCGGCGTCAGCGTGGGGATGAGGAGTTACGCGACTCTCAGAACAAGGGAGGCGGTATAGTTGTACTTACAGGTGAAGGCTGCGCGGTTGCGCGCGCTGTACTCGACTTCGAGGTTGTGGTCAGGCCGCGCCTCGATCTCCAGGTCCAGAGAGCACTCGGCGCCGCAGTCGCGCTGCGTGAGAGAGCGCTTGAGGACCACCGAGTGCTGCAGGGCAGGCGGCGCATCTTGGACGACGGGGTCGTGTTCTAGAGCCGCTGGTTGCGGCTGGGGTTGTTGGTCGGCTTGCGAGAAGAGCTCTGTCAAGGCATCATCGTCGAATTCGGAGCCGTAATCGCTGGAAGGCGCTGCTATCGGGGCAGAAGGCGTCTGGTGGTCTGCCATGCTGCCATGGTGCCGTTGGGTTTTGTCTTTCTTGCGGCGATCGGGGTGTTTTCCAACGTCATATAGAAGCGAGTGGTGTGGTCATCGAGCGCGGGCTTGACGCGATTGGGGAAACGCGGTCTCACGTGCGCGCCATTTGGAAGGATGACTTGAGGTGCAACTATTTCTGAGGAGCCGTACCATCGTTGCGAGGATAAAAATATTTGTGTGAACAATCTTTCTAAGTTTTCGCTAGTCTTTATGCCACCCTTTCCATACGGGGAATTGGGTATCTTCAGAACAGATGAGACACGCTTCCGCCCATGATGCTCCTTGAACGCCGCTGATGCTCCCAAATTCGTAAATCCAAATGCTCCTACAATGCTTCCCGGTAAGTAGCCCGGCTGCGTTCAACACAGGCAGCCCTCTATACCTCCAATGCTTTTTTCTCGTATGAAGGTCAACAACCTCCTCTTCCTCACGCCTTCGCACCAGCTTTCATCTCCCTACCCTCCGCCTTTCCCTTCTCTTGCTGAGAAGCAGCCTTGTTTCCAGACTCTTTCCCCGACTCCATCGCCTCCGCAGTCTTATTCAACCAACTCAGATAAGTCTGCCAGCCAATCGCAATCACGCCCGCGAAAACATTACGATACTGCGGCAGGATAAACGTGAACGAAAACGCCGTCACGGCCGGCCAGACCTTCCAGCTATTCTTCCAGCTCACCGGCACGGTGTCAATGACCCTCTGCTTCGCCTCCGCGAGCGTCGAGCCCGTCAGCAGCGACTGCATGCCGAAGAAGTAGGTGTTGAAGATCGGCGTGAAGACCGACTGGTTGATGACGATCTTGACGGCGAGCGAGAGCGTGTGCGAGGCGTAGTTGAAGTGGTTGCCCAGGAACATGAACCACTTGTAGGAGGGGATGGAGCTGATGCCGCCGATGATGAGGGCGCGCAGACCGCGCGAGGGTTCGTAGGCGGCAGTCTCGAAGGCGCCCGACGACACGGACTGCGCGCTGAGGTCGCCGAGAAAGTAGATTATGAGCGAGGACTCGAACTGCGTGAGGAGCGGCGAGCGGCGCTGCATCGCGGCGTAGCCTTGGAAGGGTCGCATGAACGGCTCGACCCAGGCTTGGGCGGAGGCGGGGAGCAGGAAGCGGCCGGCGCGGGTGGCGAGGGAGGAGGCATTGCGGGAGCCTTTTTGAGTGTTTGGTTTGGAGGATTCGTAGCGGGCTTGGTGTCGGCGGAGGATGTTGCGCTGGACGGACTGGTGCAACTGGCGCAGAGTCGACCGTCCAGCGAAGTTCAGGGCGCTCATTTTCGTGGAGGGCTGACAATGCGCATGAGGATGCGAGAGAGGTGTGTTATGTGCGGTGTGTCAATGCAGCCATAGCGTAGTAGAGCAGTCGAAAGGAATTGGCTCAACAAAAGAAAGGGAGTCGTGAGCCTCGGGTTTACCGGCAATGTTGGGTGCGGCTCTGCTTTGCGATCACGCAGGGTTCAACAGCCACGGCGGAAGATCATCCGTGCGTGTCATGCGTAGGGCTGAAGATGGCGCTATGTGGGGTTCCGAAGACATCATGGGCAGATGCCACGAGACGGTGGACAAAAGATGCGTAAGGGAGGTGTTGAGACAACTGTCGCTATAGCAGACTGTTGAGTCGGAGAGAGGGATTTCAGTCCTTGCGAGAGAGTCTGAGAAGGTGTTCGGTGGTTCTCACGATGCTCGCGCATCTCATCACCCCGCAACACAGCGTGGGGAGGTGCTTGCGAGGAGGCCACCGGATGTGCGACCTGCGCTGAGGTTCGACCACGTCTCTCATAGACACACATGTAGAAGCAGGAGCGGGAATATCAACGTACATCAAGTGCTCCACCTGCCAACATTGCTTTAGTCTCGAAATGAGCGCATGACGGCCACGCAGCTGCTCGTGGGCAGCGCCGCTCACAGCCAGCAATCGAGCATGATGCCGCTTCGCTAGCCATAAGGGAAAGCTGCACTGCGACGCGAACGTAAACACCCTCATCCATCTACCGAATGATCCATCATCTCTTCGACAAGTCCTCCAAAGCCTGATTGACCGCAGCAGACGGCGTTGCATGCTCCATCATATGCCTTCGCGCCCTCTCCCCAAACCCCTCCGCATCCTCCACGCACAGCCTCGCAGCCTCCTCGTTCAGCACACACTCCTCCCCCAAATCCGGCCCCGCCAGCATCGCCTGCAAGCAAACCAGAACGGTCCGAATCACCGGCGACCACTGGTTTGGCCGGAGCTCCGCGAGCCCGACCTCGCCCTGCGGTGAGACGTTCGGGTGGAAGATGGGCGTGGTGCAGGTGGCTCCGAGCGGCTGGAGCGGGTAGGTGGGTGGGAAGTGGATGCTGAGGTTGAAGGTGCCGCCGGCGTAGGGGGTGTTTTGGGGCGCGGCGACGACGGCGAACCAGGCGTGGAGGTCTGAGTCGCTGATGGGCGCGGCGTGGCAGGTGTCGAGGGGGGAGTGCTGGAGGACGGCGAGTTCTTGTTTGATGCGTCTGGTGACGCGGGCTGGGGTTAGTGTTCCCATGGCGGTTGGAGGGGCGGTGGGGTGGTGTGGTGGATGCTGGGAGAGAGGCTGTGTGATACTCAAGCTATTGAGATTACTAGGCGTAGCATACTGATGAGTCAGGCATGCGGACGTGAATGCCTCCCGCGAGAGGTGTAGTCATTACGCAGAGTCTAGGCGGACTACTTGGCCAGGCAGCAGCTGGTTGGCATCGACGAGCAAGTTCGCCCGAGCTGAGGTTGTCAAGCTTCCAGCGTCTGCGAAGTCGATATCAGCCATTAGCTGTGGCGGAATGCGTGGGAAGAGACTGGCAAGTATTGTCCTAGATGTTCAGTCTGTCTTCCTGTGCCTTGCATCCATGCGCACAAGAGGTCAATGTTGTTGAAGCCGCTCGTCTGATTTCTGGGCCTTGCGAGAGTGTACCTCTCGATGAACACGAATGCTTCGGAGTGCCTACGCACGATCGCGTTGGACTTGCTTGGAGCGAAATCAGCCTGTATGCGAAGGCGGCGTTTACAGCAAGGCTTGCGTCCCAAGGCTGACGCTGAACTTCCCGCTCCGCAGCGGATGCACTTGGTCGTTGGCAAATTGCGCCCGGTGAGCAGTGAGGGGTCGCGGGGTCCAGGAATACGGGTCACAACACGAGGCAAGACGCGAGACACGATAAGAGAAGAGAAATGAAAAGGCACAGATGAAGTTGGATGTGTAAAGCTGTCGCATTGCACCATTGTCATTATGATACAACCCTTCTGTCGTGACACCTTTCCGCCAGGTGCACCTCTCGATTGTTGTGATATCTCAAACCAAAAAAGAAACCCATTTGAACCCTCTGCCTGTGGAATACCAAACGCCCTGATGAAAAGCCATGCCTATGAGTACCACCGCCCATCACCGCCATGCTAGGCCAGGGAGGTCGTGGTGGATGCTCTCATGTTGTTGTGTTGTGGTGGGTATCAAGAGCGAGACGCTTAAGAGCGCTCACCGCGGAGACGGCGGGCGAGCTGGATGTCCTTGCTCTGGATGGTGACACGCTTGGCGTGGATGGCGCACAGGTTGGTGTCCTCGAAGAGGGAGACGAGGTAGGCCTCGACGGACTCCTGGAGCGCACCGATGGCGGAGCTCTGGAAGCGGAGGTCGGACTTGAAGTCCTGGGCGATCTCACGGACCAGACGCTGGAAGGGGAGCTTGCGGATGAGGAGCTCGGTCGACTTCTGGTAGCGACGGATCTCACGGAGAGCGACGGTACCAGGCTTGTAGCGGTGAGGCTTCTTGACACCACCGGTAGACGGGGCGGACTTGCGAGCGGCCTTGGAGGCGAGCTGCTTACGGGGGGCCTTGCCACCAGTGGACTTGCCTGTCGTGGTATGTCAGTGATGTGTTGCGATGGTGTGAAGTGAAGCGCGTCGTGGTGATGGACGCGTTCACTGGTGTCGGTCGGGTGGCGTGAAGCCATGACGCGACGAGCAGCGAACGCGGCCAGATTGCGACCGTGCATGAACACGATGGCAATGATGGTGATCGTGAGGATGATGGAGTAGTGTTGATGACTTACGGGCAGTCTGCTTGGTACGAGCCATGATGACTGATGTGGTTGGTGATGGAGGAGGTGTTGTTGGAGATGGAGATGGTGGATGTGGATGCTGAGTGGATGGGGAGGAGTGGGAAGCGGAAGGCAAAGAAAATATAGGCGCGGGGGCGACTTCACAATCACTGCTTCGACCGCTCGCTTTCCAGCACTCGTAACTGTCAAGAGCGCGCTGCGCCGCTAAGGCAGCCGTGGGCTCGTGCGCGGATTTGATCCTGCCCATGTTTTGGCTGCCCGCGCGCTTTAGGCTTAGCGCGCTTCTGGATCACCAACCTGCAAGATCAAACGCGCGACGCCCGCCCGCGCCCCTCTGCTACTTATTCCCCGCGTCGCCCGTCTCTCTCAATCTCATCCACTCAGCATCCACAACCACCCATCCATCCACACAGCAAAGCCTCACCAGCTTCATCACCACAACTCTCCCACCTCACACTCCATCAACCTCCATCAACATGTCTGGACGTGAGTACTCCCCGCCTCCGCTGCCATCACCGGCGCGCTCCTCCACCTTCACAACAGCATACTGACATCCCCTCCAGGCGGAAAGGGCGGCAAGGGTCTTGGAAAGGGCGGTGCCAAGCGCCACCGCAAGATTTTGCGCGACAACATCCAGGGTATCACCAAGCCCGCCATCCGCCGTCTGGCGCGTCGTGGCGGTGTCAAGCGTATCTCCGCCATGATCTACGAGGAGACCCGCGGTGTCCTCAAGACCTTCCTCGAGGGTGTCATCCGCGACGCCGTCACCTACACTGAGCACGCCAAGCGCAAGACCGTCACCTCCCTCGACGTCGTCTACGCCCTCAAGAGGCAAGGCCGCACCCTCTACGGTTTCGGTGGCTAAGCGACTCGCTTCCGCCCCTCCGACTTCTTCTTTTACGACAAACACATCCAACATCAGATATCCACCCACGGCGAGAGATGGGCTTGCGGGTATGGCGCGAACGGGCAATGGGTCACATTGGGATTTTCTTTATGGGGTTTCTTCCTTGTTTTTGAGTGCGATGCGAGAGAGCAATCGGCTACGGCTGTGGCTTTGAGTGTAGAATAAGCTCAACACCTCCAGTGTTCACATGGGTGACACCAACAATTAAATGAATATGCATCAACCTCATTGTCTTTGTCTTCTCATCTTTGCATCCTGTCTGTGATCCTCGTCCGCGGCTTCCTGCGCCCGACGCGTCGAGTTGTTTATCGTCCTCGCGTGCGCAAGTGCCACCGCGTTGAGGGGATCATTGTTGCTTGCTGCTGTCCGTCAGTCGCAAGTCCGCCGCACCCGCATCATCGTCAAGTGTGATTGTCGGCAGTGGCGAACACCTTTCTTGTGAGTCACTGCTCTCAATCACGCAGCAGGACGGCCTGGCCTTGTGCGCAGGTCCTTTGCGCCCGGCCTCGTAGCAAACAAAAGCAGGGCGCATGGAGCGCGGCGGGGCAAGCCTGGCAGGCGCAGCGCAGTCCAGACGAACTTCCTCCGGAAGACAGAGTTCTGCTAGGGAGGTCTTCCATTCCATCTGCTGATGCCGCGTGATTCTTTGCGATGACTCTGCCGATATCCGGGTGGCGAGGCTGCCTGTCCCCAGGCTTGCGTGTTGCAGTGGCGATTGCGCTCGCTGCGGCCTCCGACGCGGAACAGTGTCGTCTGGTGTTTGATGGCTGCCTTCTTCGCAGGCTTCACTTTTTGGATGCTTGCCTTGTAGGTTTGTTAATATATGTCTCATGTCCTTGATGTAGTTCTAATTGTTGGTCCCGCGGATTCATCGTTCTGGCAGTGTTCTGTTGCGGCATTGCTGGAGTTGCGACTGCCTCTTGCCGGTCGTCCGGTTCCGTGTTATGCGTGACGACAGTGATGTTGCAAGATATACAAGCGATTATGGCAATTATCGCTTGTGTGGATGATTGGACGCCTCAGCAGTGATGGTTTATGAAATATTGAAGGTGTCTTCAAATTCTGGATGACAGGTCTGCTTCATCTCTTTGTGTTGACTATGAGTGTCGTGTGAAGCCTATCAAGTATGTTGAAGATTCGATCAATCACACTCCCAGACGACAACAACGCTAGACACGAGCCCCCAAGCAGATGGAGTATATTTCATACACCCCAAGAAAGCCATATGAAAGGCTTTTCACAGCACTTTGTCTTCCACTCGCGATGTACGGTCAATTCATCCCAAAGCCGCGTACCCCAACCCTAACCCTTCATACCCCAAGCCCTGAGCCCGCAGCTGGCTCGTGTCCGCAGCCGCGAGAGCCTCACTTCGAAATCCAACTTCACACATCAATCGCACCACGCACGCTGCCAGCGCGCAATCCACTGAACTTCACATATTGCGTTGGTAGTCTTGCGTATACCAACGCAAGAGAGGTCTGGAAGAGTGCCATTGTCTCATAAGCTCGCGCAATGGCGAAGGTGCAAGCAGAAAGCTGCGGACACGCGCAGGATCCCGCGCCTGAAGAACGGTGCCGTACGCGCGCGTGTTCGACGTGGCGGAGAACACCATTGCCGGCGCTACAGAGGAGACCAAGATCACACAGCTCATCAAAGACTCTCATGACGAGCGGGAAGACAGTAGGTCTGCATGCCATGGCCAACGCCTGACATGATTCACTCCACCTTACCTCCCTTCACGCCGGTCTCCCACCTCTTCCAGGTTTCATGTCTCACACCTCCAAACGCACACAGCAGCTCTCAAGTCAGCGAAGAAAGGTCTCATGGCGTTTGAACATAGTGAAAAGCACGGTCGCAGGTCCAAACGCCTTCAACGCCATACCAAACCCCCCTTGAGAAAGTCGCCCACCTCCAAGACCAGACCAAACACACGCATGTAACATCGGCCGACGTCTGGCACTACGACAATGGTGCAGGACAAGATGGCATCCGAACACGCGAATATACCGGTACTGCCAGATCTGACCGACGGCATTCAAAGCGACGGCGTCCACAACCCCGAGGCTGGACGTACTCTCAAATCTCAGGATGGCTCCGGTTCTGATCACAAACTCACCGCGAAACAGGTCATCAAATCTTATATGATCTCAAAAGGTCGAAGTGTACCGTACTCTGGAGGATTTGCGCGAAAGGGTAAGTGCCTTCCGAAGCATTTGAGCTCAGATGGCGTCTCTAACCAGAATGCAGGGATGGAACAATCCAGCGGCGGACAGGATCTTCGAGAGCAGACGTCGGAACGGCGATTCTGCCAGCGTAAACAGCACACGTTCGAAAGACAGAGAGACGGCGGCGTTCTTCTACAGTCATATGCAGGTAATTGGCAAAGAGCTCAACGATGCCACTGCAGCCTTTGGCATCCGACTTGATGCACCGCACGATGAAGTGAGAATCCTAGACTTCTGCATGGCGCCGGGAGGCTTTCTTCGTTTCGCGAAGGACATCAACCCCACCTCGTCAGTCACCGCTTCCAGCCTGCCTATTGCGAGTGGTGGGCACGACGTGTTCATCGAACTCGATTCGAGCATCGAGCTAAAATTTCTCGACATCACCATGCTCGCCAGCGATATGGGCGCCGAACACATCCCGGACGACCATGCAGACCGCCAGAACTTCTTCCCCAAACAGCTTCCCGACGGGCGTCTCTTCGACCTCATCCTGTGCGACGGACAGGTGCTCAGAACACATGAGCGTGCGCCATACCGCGAGAAGGAGCGCGAAGCGCGGAGACTGACCTCGACGCAGCTCGCCCTGGGTCTCGAGCATGTCAAGGCGGGCGGAACCATGATTGTCCTCCTTCACAGACTCGAGAGCTGCGACACCGTCGAGCTGCTCCAAAAGTTCGCCACCTTCTCAACTGTACGGCTGTTCAAGCCGAAATCAGGCCACGCCACGCGTTCATCCTTCTACATGATCGCCACGAACATCCAAAGCGGAGACCCCAAGGTCGCGCTCGCTGTTCAATACTGGAAGCACATCTGGAACGTGGCCACTTTCGGGACGGTCGAAGACTTCGAAAAGATAATCTCTATGGACAAGGGCGCCGCTGAGAAGCTTCTCGACGAGTCCGGCAGTGAGCTCATCCAGCTGGGAACAGAAGTATGGGCGGTCCAGGCTCAAGCCCTCGCCAATTCGTCCTTCATCAAGGACGACGGCGCAGGCGCGTCGAACCAGCATGAGAACGCGCGCCCAGAGCCCCAGCGCCCTGGGCGATGGGTGAGAGGCGGTGGGAAGTGGCGCCTGCAGGCCCTACACCAGCGGACATGATCACGACGGAATGGTGACATGATTTCCCAGTGAACAGTGTACAACGGATCGCTAGCTGAATGCTCACTGCACATAAATGCGAGTAGCTCGTCTCCACGAAATGGAAGCAAGAATTCAATAAAACAAGACAAATCACTTTTCTTTCCCATTTAAGATATAAACCGTACAAGATATAGCGCCTACGCATAACCCGTGCAACAAATTAGTCAAGCCGAAAAAATCCTACAATCATCCCTCCATCTCCACATCCCCATCGCCATCCATCCCCTCCGCCTCAGTCAACGGCATCAGCACATCAAAGCCGCCCGTACCCATCTTGCCGACCCTACCAGCCACAATCCTCGCGCTAGGGTTCGTAAGATCGTCGACATCACCCTCGGTGACCGCATCGCGCAAGAACGCCAGCGTGGTCTCGAAGCTCATCTTCATGAACGGGCTGGCGTTGCCGCGGTAGCCCATGCGGTTGAAGGCCTGGTAGACGCCGTCGCGCGTCATGTAGTCGGCGATGAGGGTGAGGTGGCGGGGGTCGACGCTGATGCCGTGGCCGCCGAAGACGCCCTGCAGCTCGCGCACGATGGCGCCGCGCGCGGCCTCGACGCCGTAGTGCGTGAGGATGTGCGAGATGCTGTTCGTGTACAGGTAGTGCGGGTGGATGATGTGCTGGTAGTCCCACATGGCTTTGAGGTTGACGCCGGCGGTGAGGACGTGCGGGATCTTGGTCTTGGAGGTCGCTTCGTCGTCGACGACGCAGGTGGCCAGGCCGGGGACGGACTGCACGAGGGATTGGCGGGCGCAGACTTCGATGAGGTGGAGCATGAGGACCTTGGCGGTGTTGGCGTCGTACTCCATGGTGAAGGAGCAGGTGGCGCCAGTGCGGTCGTCGAAGCTGAAGGCGACGACATCGTTGGTGGCCTTGCCGCCCTTGATGCGGTTCTCGCGGTCCTTGGCGAGCGACTTGTAGTTCTTGCCGGAGTCGGGCTCGGGGCTGGAGCGCGGGCTGCCACCGTAGGTCTCGTCCTCGGAAGGTTCGTCGGCCTCGGGGGTTGCGTCGCGCTGTTGGGCACGAGCAGCGATGATGTTCTCCTCGTCGTCCTCTTGCGCCTCGTAACCGGCTTGCTGGCGGTTGTTCTTGGCCTTGTCACGGGTGGCATCGTCGTCGCCCTCGGCATCCGAGTCATCGTCTCCACCCTCGCGCTCAGCCTCGCCGCGGCCACTCTCCTGCTCGACGGTACCGGCAGACTTGCCGATCTCCGGAACAGCGTCGCTCTTCGCGGAGGCCTTGAGCTTACGCTCGTCACCACGCTTCTTCAGCTCCTTGCGGGTCATAGCTTGCAGCTTAGGGAGGAAGCGGTGCTCGATCGTAGCAACGACGTCTTCGGAAGTGATAGCATATTCCCTCAGGTACTCCTCCTTGGGGAAGAAGTCGAGCTTGACGCGGTACGTCTTGGCCTCATCGTAGGCAGTACCAGGACCGGTGGACTCGGTGACAGAGACTTGATCGAGAACCTCAGCCATGCTGAGCTTGCTGATACCCTTAGCAAACTTCTTCGCATCCTCCACGCTGATCTCCTCGTTGAGCCTGAGCGTCATTGTAGGAGTTGCGATGTTGGCAGCGGCAGTCATGACAAGCTCACGCAGACGGGGAATACCGAGCGTGACGTTCTTTGCAGCGTGACCAGCCAAATGGAAAGTGTTGAGCGTCATCTGAGTCGAGGGCTCACCGATCGACTGGCCAGCAACCACACCGACAGCCTCACCAGGCTCGACCACAGAGCGCAGGTAACGGATGTCGTTGATGGACTGGAAAGTCTTCTTCGAGACAGTGCCCTCGATGTTCTGCTTCTTGTCCTTGATCAGCTTGTCCGGGTTCTTGTCGACGTAATCGCGCTGAGCGGAGAACATCCTCTCGCTCATGGCACCAGCGTGAACACCAGGGGCGTAGATAGCGAGCGCCGGGTCGCTGGCACCCAGATCACCAGTCTTGCGGTACTTCTTCTCTGCGGTCTTGGTGTATTCCTGAGCGTCCTTGGAGACAATCTTCTCGAAGTCGTCGGCCATGTTCAGGCCTTGGAACAGACTCATGTAGTTGTCGGCGGCGAACTTGAAGTTATCGAGGTACTTGGCCTTGCAGACGTCGAGACCGTCCTCACCATAGAGGAACTGCACGACGGAGCCGTCCGCATCACGGACAGATGTGTCGTACTCGACCTTGAGACCTTCCATACCCTTGATAACGCAGCGCTGCAGGTAACCGGAACGCGAAGTCTTGACGGCGGTATCAATCAGACCTTCTCGACCAGCCATAGCGTGGAAGTAGAACTCCTGGGGCCGCACACCGGTCAAGAAACGGTCGACAATGTAACCACCAGCGCGGACAGAAGACTCGAAAGGCTTGAAGCAAGGCAGCGTCTTTCCTGAAACCATGACAGGAACTCTGCGACCTTCCAAAACCTGCTGGCCCAGGTTGCAAGAAATCTGGTTGGCGTTGACACCACTACCCTTGGCACCGGACGAAGTCATAAGCTGCATCTGGTTCTTAGGGAAGGGCTTGGTAAGGGCAGCGGGCAAACAAGCCTGTGTGACCTTAGAGGAGAGTTCTCGTGTGCGGGAGTTTGTGAGCTGATCGAGACCCTGCTGCTTCTCATCATCACGCATCACGTCTTCCAGACGACGCTTCAATTCGCGGTTCTCGCTTGTCGGCTTTTCGTTCTCAAGGGAGACATACTTCGCCGCGACTTCCATACCGACACTAGCAGCGCCAGAGAGTGCGTCTCTTCGCATGTCCTCACCGTTCTGCGTAAAGATCAGGTCTTCAACACCACAGGAGTGTGCACGCATGTGCAAGAGCTTTGTCAGAAGACGACCCATGACACTGAGAAGGCGTCCAGCAACGGTGTGACCGTAAGCTTCGTAGACACTGTTGACCACACCACCACTTGAGGGACCGAGCTGCTTCTTGTCAAGCACACCTTGCATGAGCTCGCCATCCTTGAAGATGACGACACCCTCCTCAGAGTTCTCGCCCCACAGCTTCTTGGGAGTTGTGGAAGCGCCAGTCATGCTGAGGCCTTGGTGGTCAGGGGGAGTGATGTTCTTCAAGACAGAGGAAACAACCTGTTTGCCAGTCCACAGCGGCCTAGGCTTGATGATAGCTGGGGGCACAGTCTCCACCCTGCCCGTCGCGCAGTGTCCATTCTCGGGCCTGAGAGCAGCGTATAGAAGCTGCATGTAATCCTCGCGGTTGAAGAATGTGTCGCGGTTCGAGAGCCATACACCCATGGTAATGTGATCCTGAATCAGACCTCTCAGAGGGTTACCAGCAGTGCCAGAAAGATATTGGTGGTCGGTGTCAGCGATACTAAGCGCCTCTGCGCGAGCAATCTCGTTCTGGGGGAAGTGCATGTTCATCTCGTCACCGTCGAAATCGGCGTTGTAAGTGTTGCAATTGGCGTAGTGCATTCGCAGGGTCTTTTCTCCGGGCAGGACTCTCGCTCTGTGGCACATCATGGAAGGCTTGTGGAGTGTTGGCTGACGGTTCATGATGACAACGTCACCGTTGTTCAGATGACGGTGCACCTTCTTGGGTCGTGTGCCGCGAGTGCTCGACGAGGGCGCGAGCAGCTGGTTTGCCAGAGCAGTACGCTCCTCCGCGTTCTTGCGCTCAAGGTTGATGACCTGACCGCTCTCGCTCTCAATGGCCACGGCACCTGGCCAGACATGAGGACCATTGCGAACGGCCTCCTGAAGCTCCTCAACGTTCCAGACGGTGACCGGCTCCGGGTATGTGAGCTTGATGGCGAAAACGGGCGGGACACCAATTTCGTTTGTCTCGATGTTAGGGTCGGGCGAGATAACCGTTCTTGCGGCAAAGTTGACACGCTTTCCCATCATGTACTTTCTGAACATACCCTCCTTCTTCTCGAGCTTCTGCTTGATACCGTCTGCGTTACGCTTGCCGGCCGCACCCTGGACAGGGTTACGGTCGCGATCGACCAGACTGTTCACTGCATCTTGAAGCTGTGCCCATGTGTTTTCAAAATCGGCGTACGTCCTGGCGCGGTACCTCTCATCGCGTTCTTTCGATCCTGAGAGCTCGCGCTGAATCTGTGTGAGGACATCGCAGAGGTTGAGGATGTTCTTGTAAAGGGTGTTCTCTTGCGCTTCAGCAATCTCGTCATTTCCGGTGCGCGCTTCGGGACGGAATCTGTTGGGTGGTACCAGAATGTCCTTCATGAAGAACATCTCAGCTGAGATACCAGCGGAGGTACCCTTTTTGGCGTCGGCACCGTACACAAGCCCCATGATCTCGGGCTCGTTCTCGAAAAGCTGCTCCAGCTGAGCGTACACTCGGCTCTGATTGAGATAGACCTCTGTCTCGTCCGCTGCAGTTTTCGAGCCGCTGCTTTCCATGGCACCGGTGTCCATCATGTCGCCACCCGCGATTCCGACTTCACCTTCGCTTTCCTCCTCCTCCTCTTCTGATGAGCCACCCATGTCCGCGATGCCCTCATCCGCGTCCCTCTTTCTTTTCCTACTTGACTCCTTCTCCGCCTTCTGCTTCTTGTACATGGCAACGACGGGGTCCTTAGCCTTGAGGCCTGACTGGATCATCTTATTCCGGTGCTCCTTCTTCAGAGGCTTGCGGAAAATTTTGACGAAACGATCCTTACGGTAACCGTGGTTGATGCCCTGGCAATTTGAGCACTTGACGCCCTTGGTGATTGTGCCCATAAATTCCTGAATGATCAACCTCCGCGCGTTTGTCAAGGCTTCCGTTTTGTGCGTGGTCAACCTTCCTTCCTCCCGCGCTTTCTTAATGGCCTTCTTCACAAAGCGGTCGCGGGTTTCCACAACCTCCTTTGCATCTCCAGACATCTCGTCGTCGTCCTCATCTGAGCTTCCGGTAGTGGCAGTCTTCGCTTTGCCATTGGTCGCCATCTGAATGGTGAGGTCGTCCAGATCAGCCAGTTCCTTGATCAGGCCATATTGCACCAGTCTAAGCTTGCATGAGAAGCGGTTAACATGCACACGGCTCATCTTGAGCTTGCCGCAGTAAATGCAAGACGCTCTCAGCAGCCGGAGCACCTGGTCCATGAAAGTCGGGTGGTAGCAAGGAACGGGCATTTCGATGTGTCCACAGTGACCGGGACATTGCGGCGTCTTGAGACCACATGTCGCGCAATTGTTGTCGGCGAATTGACCAAGTTCAGGAGTGTAGAGACCGCCCGGCACCGGGTTGAGGAGGGTATCGAAAGTGGTTGCGGTCGTGATGCGCTTCGCAGACAAGGCGCGAATGTCCTTGGAGCCCAAGAAGCCGAAGGACACGCCAGCGATCTGGCTGCCCACGGGCTGTGAGATGTTCATTTTGTGCTGATTGACGAGTGCACCTCACCGTACACTGCACAATTGTTTCCTGGTGGAACTGCACTAGCAGCAGCTGGAAGGCTTCGAGACGAACTTCTTTTTCTTGAAAGCTTCTCCGGAGCGCGCGGGAACAGCCGAGCCGCGGCGCGCCAGCGAGCTGCAGGCTGCAGGCGCTTGCCTCGCCGGCCTTGCCAAAGCTTCAAATGTTCGGAGACGGAGCGTGACATCAACTGCGACAAACACCGTGCCTCCGCGCGCAACACCAACTTTTCTGCACCACATCGACCGCCGCCATGACGGGTAAGCGACCGTATGATGGTGCGGACGCGGACGGCGATCAAAAGCGAGTGCGCTCCAACGATGGATCGCCCGCGCCAGCGCAGAGCGATGTGGAGCGCAAGAAGGCAGAAGCCATGGCGAGAATCGCTGCCTTGAAGGCCAGAATGACTGGCGGACAATCTAATGGATCGCCCGCGACACCAGCACAAGCGCCCTTGCCGCACCGAATACCAGCGTCATCAGCAGCGCCGAGCCCTCCTCCAGCAATGAGCGGAATTGACGACGCGGCTGCAAAAAAGGCGGCGACCATGAGGAAGCTGGAGGAAGCAAAGGCAAGGATCGCAGCAACTAGGGGACGGTCGTCAGGGTCACCAGCGACAGGAGGCCCTGGTGCGCCTCCTCCAGTTCAATCTCCCGGAAACGAAATGGCAGCGCGGCTTGCGGAGCAGAGAGAGGAGGCACGGAGGAGAGCAGCTGAATTGGCGTCCAGGAAACCAGCGTCTCCAGCAGTTCCCGCACCACAACCTAGGCAGGATGGGAAGGGAGCACGCGGAGGACTGGGAATTGGGTTGCACCCGTCACTCATGGGAGATTTGGCGGCGCCGTCGAGGACTAAATCACAGCAAGGCCCTAAGTTCAGCACCACGAAGGGAAACCAGCAAGCGGTCAAGGTCAATCCGTACCTGCCGACGGCTCAGCAGGATGAAGAGGAGAAGTTTGACGATGAGATCTACGATCCTTCACTGGTTTCGCGAAAGGGTGGCGAGCGGAAGAGCAGAGAATTGATGTTCAATCAAAAGGGTAAGTTTATTGCACAGGCGAATGCTTTGAAGCAGCAGGCTAGGATGGAGGAAATGAAGAAGCGGATTGCAATGGAGACAAGGAAGACAGAGATCGAGGAGGCAGGCGATAAGGCGTTCCTTGTTGAGGCGCCTCCTGATGTGGAATGGTGGGACGAGGGTTTACTTCCGCCAGAGCAGAACACGTATGAGGATTGGGACAAGCCTGGCCGCAACCGCATCGAATCCGACGACACCATTATCACGATCTATGTACAGCACCCTGTACTACTCAAAGCGCCACAAGAAGCCTTCCAGCCGGCGGCAAAGCCCATGATGCTCACGAAGAAGGAGCAGAAGAAGGTTCGCCGTCAACGCCGCATGGCCGACATGAAGGAAGAGCAGGCCAAGATTCGCCTGGGTCTTGTGGAGCCACCTCCGCCGAAGGTCAAGAAGAGTAACATGATGCGTGTTCTCGGTGAGCAAGCCGTCAAGGACCCGACTGCGGTCGAAGCTCGCGTCAATCGCGAGATCGCACAACGACTACACGACCATGAAGCAGCCAACGAGGACCGCAAGCTCACTAAGGAGCAACGCGCGGAGAAGCTGCAGCAACAGCAAGAAGCGGACGAGGCGAAGGGGGTCCATGTCTGCGTCTTCCGTGTTGACAACCTCAGCTCCGGCAAACACCGCTACCAGGTCGACATCAACGCCAAACAGAATGCCCTCATGGGTATTGTGGCGCTACATCCGACCATGAATCTGGTCATTGTGGAAGGCGGTGCGCACAGCATCAAGAATTACAAGAAGCTGATGCTGAATCGCATCAAATGGTCTGAGAACACGCTGCCACTTTCCGCCACAACGCCTACGACTTTCACTGGCCCAGCGGATGGTAAGGAGAGCAAGCAGAGCACAGCACGTGATTCATGGCTCAACCCGATGACCGATGATGGCAATCTGAAAGACCTAAGCGGCAACAAGTGTCAGTTGGTCTGGGAAGGTGTGGAGCGAGCGAAGAGGTTCAAGCGCTGGTACTCACGTGTCTGTGAGACAGATGGTGAGGCTAGGGAGGTTCTGCGCAGGAGCGGCATGGAGAACATGTGGACATTGGCCAGAAGCGTGGGTGAAACCGCTTAGCGACTTTTGACGGAGCGCGTATGCGTGGACAAAAGTAATTAGACAATGTGTGCGATACCCAGAAAACGAGCCAATCGAGAGCTTTGTATTTGCTATCCTTCACTGCCTTTGGCTACTTCGCGAGTGAACCATGTCTTGAAGTGAATCGATCGGCGCCCGACAATCACATGACCTGCAGGCAGCAGCAGGGTTTCCTGAAAGTGGCGTCCAGCTGCACGTCACAAGGCGGCGGCGCGGGGCAAATCAAAATACACGGGAAGCATCCGAAACGAAACACCCACCGCCCGCCCACCTTTCCAGCTGGAACCATGTTTGCGATAAAATCCCTTTCCAAGTACCTCTTCGGCGACGCCAGCAAAGAGAACATCGTCGAGCTTCCGCAGGGCCAGCTCTACATCGTCCGTCCGCACTCTATCAAGGGCTACAGCGCGCTCATCTTCAAGGATTCCGCTGCCTTCATCCGCCGCACGGGGCAGGAGTTCCAGTACCAGCTTGTCATCCAGCGCGCCTACGAGGAGGGTGAAGCCGAGCTTGACGAAGAAGGTGGAGAGGAAGGCACTGGCGAAGGAGCTGCTTCGGATAAGGACGAGAGGATCTTTCCGCTCGACGAAGACTTGCGCCTGCGAGTGGATCTGAGAGAGACTGGGGAGACGATTGTAGCCTGGAAGGACCTCAGCGGCGACCACGGCGATCTTTTTGAGTTTGTCTGCGACGCTTCTACACGGCCAGAAACTGCTGCAAGTTTCGAGCTCGTCGCTACGCAGTGCCAGTTCGAGCGCAAGTACAGGCAGTCACACCAGCAAGCCACCGAGGACGACCTGAGGGAGTTCGAGTTCGAGGACGAGCCCGCGATACCTGAAGCGAGCCCTACGCCGAGTCCGAGCGTCCGATCACCGATAGAAACCTCACCGACCTCTGCGACTGCTCAATATATCGATTCTCCTGCCACCCCGTCGAGACTGAACGAGAGAGCCATGGTGCGCGAATCGAGCAAGAAGGCCGAGACACCAGTCAAGGCCGCAGAGCCGACTCCGACGAAAGCTCCTATATCTCGTACTGCGCCTGAGACCCGCGAAGTCCTGGTCAGCGAGCATGCAGAGCTCCACCTATTCGACTTCAACTCTGGCACCTTTGTCTTGCAGGATGAGCAAGTGCACTCGCAGGTCTCTGAGATCGGCAACTGGAAGTACTGGCTGCAGATCAGCGGCAGCAAGCAAGATTGGCTCGGACAGGAGGTCATCCCGGATATCAACCCAGTCTTCAACTTCGAGTACCTCAGCTTCATCTTCAACCACTACACCGAAGATGGCTCTGCATACTCTTGGCTGTTGAAGTTCAAGGATCGCGAGACGGAGGAGAGGTTCCAGGAGGGTCTGATGCAAGCGCTGTGGGAGCACCAGAATGAAGCGAAGTGGGGCAAGGTTATCAAGGATGCGGAGAAGGACTACGTGCTCGATGCATTCAACGATCTGGTGATTGAAGATGCCAGAGATGACGAGCGTGAGGCTGAAGCGAGAGAAGAGGACGAGGAAGACGAGGAAGAATATGAAGACGCGCCTTCTGGGCAAAGACACGAAGAATATGATGAGGATGAGTCTGAAGACGAGGTCGAGACCCTCGACAAAGATGGCAATGTCAACAGCCAGCTTGCTGTGGGTGCTAAGGTCGACCGCTCTTTCGTCGTCCGTGGTGACAAGATTGGCGTCTTCAAGCACACTCCAGACAACCATCTCGAGTTCTCGACCAGCATCAATCAAGTCGCTGCTCCTGATGGCAAGAAGTTTGCACCAAAGAAAGTCATGCTTCACATGGAAGACCGCGACATGGTAATGCAGAATGCCGACAACCCCAACAGCTTGTATCGCATGGACCTTGAGTACGGCAAGATTGTGGACGAGTGGAAGGTGCACGATGACATCCCCGTCAACGTATTCGCTCCCGAGAACAAGTTCGCGCAGATGACTGGCGAGCAGACCTTCCTTGGTCTGTCCAAGAACGCCCTGTACCGCATCGACCCGCGTCTGTCCGGCAACAAGCTCGTCGACTCCGAGCTCAAGCAATATGTCAGCAAGAACGACTTCTCCGCTGCCGCCACAACCGACAAGGGCTACATTGCCGTGGCTTCCAACAAGGGCGATATTCGCATGTTCGATCGTCTTGGGATTCAAGCCAAGACTGCGTTGCCCGCCCTTGGTGATCCAATTGTCGGCCTCGATGTGTCCGCCGATGGCCGCTGGGTGCTCGCTACCACCCGCACTTACCTCCTCCTCATCGACAACCTCCAGAAGTCCGGCAAGAATGAAGGCAAGCTCGGTTTCGAAAAGCCTTTCGCCAAAGACTCCAAGCCTCAGCCGCGCCGCCTGGCCCTCACGCCCTCACACGTCGCCCAGTTCCAGCACGAGACCAAGGCGCCGCTGTCTTTCACCCCCGCGCGCTTCAACACCGGCGAAGGCGTCGACGAAACCACCATCATCACCGCCACCGGCCCCTTTGTCGTCACCTGGTCGCTCAAGAAGATTCTCGCCGGCCGTAGAGACCCGTACAGCATCAAGCGCTACAGCGAGGAGGTCAAGGCGGACAACTTCCGCTTCGGCTCGGACAAGAACATCGTCGTCGCGCTGCCGAACGAGGTCGACATGGTCGCGCGCCGTGCGCTGCAGAGGCCTACGCGCGAGAGTATCATGGCGCCACCCGCGACGCCGAGGAGGAGCAAGGGCAGGGCGAGTTACTTGTCGAGGAGCGACATTGTGAACTCGCCGTATTAGATTGGAGGATGGGGTGGAAACTGTGTTTGTGGAGTTTTACAGGGCGGGTTGGTGTTTGGCTGCAGTGTAAGTCACCGATGATTGGCAACGAGACAATGATGCGTGGAATGCAAGTGATATCCCCAAGTAAGGTAGAATAATCGTAGTCGCAGAGAGTAGCCTCTTGAACGTTTGAATGTTTACAGTAATTCGTTTTGTGAGACTTTCTGTCCTCGTGACAGTATTTTCAGTGGCTTCGCTGGATTCATGCATACAAATATGTGCCAGTCTGTAGAGTTTCCCGGTGCAATGCGTTCGCTTGATCGTTGAAGCCGTTCTGCTGACCGAAGCGAAAAACTTCGAGGAACGCCGAACTTCAAGACACCATCGTCAGCTTCATCAAACAATATCATTCGTCTGAGACTTCACGCAAGCTACACAGAGACATCATTGTTACATTCTTTCTTATCTCAGTATAACAGTTCTTTCCGAAACATTCCTAGGCGCAGAACCGAATTGGAAGACTCATCATGGAGATTTCATCCGCAAAATCGACAATACTGGACATTCCTCCGAGCGCAGTGGCATTTTGTCCGTCCCATTCCGAGTACTATGTCGTTGGCACATACTTTCTCCACCGCAACAATGAAGGGCAGGAATCGAGCGACGAACCCCAGAAGCGTACCGGCACTTTGATTCTTTACAAGCTCGAGGACACAGAATTGTAGGTAGGAACGCATTTCAGTGGAGACGATTATACAGCTTACTTATAGCGATTGCAGCACACATATCCAAACGGTAGAGCTCGACTCAGCAATACTGGACCTCGAATGGACGCCTCATGTTGCCGAGCTCGGAGACTTGCTATGCGTGGCAACATCTACTGGATCGCTGGAATTCTTCACAATCGACGCACAGGCCGGAGAATTAAAGCACACAAGTAATCATCAAATCACTGACCCCAGCACTCTCGTCCTGGACTTGCTCTGGCACCCAAACCAACCAGACACGATAGCAGTGACCCTCTCCGACGGCGCCGTCTCTATCTGCCAAAGCACAACCACTTCCCAGCCCTGGCACTCCTCCAGCAAAACCACCACAACCGAGATAGCAACCCACACTCTCGAACCCTGGACCCTCGCCTTCTCCCCTGACGCCTCCCTGATCTTCTCCGGCGGCGACGACGCCGTCCTCCAAGCAACTCAGCTCTCCCCTTCCGACACCGACACGCCCTCCAACCCCCTCTGGACCGACCGCAAAACCCACCAAGCAGGCGTAACCTCCATCCTCCCGCTCGCCAACGATTTGCTTGTCACCGGCAGCTACGACGACCACATCCGGCTGCTGGCGGCGCCGCCCGTCGGGCGCAGGCAGGTGCTCGCCGAACTGCACCTTGGCGGCGGCGTGTGGAGGCTCAGGATGCTGAATGACGGTAGCGCCGTCGGCAACGACAGGTACGTGTAGAATTTTCTTTGGCTGGTGTTCTCGTACTTCGTTTTCGTCCCCGTCAAAGCAAGCAAGCAAGCAGTCAGCCCGCCACAGCGCCCTGGTACGGTACCGGAGCGCCTCGCCACGCGCTCGCACGCGAGAAAGCAAACCTCACCCCTGCAGCCCTGCCCTGCAACCCGACGCTGCGTCTGACGCGCAGAACGCATTATCATCGCAGACCTGAGCCCGGCAGATCGAACTCAACCCAACCCAACACTCATTCTCGGAGCCGACCCGCAACCACTATGCTTCCTTAATTCTCGCGTTGCACCAACCCCCCCCACGCGGCCCAACATTACCCCCAACGAAAGCAACATCGACCCGATCATTCCGCTGACACACACAGGCCCCTCGCCGACTCCTACACCCTCCTAGCAAGCTGCATGCACGCCGGCTCGCGGCTCGTGCGGCTCCAGCGGTCGGCGCCCGAGTCGGAGTGGGAGTTCAGTGTTCTTGCCAGGTTCGAGGAGCATGCGAGTATGAACTACGGGAGTGATGTGCAGCCTTGCAGAAAAGAGGGCGAGGGGCAGGGAGGGGAGGGGGAAGGGAGGACGGTGGTGAGCACGAGCTTTTACGATAGGCTGATGTGTGTTTGGCGGGTTTGATGGGAATGGGATGGATCGGTAAAGTGAGTATGTACCTTATCTCCTCCTCCTGTGAAGTCCCGGCCACATGGCTTCCTTCTCTGCGAGGTGCCTGCAGTGATCCCCTCCTCCAATTCGGATTCCGTGTTCCAATTCGTCGCGATGTTGCGTATCGTACAGAAGCCTGCCTAAACTCGTAGCCAGCTGGGGAATATGGCAAACGACAGAGATAAAGCAAGCAAAGCAAAAACCAAAAAAAAAAACGCCCCGCTATGTTGTGGTATATTTCGCGTGTAAAAAGAGGGCGCCCTTTCCGGGTCACCCGAAATGGCTCATCGCCGTACTCGACTCGATTGGAGCACGAGATTGACGGAGCGTTCGTCTGTCCCGCGAGGCCCTGCCTGCGGTGGACTCTCGGACGTAGTAGTGTTCGTGTATGGCAAACCGGCCAGTAGTTTCGTCCCGCGCATTACCCGGGCTAATGTGTTGGGCAAAAGAGATGTGTGAGCCGTGAGACAAAATCCCGCCTGCTCATTTTCCCTTCCTTTCACCTGCGATGCGGCGAGCGGCCTCTCAGGCTAGACCTTGATCGCGACCTCGAGCGGCCGGCGCGTCGAGAGGGCCGCCGGCCTAGTCACGGCTCGCCGGGCCCTGAGATTTTGATCTGCGGCATGGGCGCAGGCGGAGTGCCGCTTGTGTTGTCGCGGGCTCGGCGCCATTTGAGTACGGGAACGCGGCGGTCGCCCTGTTGTGGTTTGTTAGTTCGCTGTTAAAGCTGAACATTCCAAGGCGTCGTGTTGCGCCATGGGAAGCCGTTGTTTGTTGCGCTGCTCCCCCACGCCTGAGGCCCACAAAGCCGTTGCTGGGCTGGCTGGGAGTCCCACATATCCGCGCAAGCAGCGCCAAATCTCTCAACGGCTTCCCATAGCCGTATCGGGGGGATCTAAACAAAAAGAAAACGCACCTTGATCTCCGTCGGCTCTTCGCTGCCGAGGACAAGCACCTGGCCGTCCTCCTCGAAGTGATGCGTCCGCACCTGGACGTCGCCGATCCAGCCGGGCAGGTTGCAGACCTGGAACGTGTGGCGAAGGATCTCCTCGCGCCCGCTGCCCTCGTTGCTGATGTAGTATGGCCCGCAGTACGCGAAGAACCTCTTGCCCGCCTCCGCCCACTGCGGCTCCTCGCCCTCGCCGCGCTTGAAGCTTTGTTGGCCCGGGATCAGCATTTGCGCGGACATGTAGCCGTCCGGCGTGTACATTATGAAGCCCGTCACGTTCTTGGTCATCGGGAAGGTGGGCCGCTGTATGGGCGATTCGGGCGTGGGGTATGCGATGTAGGACTCGAGTTTCCAGGCGCCGATGATTTTCTGGCGCAAGGGCGGTTCGGGAGGGGGCGTGGAGCAGTCACGCAGGGTGTACATGTCGCCGTTCAAGTCTTCGTGGTTGCTCGTTTCGATCGTGGGTGGTGTTATGGGTTTCGTCGCGGGGTATGTGATGCCTTTCGTGGTTCCGTTCGTGTATGGGCTGTTGACGTGGCCGTTTGTGAGAGAGAATGTGTGGGTGTAGCCGTTCGATTGGGGTTTGATGCGCGGCTCAGCCGCTGGCATGGGCGGTGAATGCAGGCGCCGTCGGTCTTTGACAGAAGGATAGACGACCTCGTCGACGGGCACGACCTCACGTGGCCGTGACTTGGAGCGTGAGCGGGACTTCCTATGCGGTAGTATTTTGGGCACCTGGAGGTACTGCGTGCTGGACATGGCTTAAGGCGGACAGAGTGTTGTCGCGGCAGGGCGGCTGCGGGAGACAACGACGACGGCGGCGGAGACAGAGAGAGGAGTGGCCTGAGACGACGGTGGCATGTGGTGGCATCAACGCTAGGCGAGATGTGACGGATGGAATTGAGGACTGTGGGAGCAGGAATAGGACAGACATGCAGCGAGTGCAGGGTAGTGACTACCTAGTATGGGCCATCACGCTGCCGTTTCTATCAAACGGCAGGTCTGACTTGTGCTGCTGGGCTGAGTGTCAGGCAGGTGAACGTCTTGTCCTGACGACATAAAGCGTGCTAACGAGTGGGTCCAGCCACAATAGAGGTTCGGATGATGGGGAAGCGCTGGGCGGGCCACCATTTGCATACGGCACTGCCGAGCCTGCGCGACTACTTATTATTACATACTCCCGGACTGCAGAGTGCTGCATGAGGCACAATGCCGAGATACCAGCGCGCAGCCGCGGCTGTCCGTCAGCAACACCCCTTGCCCCGTCGCCTGGCGGTCGCCCATACGGCCTTGCAGCCATCCAGCCAAAGAGTAATCACCGTCACTTCGTGTCTCACGACTTGCCCGCGACCCGCCGCCCAGACGCCGGCTGGCTGCGCACGTGCGCATCAAGTAGCTTTCGGCTATGTCTAAGAGTAGTCCGGTATGGTGGAGAAGAGAAGCCCACCAGTCTACTAAGAACCAAAACGAGCAGTCAGGCAATACCTGGGTACTCAGGTCAGGCCAGGTCAGGTCAGCACAGCCGCGGCCACATGCGAGCCCGAGACGACGGTCGAGAGCGCCCGCCGAGAGGATCTACTTTGCGCCTCGCTGGTGGCTGGCGCTCACTTTATTTTTTTCTCGGGCGGATCGCACCAACTAGCACCGCCCGCGAGACCACCACTGCCTTCGCCTTTGCAGCTATCTTCACGGCTGGCCAATCCGGTCGGACATTTACGCTCCACCGTTGCATTATCGTATTCTCGGATGCAGAGAGCCGCTGTCCGGGAACTGGTGTGCTTATCCTACATGTAGCCACAGGCCGTATATGTGGCCAGGCGAGACCGAGCAAGGCTCTGCACCAACGATCAGCCTCACAGCTGCGAGTGCGAATGTCCCACGAGTCATCCAGGCGAGGTTGGTGCGTCGCTCGGGGCATCACTCTCCCGATGGCAGTTGTGCCCGTCAATTTGAAACCAGCGCTGTGCATTCATGTGATCCTGATGCTCACTTTCACATGCCTCATCCGGGCATTACAAGTTAGTTCCGGCTAGAGGGCTTGCGGATTTGCGTGCTCCGACGGTACGAACATGGTTCGGCTTCTGGCTCGACCAGCGGGAGGATCCTTCTTCTGATCCGCGCCCAAACGTCCAGCGCGGCATAAGACTGAGGTCTATATAATCGGCAGTGCATTGCTGGTCCCGAGCGGAGTTGCAGACCGACAGGCGGTTGACCGCTCATATGATTGACGACGTGCAATAGCATCGCCTGTGACATTTCGGCCGGCGTGATGACTTGGGTTATCTTGCAGCCCAGCACGCAGAGCGAAATTTGAAAGCTGTCGTCTGCTCGCCGCTCTTCCGATGTCGGCTTTACCAACGCGACTCCTCGGACGTCACACGCGTCGACAAGCAGAGCAGAAGCATCTTCCATCGCCCATCCGAAAATTTGAGGTCTGTGAGATATTGTCATAGCGATCATCCTTGAATGCGTCCTTTCTCCGAAGAAGGAAAATAATTGTGACGTGTTCCCTTATTCTTGAGAGGATCAAAACCGAATTTCTACGCGGAGAGCCTCATATTTTGACTGTGGATGAACACGTCGTAGTCTTCTAAAGCGTACAAACTTGAACGATCGGACCGAGAACGCAGGATGACGACCTCGACTTAGTCACTTATGGCGGGCCTTGGTGTCATCAACTGTTATCTAGCAAATCAGATGGATCGAAACGAACTCGTCCACGCCCACCTTCCTTCGCGTGCAGATAGCTTCCCCGCTGTGGGGAGCAAGCTCTTCTGTGTGAGCTCATGTTTTTCCGGCCGTGACCATAGTATTTAATCCGCAGGCGAAGTCCCCTCGGCCTCGATTCCTTCCTCAAACCCATTACGAAGATCCCATATCTCGACCAAACTTTCAAGCGTACTCCTTCTCCGCATACGAAATATGACGTGAGCGCATGCTGACTCTCTGCAGACGATCCTACGGAGACCCAATCGGTACGCCGTTATCGACAATGGGTTCGATTCCAGACGGGTAGTTGGCTCGACCAGCCACCATGATCAAGGTACTTCGTCATGAAGGATTTGATGTGCACTGCCGGTGTTCACCTCATGCCAAAGCTCGTGACCAGCCTTCCACCCCGTGACACCTTCAGCATGACTCGGGACGCTGCTGGGGCTGCGAGACAAAGGTCTCACGCTCTGGCAGCCGTTGCCAATGCGATCGGTGATCATGGGAGAAGGCTCGGCGCAGACTCCGCAGAGGTCGTTCTGAGATTATACGGCTCAACTTGATCAGGATAATACCTGCGAAAGGAATCGTGCACACATTGTTCCCCCTTCCATCGCTCCCTTAGAGCGGAAGGACTAACCATGGCAGATCATAAACCCCAACCGACAAAATGGCCCCCGTCGCTGTCTACCCCGAGCCGACCAACAACGGTCAGGTCGCTACCAAGCTGAGCGCCATCCCGCATGCCTCTGGCGTCCCGGTCACCGGTGCTGTCAAGCCCCAGGCTACGGTCGAGGAGATGGCCGGCAAGTGGAGTGACTTCCGCTTCAGGCCCATCCGCGAGAGCCAGGTCTCCCGCGAGATGACCCGCCGCTACTTCTCCGATCTTGACAAGTACGCCGAGAGCGACATTGTCATTGTCGGCGCTGGCAGCTGCGGTCTCTCCACCGCCTACTGCCTCGCGAAAGCCCGCCCGGACCTGAAGATCGCCATCATCGAGGCCAATGTCTCCCCCGGTGGTGGTGCCTGGCTCGGCGGCCAGCTCTTCAGCGCCATGATCATGCGCAAGCCTGCCGACGCCTTCCTCAGGGAGGTTGGCGTCCCGTATGAGGACGCTGGCGAGGACTCCAACTACGTGACCGTCAAGCACGCTGCGTTGTTCACCTCGACCATGCTGTCCAAGGTCCTCCAGTTCCCGAACGTCAAGCTCGTGAGTCCCGCTACCACATGACCCCTCCCGACGAACCCTCACTCACAATCCAAACCCAGTTCAACGCCACATCCGTCGAAGACCTCATCACCCGCCGCTCCCCTGACGGCACCCTTCGCGTCGCCGGCGTCGTCACCAACTGGACGCTCGTCACCATGCATCACGACGACCAGTCCTGCATGGACCCCAACACCATCAACGCGCCCATCATCGTCTCGACCACCGGCCACGACGGGCCCTTCGGCGCCTTCTGCGTCAAGCGCATGGTCGCCATGGACGCCATCCCCGCTCTCGGCGGCATGCGCGGCCTCGACATGAACGTTGCCGAGGACGCTATCGTCAAGGGCACGCGTGAGGTTGCGCCCGGCTTGATTGTTGGTGGTATGGAGCTGTCCGAGGTCGATGGTGCCAACAGGATGGGGCCGACGTTTGGTGCCATGGCGCTGAGCGGTGTTAAGGCTGCTGAGGAGGCGCTGAAGGTCTTTGAGGAGAGGAGGGAGCAGTGCAACGAGGGGGGCAAGTGGTAAATTCTGCGTTGCCGCGTGATGTGTACGAAGAGACATGATGAGTTTTGACGACGATCACATTCGTTTGGCTACACGGCCTTTGGGTATTGATATTATGAATTGCAATACCATTGATGTCAGAATATCTCCCAAACCTTTTCACTCTCATCTATCTCGTGCCAACGATCTATCATCTATATCAATTCTACGTCCCATCTCCAGATCTCTTCATCTCCCCTAACACTCAATTGCTCCTCCCCATCGCCAAAGGCCCCTAAAACCCCTCCCCAATCACCTCCCTTCTCCCTCCCCCATACCACAGCGTCCCACTCCTGACATCCAACCCCCTCTCCTCGCCCACAACCCACTCCCCTCCCTCAGCACCCCAAACCTCCCTCTCCAACCATCCATTAATTTCCTCCACAGCCGCCACCAACTCCCCCACCTCAAACCCTCCCTCCCTCACAAACCTCCCAACCGTCAAATGCGCCGACGGTACCACATACCTGCTCCCCACCTCGACACCAGCCTCGCGCAGGCGCGCGAAGAGGTCGCGGCGCAGGTGGTGGTAGCTGTACGCGTCGTTTTCGTTTTCAGGGCTGATGCGGCCGGGCTCGCCGGCGGCGGGCAGGAAGGAGAGCGCGAGGGCTTGGGCGTCGAAGCTGAGGGCTGGTTTCACGAGGCGCGCGCGGTGCGTGAGGGTGTAGGAGGCGAGGGCCGGGAGGAAGGGTTGGAGTTGCGACAGGAGAGGGGGGATGGAGGAGGGAGTTTGGGAGTGCGTGATTTCGAGGGCGGTCATGTGGAGGTTTGAGGGGGGCATGAGCCAGAGGTCTGTTTTGGTTAGATTAGTGGGCTGGTGGTGGTGGTGTTGGGAGGGATGGGAGGGACTGACTAGGCGCAGCCTTCAGGAGGCGTTCTTGGATCTTGAGGATTAGGGAGCGGATTGCGGTGGGCGGGCGGGCCCAGAGGACGAGGCAGTTACGCCAGTCTTCGTAGTCTGGCTGGGCAGGGTCTTCGAGGTTCTTGAGTATCTCGTCGACGGTGACGCCGGGAAAGTCGGGGGCGAGGAGTTTGGCTTTCTGTTGGCCGTTGCGGGTCGTTCGGTGCGTTTGGTATCTGGTTTGGAGTTGGTGCTGGTGGTGTGAGAGGGGATTTGGCTATTGGTTCTGCGTGAAAAACTCACTGGGTCATTGTTGCTGGCTTCGATCAGAGCGTCATAGGGGTTGTCGGATTTGCTCGTATTCGAGGTGCCTGAGTAACCCTCGAAGGTATAGTGGGCGGCCATTGTTGCTCAGTTTGTTCGACGCGGTTCAACCCTTGGAAAGCCAAGCTGTCAGCCAATCTCAAGAAATTGGGCCAGAGTGTAGGTATTAAATGCCGTGGAGACCTTGCCTAGAGTGCAGAATCATACAACGCTATGCCCCATGCCCCGGAAAACTGCACGGTCGTCTATTATTAATGTCGATAGTTTCGACCAAGCCACGTCTCGTCCTCCTGCATCGGCTGAAGCCCTCCACTTACCCTTGATCTTTCTGGCGTGCGAGCTGCTTAAAAGACCCCGCGTGAAGGAAACCAGGACGGGAGGAAGAGAAGATATTGCTGTATCAGTCTATAGAAGAACAACACCGGTAACTTTGGCTCACTTGTCTATCGATGCCTGGTACTTGCCGACCTCATGAATTTGGCTCAACAGTTGGAGGGCCTGGGCCATCTTGAGTGCCTAAGGCTGAAATTGTGACCATTCATCGCCCATCAATTGCCGAAATGCTAATCTGTTTTTCTTTCTTCACAGCTACCTTCTGCTCAGTCATTTGCAGTCGATGACTGTGCAACGACGCGGACCTGTTTGAGCAATCTCTTATCGCCCCTGGGCAATAGACACCCTGGGAAACGTCTGCGGCAAAGATAATCCGGTTTCTAGTGCCTGCAGTCCAAGACCTTGAGCCATGACTGAACACTGTGTTCAGTTGTCATGTGCTTGAGTGAAAAACCATTCATTACAATGATCTGCCGCTGGTAACCTCATCATTGATCACTTCAATGAGGATGCTCACATGACGTCTCTCGCAATCAGGCACATGCTGGAGTGAGGATGCCATGCTAAGGTATTTATAAAAGCGCCGGCGCTCTTCCATGGCGTTCGCCTGGTTAAAGGTTCGAGTAGTTTTTGGCGCTTCTTGTTCAGCTGTTGCAACTCATCCTGCTCCTGCCCACCTCAATTGCGATGCCTGCTCTGATGATGGGTGCAGCATATCCTTCACTGACGTCGGCGTTTGATCTTCGGCAACGGCCCTTGGAGCTTTTCGCAATTCCAGTCGCGTCCACGAACGCGTCGCCCAAACGCACGCTGGCCGAACACTTCCGCAAGAAACAGATGCTCTGTGGCCACGCAACCAACAAGTGCTGCGTAATGACATAAAATACTCCACAAGAATCATATCCAGGCTCATGTAGCCGCACTCTTGGATAAAATGCCTCCAGCAGATATATCGATGTTGCTGGATTCCGATCCCGACCAAATCTCCGTCCCACATCCGTCGTCCGGCAAGCACTTCACGAAACGAAAATGGTCGCAACCGGAGCCTTTCCCAGTCTCTCCGGGCAAAAAGCGACGCAAGCTCGAATGCGTGCTTATACCATGTGACTCTGGTGCTTCCGGCGAAGCCACAACACAACATCGCTCATTCACCAACAAGCATGAGTCCCCGCAAGTCCTCACTGAGCTGAGACAACAACCAGTCTACGAGAGACCGCTCATCGTCGAAGGTCCGCGAACGCGCAAGCAAAATCCGGAACGTGGGTTCATTTCGGACTTCTTCTATTCAGCTCCTCGAACACAAGCCAACAAAAAAGGTTCGAAAGCCGAGTGTGCTGTCCCGAGTGCACTCAAGAGAAGAGATGGGAATGATAGGCGCGGGGATGGACACAAAAGTTGGTCGCACAGTCCCGGCGTCAAACACGTGGTCCCTAAACCGGACGAGTACGAAGCCGTATTGCATTGCGCAGCATCTCACACAAGCCGACGCCCTAGACGGTCTGCTGCGCAGCAAACCTGTTATGTGGACCCATTGAACGACTCAGAAATGGAGTTTGAGCCGCCAAAGTCAACTCACAGACGGCAGCGGGTCGCCAGACAATCGCCCCCCGATGAGTCGGACTTCGAAGGCCACTCGCAAGGAGAAGGAGAAGATGAAAGATCAGACCATGCCAGTGCAGACGGGTCAGATTCTTCCGAAAGTGACGCCGAAGACGTCCATTTGAGCATGACAAACGGACTTGCCATCATGATGAAAAACGCCAAGGTCAAAGGAGCCAAATCGTCATCTGTCACGAAGCCGAGCGCCTCAGGACCACGTGGTCTTAGCAAGACTGGGAAAAAGACAGGAAAAGCCACCGCGGAAGGCATGTCGAAGATATACAAGCGTGGGAAGGGGAAACCCAAAGGGCTGGACACCAGTCTCCCTCCACTTTCCGATATCAATTGTATCTTCAGGGACATCACGGCTCAAGCTCTGACCATGGGCCTGAGGGAAGCTCTGGCTTCATTCCCTCAGCCACTACGTGTTGCGACCATGTGCTCTGGCACGGAGAGTCCACTACTGGCACTGGAAATGGTTCAGGATGCTCTGCAATCAGCAGGTGCCCCTGAGCTTAAAATTGATCATTTGTTCTCAGCAGAGATCGTGCCGTACAAGCAGGCTTATATCGAACGCAACTTCAACCCGCCAATCATCTTCCGTGACATCAGCGAGATCACTGAAGCCGTCAACAATGAGGTCCCAACAGCGACGACTGTATACGGAGCAAAACTGCCCATTCCGGGAAACGTACACATCCTGATTGCAGGAACGTCTTGCGTCGATTTCTCTAAGCTGAACAACTCGCGGAAGTCTCTGGATCAAGATGAGGGTGGCGAATCCAGCAGTACGTGGTTTGGCGTACTATCCTATGTGAAAGCGTTTCGTCCCGCAGTTGTGATTATTGAGAATGTCGTCAGCAGCCCTTGGGACATGATGATCGAATGCTATCGCGACATAGGCTACGAAGTTGGCGGAGTTATCTTGGATACAAAGGACTTCTACCTCCCTCACACTCGCCGACGTGGGTACCTAGTATGCTTTGACAAATCCAAAGCAGCGGATGCGTCTTCCACGAAGGGAATGGGCGCTAAATGGCAATCGACCATGGCAGATTTTCGGCGCTATGCCAGTAGTCCTGTGACAGATTTCATGCTTCCTAATGACAAGGTTCGTACTCAAAACCACGACAGTTTGGAAGATTTTACGAGGGAGTACAATTGGGAAAAGTGCGAGCTTCGCCACATCCAGTATCGCCAAAAACATCGCCTAGGAAATGCCAGACCTCTGACCTTTTGGTCTGAGAGTGGAACCATGAACATACCGGAGAATGGCATCCCGTCATGGTACCGCAAGCAGGTGGAGCGTGTCCGGGACCATATGGATATCTCATTGCTCCGGAAAGCGACAATTTTCGATGTTCGGCACAAAACAAGAGTCTGGGATGTTTCTCAGAATATTGACGTTTTCGAGGACAACACACACTTCGGCATAGCCCCGTGTGTAACGCCTAGTGGCATGTTCTTTGCGTCTGACGCTGGTCGTTCCCTGAGCTCAGAAGAGCTATTGGGACTGCAAGGTCTACCACTGAACAAGATTTCGTTCACGACAGAGACCGGGCCCGAAATTCAAAGCTTAGCAGGCAACGCCATGTCAACCACTTCTGTGGGCTCTGCGATTCTTGCCGCGATCATGTGCGGACAAACTGTCCTTAAGGGACAAGGCTCTTATGCGACCAATGATAGAGCGACCCCAGGCACCACAAGAACCGCGATTACCGAGACGTTGACCGAACCCGTCCACACTCCCGAGATGAATAACGACATTCCTTCAGCTGGTCTCATGACCTGCGCTGCCATGTCAGCGCGACGCTGTCTGTGTGAGAGTACCAACGGATTGTCTCAGAAGCCCATCCAAAAATGTCAAGAATGCGGCCATTCGACATGCGTATCTTGTGGCGGCAACCCGGCACACAACTACCAACTATGCCCCTCCCCACGGGGTAGTCCCGTCGAATTTGAGCAACGTCTTCGATCGATCTTGCCCCTATGTCTGTCATTCAATAGCGACTCCACGGTCTCATGCGTTTCAGGCGAGGGCAGCTATGCAGACGCTGCGAGAGAAGCCCTGAGCAGCACGTTCCGCTTCTCGCAATTGAGGAGAACGCATTTATGGAGGGCTATCTTTCGAGCACCTTCGGCTCGGCTTGAGCTTGTACTCGGCGATGAGCAAGCGTACTGGCAAGTGTTCGCATTGCCGGATGACAGCCTGCCGGTGAACAGCAAGATAAGAGCGATTCTCGAACAGCCTATTGCTGTCGGGAGATGCTCCACTACGCTATTTGATGGCATCGAGTGGAAAATTCGCAATCATACGGCAGAGAGCTTCAAACTGGCAATAGAAGGCGACGGTCAGCGCATTACTTCTTGGCTTGCTAGGATTGAGCTACCTGATTACCGGGATCAAAAGGTGTGGAGCGTTCTCAACGTCAAATGCCCCACAGAGGTTCATGACAAAGTCGGCTACAACCTGAGCGGCTCTTACCAAGCACTCCCGCAGTGCGGTACCGCCGGTGATAGCTTGTACAAAGAGGCTGGGTAGTGAAGAAGACCATCAGATCTATCTTTTTCTGAACCCAAGCCGCACCGGAGACCCGAAGTTCGACAGCTTTGTTTTCTCAACTGAACACGAGCGTCTCGACCACACTGATCAGAGACCCGTTATCGCTTCTGTTGAACCGGCTTGGACGCCATCGGCCACTGGCAAAATTTTCTCGAGTCCAAAGATCACACTTGCTGGAAATTGGGGCTTTGCTGATGACCTTCGACTTCATTCAATCGATCCACAAGTCCAGATCTCTATCCCAGTATCGTCGAATTCTTCAACTCACCAAGGTCACTGCAGAGAGGCTGAGTTGGTTCTCAGATGCGACCTTAGCTCTGATAACCATGGTGCTGCACATAAAAGCATGGGTTGCCAGGATGTGGATGCCAAGGACGTCGCATTCTTCACGAAGTACGCGTACGCTCTCGAATCGATGAGAAGGCAGCTGCCCTGTTCGCAGTGGCGGACGCTCGATTTTGAATCCTTACAATGCGTGAATTGCGCGCCGGCCAAGCCTAGCCTGCGATTTGTCCTGCACGATGCAAAAACGATCAAACCCTACGAAGATCCGAAAAGCGCAGCGACGTACGAGCGATGCATCAAGAGCCGCCCGTCGCCAATGTTCTTTCAAGTGACGCAACGCGACAATCATGCAACGATCGACTTTGCTCTGAACCTGACTTCTCTCGCGCACCGAGCGATCGCTCGCCTCCCAGCCCAAGATTCCGCCATCAAGCTCACATGGAAGCTGGAGCAGGGCCTAGCGAGCAATGCGAATCCCAAGCCATTCACACTCCGGTCAACGGAAGGCAAGGTTGCTCCTCAGGATATTGGCATGAGCTGTGTGCTGTTTCCGAAACAAGCCTCGGTCCTTCAGTGGATGCAACAACAAGAAGTGGGTTCTGGGAAAGCATTCACGATTGAGGAAGCCGAAGAGGCGATCTTACCGGCTCTGCATTGGCGAGCTGAAGTGCGTGCTCACATGCAGGTCAGCGTGCGCGGCGGTATCTGCGCAGACCACCCGGGCTTCGGCAAGACAATCACCAGTCTTGCGTTGATCCACTCGCACCTCACCAGCGGGCAGGATATCTTGGCCGATCTCCGTGAACGCCAACCTCAAGGTCTCATTCCAACCAAAGCTACATTGATCGTGGCTCCCCATACCCTGATCAAACAATGGGCGTCCGAGATCCACGAAAAGCTTGGGTACGCCAAAAGCGTTTTGACAGTGAGCGCTTGGAGAGATCTCAACAAGTACTCGATCGAAGACTTTGAAAAGGCGAAGATCGTCCTTGTCAACCGGACCGTGCTTGGCCAGGCAGAATATGCCGAGAGGCTTGCAAATTTTGTTGCTATGCCGGGGCCAGCAACGAACTCTGGACGGGCGTTTTCCAAGTGGCTCAAACACGCCTGCAAAGAAGTGCCCTCTCACCTCGAAATCTTGAGGAAGGAAGGCCTGAAGTCACTTCAGAATCATGTTCGAAAACGGTATGCCGAGTTGATCGAGAGTGAAGAATTCAAGGCAACAGTACCATCGCGCCGCCTCGTCGGTAGGGACTTTGTTGAGGGCAAGAACAAAAGCCAGGCCGTGAAGGCGGCAGCCAAATCTATCCCTACAGACGGCCTCAGGCACCCCCTCTTCGAAATGTTCTACTTCAATCGCATCATTGTCGATGAGTTCCATCAATATACCCCACGCGAGTACGCCTCGCTGAAAGCGTTGAAGGCAGATAAGCGCTGGGGCCTGAGTGGTACGCCTGCTCTCTCCGATGCTTATGACATCGCGCAAATCGCTGGCCTACTGGGCATCCGTCTACGCATCGGTAGTGACACTGCACGAGTGATGGCACAGAGAAATATCCGAGCTCTTCGCAAAGACATGACTGACTTCGAGAGATTTGATGCTATGCGGGAAGTGGCGTCGGATTGCATGCACGAGAGAATTCACGAGGTTGCTCAAGACTTGTTGGATGCCTTCGTTCGCCAAAACATCATGGATGGCGACGAAATGACGTACGATGACTATCTGATTCCAGTCACGTTGGATATGGCCCACCAAGCTGCCTATACCGAACTCTCACAGCAACTCGCCTCTCAAGACATGAACATTCGGAAAGCTAAGAGTGCTAAGACGACCGTCCGTGACAAGAGATTCACGGCAGCGATCGAAGACGTGCAGACTGCGGAAGAGGCGTTGACCAGAGACGCAGCTTTCCTGCCAGAGGGAGTAGATTTGATGCAGATGTCTGCGGCGCGTCAAGCAGAGATCAATACAGCCCTTGGGGACTTGAAGGTAGCATGCCATGCCGCGCAACACGATGTGAAGATTTACAACGAATCCCTGGAGCAGATGGCGTCGACCTTGCTTGATGAACAAGCCCTAGGCGACCATGAAACGATCCGCCATGTCCAGGAGGCGCTTCGTTCGAGCGTCAACACGAAGGCTCGTAAGCTAAAGGCCAATGGCCCTAAGAAAACGAAGCGATCGAAATTGGCCAAAAATGATGACGGAAGTGAGAACGAAGGCAAGAACAGCAAGGAAGAGAAGAAGGCCAGAGAACTCACATCGTCCGTGAATGCTCATGCGAAGAGTCTTCTTACATCGATTCGCTCGAAGCGCTACATTAGCAATGTGCGTAACGTCCACGAAGCTGCCGGACGAGCGACCAAATGCGACGGCGTGGACTGTTCTGCTACTCACAGACAAAGCATCGCTGTCTCAGCTCTCTGCGGCCACCGCGTCTGCGAAGAATGCTATACGATCTCAAAAAACAAGCACGAAACCCAATGCCGCGCCGGAGACTGTGGCGCATCAATGCACGACTATCACCTGCTCTGGTCTCATACCCTTAGTGCTTCCACACAGACCACCTCGCACGGGGCTAAACTCGAAGCCGCCATCCGCCTCCTGAACGGAATCAAGTCCAAAGGTGAAAAAGCAATCCTCTTCGTCCAATTCGCCGAGCAACTCCACCAAGTCGAAGCCGCGCTTTCTGCCACCACCTTCTCCTCTGCCATCGTCTTTCACTCAACCACAGCCGGCCAGCAGATCTCCTCTTTCCGCTCAAACGCCGACACAGTAATCGTGCTCAACGCCTCAGACGAGACCGCCGCCGGCTCCAACCTGCAAGCCGCGAATCACGTCATCTTTCTCTCGCCCCTGCTACGCGACAGTAAATACGGCTACGACTCCACGATGGCGCAGGCGATCGGCCGCGTGCGCCGGCACGGTCAGCAAAAGCGAATCTCCGTCTACCGCGTCTGCGCGCTGCACACGATCGACGTCGATATTCTTGAGCATCGCGAGCAGCGCGCGACTGCACTGACGGAACCCGAGGCGATGGAGATCGAAGCGCCCGAGGCGGCCGTGGCGTCGGATGAGGACGGGAAGGTGAGGGCGGAGAGGGTGCAGCTTGTGAGGGAGGGAGGGGCGTTTAGTCTGAGGCCGAAGTCGTGGTTGTACTCGTCAGGCGGAGATGGAAGCGAGAGTGAGGTGGCTAGGGCAATGGGCAGGAATCGCGTGGCGGGTTGGGAGGACTTCAGTTCGCAGGTCAAGTTTAGCAGGGCTTTTGCTGGGGACGATTGAGCGCGGCTGCGGCATTGTGTACATGTAGGATATATCCAGATTAGGCGGCTTCATCCCCACGCAGAATTGGTTAGTAATGAGAAACGAATGAAAGTGACATGAGGTTTGAATCACCTGGAGTGTCCTTTAAAGACCATACATGCATGGAGAAACTACGAAAAGCTCTACTGCAGTCCCAGACCAACAGTCACTGCTCAAATCCCCATGATACCATGAGGAGAGCTTCCAATCAAGGCGCCCAATTTCAGCCGTCCCGCGTGCCAAAACCGATGCACTTGAAGGCTACTTTGAAAAGAAGAAAACGAAAATCCTTCGATGCTCATATCACCACGTTTCCTAACGCATGAGGGAGCGGCGCACCACCCTCTTCCTTCCGCCACCGCTGCGGCCAGGGCCGCCAAAGCTGCCTGGACGGCCCATGCGCTGCATGCCAGCGGCACAGCTGTTGTCGTACCAGCCTAGCTCGAGATCGTCCATGAAGAACATGCGTGGCTTTCCATTGGCGAATGCCTGGATCTGAATGCCGCTTAAGCCGCGGAAGCTGTCTGGGAAGTTGACGTGCTGGAGCTTGCAGCCCGAAGAAGTTGAGCATGCCGGCACCTCGATCTGAGTATTGTAGGTAGCAACTTCGTCGCCAATTTGGGAGTTCCATGTCCAGCCTGTGACGTTGAAAACGCAAGGCTCAGGGCCATTGTTGTCGCAGCCAAGCCAAGCACCGCGAGCATTGAACCAGAAGGCGGACAAGCCGTCATAGGGACCGTCGGTGATCTCACCGGGCTCCGAACGGGGTACATTGGCTGACATGCCGTTTTGGTGCCAAGTGGTATCGTTGGTCCCGTTTCCAGACGCCAGGAAGACCGCAAGTTGATTTGCTGAGTGAGGTGCGAAAGGCTGCTTGTCCTGCGGCGCGTACACATATCCACTACTGAAGGTCAAGTGATGGTAAGGGCTGAAGATTGGCGGCGCTTGTGTAATGTCTTTGTCGCCTGAGAAGCTTGGCAAATCATCGAAGTCGAGGACGAAATCGCCATGCTCGCCGCATGCAGACGGGGATGTCGAAGCAGACGCACTTGTCTTGCTGGTTGAGAAAGTCGTACTAGACGACGTAGAACCCGTAGGAGCGGAGTTAGAGCTCGAGGACGGAGTCGTCGGAGACTTTGGCCTCGGACCTTGACCATTGGCCAATGATGTACCGATTGAAGACAGCAACTGGGTGCTTGGAGTGGCGGAACTTGTGCTCGTCAATGAAGCACTGGCGGAGCCACTAACTTTGGGGAGCGAGCTTGTTTGGTTGGTAAGATGAGAAGTACTGACGATGCTTCCGCCAGACGTATTGATTGACAGAAAAGGCGTCGTCTGCGTGGTTGGATTCACGATACCTGAGCTCGCGAGGGATGAGCTGGGAGATTGTGTAGCTGGAGTTACCGCTGTCGAATTTGCTGTAACCGAAGGTTCAGAGACCGACGTCTGCGGTCTCGTACTTGTCATAGTCAGGTTGCCGAACGAAGCAGTAGGTGTGCTCTGTAAAGAAGTAGCGGGAGAGTTCACGGGAGGGATGACTGTGGCGTTTGTAGCTGTTAGGACGCTCGCGGAGCGCTGACCCTCCATGCTTGAGGGAAGTTGAGTCAGACCATGCGATGGAGCAGAGCCAATGGACGTGATCGCTGATGCAGTAGCTGGTGAGACTTGACCGCTGCCAGAAGGCGTAATTGGCAAGATAGAAAAGTTCCCGTTTGTGCTCAAGTTAGAAGACGGCAAGCTGGGCAAAGAAGTGATTCCACTCTCAACAACACTTGTTGTCACAGACTCAGAGCCTGTCCCGAGTAGGGAGGATTCAGAAGGCATGAAGCTTGAGCTAGTCACCGGGATTGGACGATACAGGGTTGTGGTGATGACCCTTGTACTAGTCGAGTAGGTGTGACCACCTGAGGAAGCCCAGAAGAAAGAGACAGTAGCTGTAGTTGGTACGGCTTCATGTGTAGGATGAGAAGTTGTCGAGGCCTGGCTTGGGTCGACTGAATCTGTCGTGTTCCAACCAGCAGAGCCCATGCCACCAAAGGACGAACGTGTGGTGGTTGTCAGCGCGGTGACAGTGCTGGTCCGTGTGATGTGAGTAGTGATGGTCAGGTCAGGACTGACGTAGCTAGTGGAGGTCGACACACCGCCTTGCGAAGTGAGAGTGGTTGTGTGCGATTGACTCGTACCCAAGGTCGTGGTGGATGCCGGTGATGGGGTCAACAGCGAGCTTGGCGGCACCAGGACGGTAGTTGTAGCCGTAGTCAAAGAGGCACCACTTGAAGGTGAGACCCCATTGATCCATCGAGTCGTACCTGAAGTGACCTCGAAAATGAAGGGCAGGGAGCTTGACGTGGATTTCGGAGGCTCAGTTGAGGTGACAGCGAGGACGGTAAGTGTGGTCGTCTTGAAGTAGGTTGATGTTGAGGTTGAAGTGTGGGTCACCGTAGGCAAGCCTCCAGAATCAGTAGCAGCAGGGAAGATGTCGCCTGAGGCAGTGGTGCAAGCGGTGGGAGACACGAAGATCGACGTAGTGTAGGTCTCGGTCACGAATACCGGGTAATAGACCGTACTGGTGTTGCACTGGGCGGTCACTCTAGTGGCATTGAGTAAGTAACTGACCAAGACATACAATGAACCGAAAACGATCAAAAACAGAATGACCAAAACGAAAAGATGACGAGCGAGGTGTGGTCGAGTGCCAGCATCCAAAGCGTGAACAGTCCTGGCGGCAGCTTCAGGCGCCAGGTTATCTTCCCATGATGAGAGTATTCTTCGGACCAGCGAAAATGACATGGCTTTATCGCAAAGTGCTTGTTTGATCTTCTTGTGGAGCGTTCGGAAGGTCATCTCTTCTGCTTGAAGTTCGGCCAGAGATTTCCCTGGCTGTAATGCCACTGCAGAGTCATTTCGCTTCTTCCTCTCCTCCTTGCCGAGAACTGCCCCTTCGAGAGCGGTGGAACCCTTCCGACGCCCGAGTATGTTTGAGCGTTGCTCGCGAAGCGATGTCTGTCCTTTTTGCGGACAGTTCCCGCTTGCTGTCGATGTGCTGATGTGCGGTGAATAAGTCCTGTCGGGCAATGGGTCCTTGGAAGGGCGTTTTGAAGAGTATGGCATTTTGGAGTAATTTGATGACCGCGAAGGCACTGATGCTCTGCTGAATGCGTTCTAGATTTTGGCGTGCCCTGAAGATTGTTCGATGCATTGATGAGCGAGGCCGGAGCCAGACAGGCTGCCGCCACACGAGGCAGCGGCTTGACATTGGAAGGCTTGACCAATGTCGAGTATCGAGAAGAAGGAAAGGAAAACGAATGATAGCCATGTGCGTAAGGAGCCAACTGAATGATGTACTTACGGATTGATGGCAGTGGCGGTTTGCGCGGACGAATTGCCATAGTAGACCAGACTACCGGACGCTGTCAAGGCCGCAACCATGCCGAATGGCATCGTCGCGAGTATGGTAGTGAGCTTCATGGTGCCGATGAAGGCGTTGGCCGTAGGTAAGGAGTGACTGGGGTGAGAGGAGGTTGAAGGAGTGACGAGCGAGGTCGAGGGAACGAGCGACGAGGGAGTTGTGGTGAGCAGAAAGTAAGGTAGGATGGAAACGCACGCGGTAGTTGACAAGAAGGCGCGCAGGCGCGGGTGCGCCAAGACGCTAAGCGTGTGAGGTCTGCTAGGGAAGGAGCGATCAGTGAGGTGAGGTGAGGTCAATTGGAGCACACGGAGGATCGCGCTGGTTGTACTGCGGCACAGCGCAGCACCATGCGAGTGCAAAGCGATGAGAAGGCATTGCACAAGCCATGTCTGAAAGGAAGAGGTAGAAATTTATGAGGTTAGAGCGCGGTCGTATGAGTCTGGCCAGACGAGCGCCCCAGCGCCCTCGAGAGGCAAACGGATCAGACCTCAGCGGACAAGCAGCACGTCAAGTGCACGCGAAACCCGCAAGCTGCACCGATCCGGCGGTCTAGTCTTGAAAGTCAACACCGGCAGCAATATAAAAAAAACAGTGCGTTTGCGAGTCGCCGTCTCAGCGAGAAGTTGAGATATGCAATCCGGCATCGCTTTCCCTCACCATCACATACGCCAGGACGTGGAGATGGAGGAGCGTATGCGTCCTTTTGGTCGACCAACTGGAGCCTCTGCGACACAACATGCGAGTAATAAGCGTATCATGACGCAAAACTAGCGGCGCACTCATCTCTCACAAGGAAGTGCAACAGACGACTTGAACCAACTGATGCCGTGTAACGTGGACGGCACGCATCCGATGAGCCTCCTATTTGTTTGGAAACGATTCCAGGGGCATGTGCGAGGCTGCTCGGAGTCACGTGTGTGTCACATGTCTGAATTCTGTGCTGGGTTTGTTTGCACAGCGTGCAACCTGGTGATAAATGACAATATTGGCGACCCGCCAAGCTCTTCTCACAGCGGAGTTCCATTTCTGGGAGAGAGTCATGAAAGTCAGTCCGGCAGGTATTTGAAAGCCGATTGCTCATTAGGGTCACTTGCTGGTTCAATGCATACGCAACGCTAACGTAGTATACTGCTGGTCATCTGCACGAGCTCTGATGAGTGTGCCTGAGACAAGCGGCCTCGTGACCCTGACGCAGCTTCATCCACCAAGCAACTGCATCTCGAGGTCTTCAAGATGGTTGCGGTAAATCTATTCCCAAAATCTTGTTCCACATGAGCCAGAACCCACTGCGATCCTGTCCAAGGCGGAGCGCAAGATCCCTGTTGACAAAGTGGTCAAGGATCTTCAACAGCAGCAGCGGGAGAAGCGTCGACCCGAATCCCGGCCTAGGGTCCGCCACCAGGTGGTGTGCTCAGGTACATCTCGACATAAAGATAGGACGATTGCTACTGGTACTTCTACCAGAACGTGACCGCCACATTTCGTCGGCACCATAGCGGGAGAAGACTATCTTCAAGAGCGTTGAAGTCGTCTCGTCGCACCCCGGCCAATCGGCACAGCCAGGCGGCGGAGTCGAGAACCTTGGTACGCAACATGCATGCGCCATCCCACGGCGATTTCCTCTCGTTGACACAGCCACCAGCTCCCACTTCTGCCTCCGGTAACAGCTCGAGGGGCACGCATCTCAGCCGGTAAGGATCTTCCTCGCACGCTGCACAGGCGAGACAGGCACGCCGCATACATCATCCGCTCCGCCTTGCTCCATCGCGACATCGCCATCCCCGCCGATAGTCCCGCCCCACTTCGACGCAAGTTCATGTCGCGCACGCGAACGCCAGCACCATGAACGCCCACGGCCAACTGCAGCAACATGCACCCTATCACCACCAGCGCCAACTGAGCGACAACAGCCTTGACGCAAGCGCGAACATGCAGTCGCCGAACGGTAACGGCGCCATGCCAATGCCCGTCGGCGGAAGCATGCAGCGTCCACCGCCCTATCAGACCGCACCGGGCGACATGAGCATGCTGGGTGCGGCGCGCAGTCCGCCCAAGAACAAGAGTGAGTCGGAGATGGGTGCTGGAGCAGCTGGAGGAAAGAGAGGGCGTGGCGGACTGAGCAAGCGAGCAGACACTTCCCATGTGCCGTGCAAGTTCTACCTCCAAGGCCAATGCCAGGCCGGCCGGATGTGTCCCTTCTCCCACGATCTCGAGTCTACGACCCGCCCAGCACCCTGTAAATACTTCGCTAAAGGCCACTGCAAGTTTGGCACCAAATGCGCTCTGCTTCACATCACACCGGACGGCATGGTCATGAACAACAAGCGGTACTCCCAGCCGCCTCACTACGCGCAAGTACCAAACCCAGCACCGTACGCGCAGCAACCACCGCCCGGTCTTCTTTCGATGCAGGCACTGGAGCAAAGGCCGAACGGAGAAATGTCGCCGGAGGATATGGCACAATATCAATATGCGGCAAGGAACGGATACGACATGCCGCAGTTTGACTACACATCTGCTTCGCCCAAGTTTGGATCGCCGCCGCAGAATGACCGCTTTGGCTATGGCTCTTCGCCTCATCAGAAGGGCTTGAGTGTGTTGGACGCGCCGCTACCGAACTCCTTCGACAGTAACGGCGTCTCCATGGCTGCGAGGCTGGGACCTTTTGCTGCGTCTGTACCGTCAAGGTTTGGCATCGAGTCACCGCCGTCGTCGTTACCTCGCAAGTCTCAGCTTGGGAATACTGCACTTCAGGACCTTCACCACTCTGCATTCGGGGACCGCGGGAACCTCGACAGCGTTCTTGCCGGCTCGTCGCCTCCGTCTGGTGGAGATGAGCCGCTCTCATTCCCCAAGCGACCACTACACTCAAATCGCCTCCGCACGTCCCGACCTATGATATCTTCCAGTGTTGGCACAGGTCTCCCCACCAAATCATTCGAGTACTCCGATGACGAGGACGACGGCGAAACTGACACGGACCGCGAAGAAGACCTCCTGCCCGCATCCCTTCACGACCTCATACCCGGATCCCGCAATCGACGCGAATCTCGTCAAGCAGAAGATCCTGCTTCATTCCTCGCAGCCCAGCGACGCACGCTATCCACAACCGCCACACCAGGCGACAGTAAAAGCGGAAGCCCATCATTCTCCTCTTCGCCCTCGCGCTACTCAAGCATGTTCGCCCCTCAACGCAGCAACAGCTCCGACTTCGTCGGCTCACCCCTACGCAACTCAGGCTTCGGCGCCCTCCCCGGCCCGCCCCAGTCACAACGCCCCTCCCTCGCTCCCGAGCACTCCCTCAACCCCAGCGTCAGCAGCCCGCCCCGCCAAGCCAGCATGAGCATGCTCACGCAAGAGCTGCAGCGAACGAACCTCAACGCCGCTCGCGTCGCTTCATCCTCTTCCATCCCAACAGTAGGCAGTGGCAGCTTCGGCAGCACCATCCCCACCTCGACGAGCGCTACGGCACCCGGCGCTTCCCGAAACGCCACCGCGACGTCCAACAAGCGCCTCAGCATCGACCGCGCGCTGAGCGGCATCAGCGTCGGCCGCGAGCGCATCGACGAAGAGCAGGAGCTGTTCGACATGGACGAGATCTCGGGCAAGTCCGACGCCTCTGGGCTGGGTGTGATTGGCAGCCCGAGGGGCGCGAAGTAGGTGCGAGGACGACCACACCTAGGACTAAAGCCGTCTTATTTGTCTGATTCACGAACTTTCACGAGATCAACGCAAGGGGTCGGAAATCTTTCCCGCACATCTTTCACACGACTTCACTTGGCTTTGCGACGGACACGAGAGAGAGAGAAAGATAATTAGAGCACATGGGCACAGTGGCTAGCAGGCTGGAATTGCATAGCGAAGGCGAGCATCTTGACGCAGGGTGGAATGTTTGTTTTGCTTTTTATCAGGTCCTCTTTGTTGTATGGACGGATGATTGTCACTTGAAGGGGACGATTATGTTGACATACGACACTCAGCGAGATTATGTATGCATTTGAAACGAGACAAGTTTTCAACGAGGGCTACGGTACCATTTGCATTCTCTATTATCGGTTGGTAGCTGTGATTTGTCCTGCCTAAGTCACGCCGTAAATCAATTCTCATCAACTCTGCACCTAATACATTCAGCGCCCTGCGCCGTGCCAGCGACAATGCCTGCGCTAAGCAAGCAAATGGGTGAACCAAGCTCCCCTCCACGAATCCGACCAGAAACAATCCTACTTCTTCCCCTTCGCTTCCTCCGCCGCCTTCATCCTCTCCCTCATCGCCCGACTGCCGCCCAGCTTCGGCCCCGAACTCGCCGCCGCCGGCGCGCCAGAATTCACCGCTGGCTGCCTCCTCGAAAGATTCCGCGCTTCGGCTTGGGCCAGGAACTCCGCTTTGAATGCCGCTGCGGCGGCGGCGTCTGGGTCTAGCGCAGTCTGGTCGGAGGAGTTGGGGTTGGAAGACGGCGCCGTGTAGTGTGGCGTGTGGTTGGACTCGCGCATGATTTCGTCGATGAGGGAGGCGCGGGCTTGGGTTGAGGGGGAGGGGGCGCGGTGTTTTTTGCCGCGGCGGCGAAGGGGGTTGCGGTCAGGTGGTGCTTGAGATCGGGATTGGGAGGGGGTTGCTTGGTTGGAAGCTGCCGGCGGCTCTGTTGAGTCGGGTGGCGATGTGGATTGTTGGCCTCGTTGGGCTTTTTCTGCGGCAGGTTCGGAGGCTTTGCTCGGTGGATTTGGTGTGCTTGCGGCAGAGCGCATCTCAGCCATCTTCGAGTCTATGTATGCCGACCTACGTTGTCAGTACTGCACTTTGCCAGTCTGCTAGTGGAGCGGGCAAGCCAGGGACGAACGTACATATGCTTGTCGTCTTCGACTATGAGTTTGCCGGTCTGCCGTGCAAAGCGGTCATTGTGCTGTTGTGGTGGGTTTGGCTCTGTTGCCACCACCAACGCGGTCTCATCGTTCCCGTCACGTGGTCGGGAAGATGCTGGGTCGTTGCTGGAAAACGCGATGCCCTGCTTCTTTGGCCGGCGGGCTCGGGAGACTTCTTGTCTTGATGCTGTATTTTCATTATCGTCGAGGGTGTTGTTCTGATCGTTCGTTGCTCCCTGGCCATTTCCGATATTTTCGACTGCAGCTACGGCGGGCGACTCATTCTGGTCATCGCTGTCGGCTCTCTTCCGAAACACCTTTCGTCGCTTGTTCGCGCGGAATATAGGGCCATTCGACTCATCTGCCATTGCGACTCCAAATTCCGGTCAAAGGCTCAATAGCCGTCTTGGCGATGTTTCCACTCGATGCCGTAGATGGCTGATGCTCCGGAGTGAAGTAGTCGGCACTGACCTATCAAGGCCAATAGCGGCTGGGCCCGCGTCCGTGCGCAATCGCATGGCGACACACGCGCCAGCCTTCACGCTGGCATTTGATGGCAGCTTCTTCCATACTAGAATGGAAACATACCTAGGCACTGTATCGACTGTTTCGACCGACACCTAACCTTACCGATGTGTGTGCATTTGGTCTCCGGTTGTCGCGGTGATCGTTGCACAGGTTTACCCAATGTTACCGCCGCTACCTTTCAAGCCCTCAGTCTGGGCACTCTATACGAAGCAACTCCTGGGGTGACTTGAAGCCCAGCCCTACGGAGAGGACCTGAGAATCTGGCCCTCGCTCGTGTATTTACTGCGACCCTCGGAATCGTTGCGAGCAAAGAGACCTACCTGGTAAGGTGCCAATGTTTCTAATGTTTCATGCAAGCCTTTCGCTTCAGCAATACGAAGCAATGCCCTACATTGGCAGTGCTGGCACCAGATTATAAGTCAAGATTGATCCTATGCAGATAGTACAACGTCGAACATCTTCTCACTACCCTTCCTTCTTCCATAGCAGTACATTCATTTGGCGAGCGGGCTCGCTTTCACTCGTTACTTTCTTGAAATCAAATTACCGCAACTATGCGTTCTGCTGCTACAGCGCTCTCTCTTCTTGCGCTCAGCCCATTGGGTACGCTGGCTTTGCCGCGCGGAAGCACCATTAATACTCAGGCCTCTCGTCCTGACCGTGACCTTGACGGTGCGGTTTGGAAGTCCTTGATCTCAAAGGCCGCGCGGGTCAAGCGCCAGTCTTCCTGGGACCCGCCATCTGAATTGGTCAAGCCTTTGCACGAGGTTTGGGATCATACTGTCGAGTCCTACAACAATGGTCAATGGGATGCCTTCAAAAACTACGGATACGATATCATTGTTGCCGCCGAAGGGTATGACCGCTGCATTGCGAATGTTATGAGCGATGCTGATGTCTCGTAGTAAACTCAACTTCTGTGTCCGCTGGGACTCTTCGGGATCCGTCACTGCTGAGCAACGCAATGCTATTGAGAAGTCTCTTCAGGCCAACGTTCCGAAGTGGACCGATCATTTGACGGGCTTCATGGGCTGGCCGTACCAGAACGTCAGCGCCAACGTCGTCGGATGGGCGGTCAGCGACGCTTCCAAGCTGCAAGGAAGCACCGATAACATCCAAGTGTACGACTCCACTGCAGACGCTGAGGGAATCCCTGAGTGTGACCCTCGTTGTGGCCGATTCTTCCACCAAGACAGTGACTACAGCGAATGCCCGTCTGGACCAGAGGGCAGGTATGACATGTCTTTGTGGCTGACTGAAGGCATGGAGGGCGGCGCTGGTGGCGACTGGGGCCAGAGAGTTGGATCGGAATACTTCCTCGGCGCGCTCGACGCTCCTCACATCTGGCTGCACGAGTTTGGCCACACCTTGGCTCTAGATGACTTCTACGACTGGTTGCCCGCAGGTCAGGATGCTTTCATCATGAACGCTGGAAGTAGCACGGAGGTGAAGGAGTTTGACATCTGGATGATGCGAGACTGGTGGAGGAACCTGGCCTCGAGATACGTTTGAGAAGATCGGGTGACAAGGCTCTTCAGCACACCCTTTGCCCGCTCCGTACCAGGTGACATGCGAGTTAGCCGCGCACAACGTGCATTATTGTCATCAATCGTAGAATTATGATTGAAATCAAGTGGTACATGCCGCCATCCGGTGCTAGCGTCCGTAGCATTACTAATCACACCAACGCAAGGGTCCCGCCACGCCCGCGAGAGTTCCGCTCTTCGCTTGCTTTGTCCGAGGCCCTGCTACGCCCGCCCACCAAGCTCGCAAATGTATGTGCCGGTGGCACGCCGCCCTGCCCGCCACCCTCACCAGATTATGAATTATCGCATAAGAGGTTTGAAGCACCGGAGTTAAGTATACGTGATCACTTGTTTCATTCTCTCTTCATCTGATCTTACCACCACTGCCCGTCTTGCTTCCCTCCCCATCTCAACTTGCGAAGCACGTCACACCATACCAGCAACCCCTCATCACCCAAAAACAACACACCCCACCAACCACCCACCGTGGCTTTCCGCGCAACAACCCGCGCCATGACGAAATACAACATCTCCATCGTCTCCGACACCGTCTGCCCCTGGTGCTACGTGGGCAAGAACCGGCTCGAGCGCGCCATCCAGCAGCACAAGCAGACCAACCCGGACGACACCTTCACGACCTCGTGGCACCCCTTCTACCTCAACCCGGACGCGCCCAAGCAGTCGACGGACAAAGCCGCGCTGTACGCCGCCAAGTTCGGTGCGCAGCGCACGCAGGTCATGCAGGCGCACCTGGCGCGCCTGGGCAAGGACGTCGGCATCAGCTTCAAGTTCGGCGGCCGCACGGGCAACACGCGCGACTCGCACCGTCTGATCCAGCTGGGGCGCACGAAGGGCGAGGACGTGCAGACGAGGGTTGTGGAGGAGCTGTTCAATGCGTACTTTGAGAACGAGGAGGATATTGTCGACAAGGAGGTTTTGATCGCGAGGGCGGTCCGCGCTGGGCTGGAGGAGAAGGAGGTCAGGGAGTGGTTGGAGAGCGATGCTGGTGGCGCGGAGGTTGACAGGGAGGTCGCTGAGGCGCAGAAGAAGTTCATCACTGGTGTGCCGAATTTTACCATCAACGAGCGTTTTGAGGTGCAGGGTGCGGAGGAGCCGGCTGCGTTCTTGCAGGTGTTTGGGGAGATTAAGGATACCGAGGACGGCGTGCTGGGCAAACCAGGACTGAGAGTTGAGGGCGGTGTTGAGAATGCTTGCTAAGGGAATCTGTATTGAAATGGACGACGTTATGAATGTTTTCAAAAACCGCGAAGATCAACTTTGATCGCATAGTATGGCTCAACGACTTGTGTGGTATTGCTCGGTGTATAATCCTAAATACATGTCGACTCAATACCCTTCAGCGTACTGAATGCTCATCCTGACAAGCTCGATCTCTTCTGCCGACCACAATTCCACGCCGCTATCACGCGCGCCCACCCTATCAGGCGGAAATTCGGTGACGGAGATCATTCGCCGGCTGATGTTCGAAGCCCTTGTGCTCCCCTGCGCTGCTTGACCAGAAGATGACAATGCTTGCGTGGGTAGCGGCTCGATCTGCTTTGCAGCTGTCGAAGAGACCGACCTGGAATACACCGAGCTGGACGCGGACAGAATGGCTCTCCTCTGCGGGTCATTCCCTGATGGCGCGGTGCTCGCTGGGCGCAGCTCAGATCTTCTTGCACGAGGGCTGTCACCACTGGGGTCACTGTGGAGACGCCCTGCCAGATTGAGTTGAGCCTGATCGAGCTCACATCTAGCCTTGCATCTGCAGTCTGCTGCCGTTTGCCTCTGGGAGGTGACTTCTCGTGATGCTCGCAGCAGATGTTCGAGCGACTCGCGCATGTATGCCGAGTGAGGATCGGCGAGTCTCTCTCTGATCATCATTGATAGAGCTTGGTCCGAAGGTGGCTGGTCAGAGCATGAGTGAGATATCCTCGGTACTTCTTGTTCATCGGATGCTTCGATCGACCGCAACGCGTTGTAGATCCCGGGGGGCATTAGGCTGCCTGCAGAGTCGGAATGTTCATTAGGCATCACTGAACAACGATGGCTCCGGGACATTGCAGCTCCCAGTCTTAGCTGCCTCGTGCTTCGAAGAGTGGAGACGCGGGTACTTGGGGTGCTGTCGTTCGCTGTGAGCATATAATCTCTGAGCCCACTCCTCGGAGGTATAGGGGGACGAGAGTCTTCCGGAGAACTGGTCAGATTGCTGCCGGACCAAGCAACTCTATGCGACGACGTTGACTGATGTGCCATGAGCGTCGCTTGCTTCAGCTTAATGTCGAGGCGTATCGCGTCAAGGTCGACCGGAGATCCCGGAGGGCCATTTGCTCGATGAAACCTCTCGTTGCGGCGTGACTTCGACAAGTGCTGCTTGGACGAGCTGCGTGTTGCTATTGAAGGCGGTAGCACCCCGAACGTGACTCGTCGCTCTCGGGAGACAGAACCAGGCGCGCTCGTACTTCTGCTGCCCTTTGTTGCAGATCTCGATGGTGCGGCTGTTCTGTGGTTAGGTTCATGATGTATGGGTGCTGCGCTTCCGTTCCCATCGTCACAAGTCCGGTTCGCATCTGACGCATCTTTCTGCTTGAACCAATTTGTCAATTCCGTGATCCTGGAGCGCACATTCCAACGTCCTTGAGGATGGTTCGCCATTTTCAGGTATTCCGTAACGATTGTCTCTTGATGAATGCGAATGGGAATCGAGTGTCATTTGTAAGCGAAAGTGCATATTTATCATATTGTTGCTTAGGCTCAGACATGAGAAATATTGATTGTCACCGAAGATGCGGCAATGCGGTGAGGAGGATTGTCTGGATGGCCATTAGATCGGATCAGGTTGCTTATTACCTGATGTTCGCTTTGATGAAGCGCAATTGGCTTGCAGTAATCAATGACTTTGCCAATACCACAACGCCAGTCTGGCGTTGCAAAGATCCGATCTTTGTCATCGTGGGCAGGGTAGCCTATTGCATATTGTAGAATTTCCATATACTATAGGTTCCGGTCGGTATCCGCAGCCTGCTCATCAGGGTAACACTGATATCAGTGACAGTGATCAGGAGTTCCGGCAGTGTCTGACATTTGACAGGTAAATCAAAAAAAGGTCCGATGATGGAAAAACTAGGATGGTCGCACGCGAAATGGTCTGATCCACATCGAATTGGCTTCGACGGGTCCATGTAGAGGCGTCTCGAGGCTCAAGGACTTCATCGCCGTAGTGCTCCTTGCCCCAAGAACTGCATCCATATCACAGTATGGAGCGTGCGCAGAACACGCCGACAAGTTCGTCTTTCATTAAAGTTGAACAAGTTCAGATATATTGACATCCTTTTATTGTTCCCCACTCCTTCGGTCTTCGGACTTTGGGACAAAAGCCGAAGCGTGACGACATCTTGCTCGAAGACGCTCTTGGGATACACATCTCATCTTAAGGCGACCTGCCAAGTCTGTACCTACATACGAACCGCGGTATACTAGGTAGCCTATTCAATAACAAGGATAAACTCTATCTAGATCACTTCGTCTGATAAAGGCTCCCCTCCCTCAACCTACAGCACTTCCTGTAGATATCCCAGCGTCCCAGCGCAAGCAAAGACGTCAATCGATCTCGTCCTTCTATTACCGAGAAGACACCTGACCACGAAGCAATCATGGCTCAGAAACCTCAAACGCCTGCCCATATGGGCAACGGTATGACCAAGATCATCCACACGAAGCCCAATGCCTCCACGGACCCCTCCACGGTCTCGCTTCCGGAAGGCTACACACTCATCATCACGGGAGCCGGTAAAGGTATCGGCCAATACATCGCGCGAGCCTACGCCCAAGCAAAAGCCAGCAACATCATCATCACAGCCCGGACGGCCGCCGACCTCGACCAAGTCAAATCAGACCTCGAGAACATCGCCAAGAGCAACGGCACCTCCATCACCGTCCGCACTCTCCCATCCGACGCCTCCAAGCTCGAGACCTTCAAGGAGCTCCGCAAGATCATCGAGAACGAATTCCAAGGCCGCCTCGATTGCCTCGTCAACAACGCCGGCCGCCTCGGCTCCAACGAGGGTTTCAACCGCCTCGACAAAACCGACCCGGAGGAGCATGCGCAGCTGTTCGACCTCAACTACATTGGGCCTATGTACGCCATGCAGACTTTGATCCCCTTGATGATCCAGCCGCAGAGCAAGGGCCGCCAGATCATCAACATCACGTCCATGGCTGCGCACATGACCAACCGCGTGCCGATCGCGTACAGCGCGAGCAAGCATGCTCTGAACCGGCTTACGCAGCACGTTGGAGAGGCTTACGTTGAAGAGGGACTGAACTGTGTGGCGCTGCATCCGGGTGGTGTCATGAGCCATTCCGCGCAGTTCGCACCGGAGTCTTTGAAAGCGAGTAAGTGGTGTTCATACGTGCTTTGTGTGGGATGTCACTGACGGAATGATCACAGTGCTGCAAGACGACATCACGCTTTGCGGTGCCGTTTGTGTCTGGTTCTCGAAGGAGTCGAGACCGTGGGCTTCGGGACGCTTCATCAACTGCAAGTGGGATGTTGACGAGCTGGAAGCGCAGAAAGACGATATCACTGGAGCGGACAAGCTCAAGTTCCGTATGGTAGTATAGAGCGGGAATAGTAGCAGGGACGTCTTTTGTAATGAGCAAGACTTCATTATACAGTCTCGACTGGTACAGCAAAAAATACGAACGACAGACACAATAGCACCTTACACCAAAAAACAGAAAATATCAAAAAAGAAGGTCTCATGAAGCTTTGATATAGGAATAGCCGAAGGTGGGGCTCGAACCCACGACCTTGAGGTTGATCTCTTGATTCAATGATCACGTGAGGGCCAGAGGCCGGTAAGTGAATCATCGTTATAAGAGCCACACGCTCTACCGATTGAGCTACCCCGGCAAGGGCTTTGATTGATGAGAACAAGGGCGACGGCAAGGTTCAAGACAAATAGCGGAACGTTGGGGAGCTCTGGAAGAGCCTTCGACAATTTTCGCCGATTTTTTTGGTACAGGGTGGGCCGATCGACGATGTGCCGAGGATGAGCCGAGGTTGTCAGAGGGAGCGAGGTAGGTTTGGTCCAAGAATGGCCACGGATGTGACCATAGTCGACGGCGGGCGCAGTGAAGAGTTGGCTTTCGTCTACCAGTAGCCTCTGATGCCGAAAAAGGTCAGTCGGCTTCTCGAGTGCGCCTCACTGGAAGCCAATGGGGTCGGAAGGTCGGGTCGGCGAAATGCATGCAGACTGCTGTGAAGGAAGGCAAAGTGTCGTCTCGTTTGGTTCTTGTTCGAGCGCGGCGATTCTGAAGGCAGGTGAGATTGATACTCAGAATGCGTGTGACTGTGTGTGAAGCACCCAAGGCGTCAGGCTGAGCATTCTGTTCGGCTGTTGCACATCAGACGCATTCTAAAACACAAAGGTTTGGAGGTGCAGATGAGAGCTGAGATATTCGAGCTGCCCGTCCAAAGCCTTGTAGCAAGTCACAACATTGAGCGATGGGAAATGTCGATGGAACGTAACATCGGTTGCAGACACAAGCGTGTATGTATTCGTTGCTTCATAGCTTCGACGACTCCTTCAGTGTGCCAACCTTTAACCGTTCTTGGTACTTCTTGAGGACGGACTCGTTGTGATACTGCAAGGACGTGTCAGTCTTTTGTTTTGCTCAATAATAGTGTCCATCAAGAAGGTCGCAGGAGAAAGGTGATGCTTCCGGCCGGTGATCGCGTGCCCAAACGGGATCATCACATATCTGCCCGCGAGTACATCTTCGCGAACAAAACCCATCCGGTACGGAGCAACGTATGTGGTGTGTACTCACCTTCCAAAACTGCTTGCTGGCATCTTTCCCTCCCACCCTCTTCAAGATCTTGGCTCCGCCGGGGTGCTCATCCACGAAACCTCCCATCTCGTACACATCGTTATCAATGATGATGTGGAGGCCCTTCTCTACACTGCCGTTCTCTTTCACGTCGTTGGCGGTAAATTGCTTTGACATGGTGGGCGGTCTCTATCGGCAATTGATGGTTCGTTGGCGCGTGCTTGTCTGGTTCGGGCGCGAGTGATTTGTGAGATGTGCGGCACGCGGAATACGGGTCTGCAATCCGCTGAGAAGAGGGATAGGTAATGCTTGTGAATATATGCGTGTATCGCTGTACTACCGAGGCCGGTCGACTGTTGATGGGAGATAGTAATGGTGAGGCTGTGAGTGGTGGATACCAAAGGCGGCGGGCTTTCGAGGGCCGAGGAGGACAGGAGCCGAGGTCCAGCAAACGCCGATCAATTTCCACGCGTGACGCGGGCGCTCTCGAGGAATGAATCCAAAATCACGCGTTGTGGATGTCTTCAGGAGCTGAAATCGACATTGATATCATTCTATGCGTACTCATTGACTGTGATTCCATCCACGATTCCTGCAAGCCATGAACATGGCACTCCTAGTCACCGCAAGACCTCCTAAGGCGCGCCCAAAAAATCCGGCTTCCCAATCTGCACCCCCAAGTGCCTCAGAATATCATACGCCGTCGTAATATGGAAGAAAAAGTTCGGCACCGTCCAGAACTGCAAGTAAACCAGCGCCGGGAACTTCAACTCCCGGCCCGGTATCGCGACCGTGACCTCCAGCTCCTCCTTTCCCACAAACGCCTCCTTCTTGTCCTCGGCAGTCCTTAGCAAAGCCACCGTGCGCGCCAGCCGCTCCTGCATCTGCGCCAGCGTCGTCTCGTCGTCTTTCTCGGCGACCCACTCGAAGCCCGCGACGCGCGAGAGCACGGCTTTGGCGCTGTTGCAGGCGAAGTGGATTTGGAAGCGCAGCGGCTGCATGTCCGGGGCGAGACGGGCTTGGAGGAGCTCGTCGGGGGCTTTGCTGTTTTCTTTGGCCCACGATTCTCCTTTGGAGAGGACGTGGGAGAGTTGCGTGAGACCGCGGATGAAGAGCGGGATGCCTGGATTGGGTGAGTCTTATAGCTTGAGTGCAGGTAGGGTTTCTACGAGGTTAGTGCTCACTAGCAGCTGAATTAGCATGGTAGACACATCTAGCCGTCGCCATGGGTTTCGTACCTCATGTCATATAGGGTGGTTGCCATGCTGATTGGGCTAGCTGAAGCTATGTGATTGGGTGTGTAGCGAATGTCGATTGCGTGCTGGCCTAGTACCGAAAGAATGAAACAGTGAATTGTGCCTACTTTCTCGCAGGAGTAGCGGACAGCTTGCTTTTATATAGACCTTTTAAAGTTCAAGCGACAGCTCATGGCTTGCTAGGGTTGTGCGACAGACCAATGTGTTTCTATCAATGAACTTTAAGAGCGGGGCTGACAAATTCAAATACCCTCAAGCTCGAAGGCGGTCTGACCATGGCGTTACCGACCTTTCTTTGGATTTGGATCTGTGCACCTAATTGACAGATCGATTGGGCGGCGGCCTTTGGCATTAATCTTGTGTTGCACACTGATGTGAAAATCGCAGTCACGAAAACGGTTGGAAACAGGATGAGGTCGGCTTGCGAGCAGTCTGCGCACGCTTACGCGTTGACCTTAATGGCTTATCCGAACCCTACTGATGATATCTCCCACAATCCACTAGATCATGAACCGGTATCCCTTCTGCAGCTGCCTTGCGGTGGCAATATCAATGCCTTCCATGTCCGCAGTCTTTTGCAACTTCTTCAGATCTGCCTCCGATAGCTCGACGCTCTCGTTCTCCAGGCGTGCCAAACGCTTGTTGTCTCTCTCCAACAGGAAGCGGAGGATGATACCGCAGATCCCAGCAATGGCAGTCAGGCCGATGATAATCCCCATTGCTGGGTGGAAGTATGGTGAAGACCAGGTGAAGTAGGTGAAGGGCGTCCAGATGGATGCGGCGTTGCCAAAGCTGTTGATGAATGCGAGGGCGGCGGCGCGCTTGGCTGGAGGACGGGGGATGGCGTTTGCGATCCAGGCGTAAGTCTGGAGAGAGGGAGTCAGTTTCGAGCTAGGTAGGTGTATGGCGAAGGAGACTTACAGTTCCGTTCATGGCAAAGATGAACATCATGAGGAAGAGAGAGAAGTATCTCGCGCCGTTGTTGTGTGCGAACATGAAGATGAAGCAGCCCACGAGCACAATCGGCACCGGGTACAGGAAAAACCAGAAGCGGTTTCCAACTCTGTCGCTCAAGAGAGAGTGACCGAGGGACCAGAAAATGATGAACACGTATGGCGGTGCTGCGAGAAGGAGGTTGATCACGTTGGAATCGTAGTTGAAGGTTTCCTTGGCCAGTGTCGGGAAGAAATTCTGGAAACTGTTCGAAATGGTCAGCGCTCGATTCTGAGTGTCTTTCGACAAGTGCAACTCACCCTGCAGCGCCAGTGATGCCATGGTAAGCAATGGCAAGAACCCATGTCTTAGGGTCAAGGAATGCCAGTTTGATACCACGAAGCTGAGACATTCCACCGGGCTCGTCAACATCGGCTTCGGCGGCATCGAGAGCGAGACGGCGGTTGGCCACGTGCTTCTCTTCAGGGCTCAACGACTTCCACGTATCGGGGAAGTCGGGAAGGACAACCATGACGATGAGGCCAATGAGGATGGTAATTGCTCCTTCGATGATGTAGAGCTGTTCGGATTTGTTAGTTTGCATTTATACGTTCGGCCAAAGTCGTAGGGGCATACCCATTGCCACGCGCCCAGGCCGCGAGCACCATCCATTCCACTCAAGATGCCAGCTGCAATGAGAGGTCCAAATGCGCCGCTCATCAGGGAGGCGGAGTAGAAAATAGACATTCGGAGATTGAGTTCTGATTTGGTGTACCACTTCGAAAGATAGAACAACACGCCAGCGAACTACGAATGTTAGTGACTTTGTTCTTCTGAAGTTGTCGGTGTCATAGCTCTTACAAATGGCGCCTCGACAATACCCAAAATGAAGCGACAGGCGACAATAGATCCAAAGTCCGTAGTCTGACTGGTGAGAAGGGAGACAAGTCCCCAAGCTGCGGTGAAGAAGCCGATGTATATCGATGGACGTCCGACGTAGTTCATGACAGCGTTCGACGGCACTTGCATGAGCACCTAGGTAGGTATACGTTAGCATAGCCCAAATCCATTGCAACATGGATGTCAGACTTACATAACCGACAAACAGGATGGAGAGACCAGTCTGGTACTGGTTGCCCTCCAAATTGAGATCTTCCACCAAACCTTGCAACCTAGCGGCGGCATAGTTGTTGCGATCGATGTAGTTCATAAGATAGACCACCACAACAGTCGGCATGATCAGGGCGTCGATCTTTTTCTTCAGCTTCTTCTCGATCAGCTTCTCTTCCGGCGACAGAGCTCGCAAGTGCTCCGCCTCCTCGTGCGTTATCTTCTTCTCGCCCACGACATCATCGTCGTTGAGCGCCTCGTGGTGGCCAATGCCAGTCTTCTCGGGGTCCATGGTGGCAATCGATAAAATTGAATGGAGACAAAACAAGATTTGTTTTCTTGCAGACTTTGGCCCGCTACAGGAATAAAAAAGCGACGCGAACGACGAGAGCAACGGATCAGCAATAATATAGTCTTGACGAGACGGCCGGGATCATCATGCGCTAAGCTCTGCGTGAGGGGAATGTTGCCGGGGAGCGATCGACAGCACATGGCCCACTCGTGCCATGAGGTGGACAGTCACCCACTAGCGTTGCGGAGGAAGTACCCGGCATGAGTATGCGGTTGCAGCCATACCCAAGGTACCGAGTCGGCTGCAGACTCACGTATTCGTTCGTTAAGAGGCGCATTTAGGCTCATTCTCAAGCTTACAGGCGCCCGGAACCAAGCTACAGCCCTCACTGGACGAGGCTTGCTTGAGCAATCACTTGCGAGAGGACAAGCGCGCTGGGCGCCGGCGTTACCGTTTGCGCGCACGCATCTTTCTGTGGCACCGAGGCGTTTGGTGAGCGAGCTGGGACCGTCGGCCGACCCACTCTTCTCCTGTTCTTCTCCAGCTTCTCCGCCATCTCTCTCCAATCCCCGGACCTTAGCGCCAAACCTTAACGCCGTTTCTCGCCTGCCGTCCCACGTGATATCCGATCGGCGAGAAGTGACCCCGGACGACTTGGCGAGAACACGCTGAGGCTGTGTTCTCGCGTTGTTGATCGTCCGAACAGCGAGGTACAGAATACAGTACGTTACAACCGTTTCACCGACTTCCGAACATTGCCCTCCCACGCATGCCTCCATCAAGCCACGTGCGGGCGTGGCGTTGGCCGGCATCGTGCAGTCGGAGCAAAGCCGGAGTCGACAATTGGAGGCCTGCAGGTGTCCATGCGCTAAGAAGCCGGGCCCAAGGGCCGTTCGGCCAGGCGTACAGTAGATCTGACCGCTAACATGCTGTGGATGCCATCCAGGGTGAATGTGAGTGGCATGCTTTTCGGGATCCTCACCAACCTCGGGTCACTCGAACAACCGGATCGCATAATCTGAGCAGTACGCTGTTCAGCAAGTAGCCATGCATTGGATCCTTGGCTTCCGCGTAACATTGTTATCTTCCCAAACGTCTGACACGAACGACTGCGGAGACCACCAAACACTTTAGTCCTCGGTCTTGGGATAACAAGGATACACATTACACAAAAAGTGGCTTGCTACCATTTCCCAAAAAGCAAGGTTGTCGCCCTAATGTGGCCCCGCATGCGAATCTCCATCAGCTTCTTGTAAGCACGCATGCGAGCTTCATCCGGCTTGGCCTTGGCCTGTCGTGTTTCGCAAAACATCATCCTCGGACGGCTACCTAGGTAACCATCAGAACGGATCTTGTTTATAGTCTGTGGAGTGAGTATACTCATAGTAGATGATCTGCTGAATTTGGACCAAGCACAGGAGCGGGAACAATTTCAAGGATCAAGACATTAACATTAGGTGAGCATGGCGGGTTATATCCAGACAGGGCAAACCCACCACAATTACGATCTATCAAGTCTCAAGCAGTCTCTCTTGCCATCACAATCACTCCCATGATCCAGCAACAAACCACACCTCACATCACCCGAGTCTTACTCCCGCCCCGCTTCTTCTCAACATCAGCCCCCTTCCTCCCCCTCCGCCTCACCAACCCTCGCTTCCTCCTCATAACCACAAGACACCCCACACCCGCAATCGCCGCCAAACACGCCGCCGCGGATATCATCAACGGCTTCCCCGCCACATCCAAAAAGCGAATCAGATCCGCATCCCACGAATGCCAACTGCTCGCGCCGCCGTGCTCGAACAGCGGCGTCACCGTCCGGCCGCGCAGCAAATGCGCCCCTAGCCTCCCGCGCTCGTCCGCGAGGACAAAGACTCTGTCTTGGGAATCGAGCCCGTCGCGCCGCCGCATGTACGCCATCCACGCGTTCGAGAAGAACATGCAGCCCGTCGAGAGCATGTTTTCGACGTACGGCAGGGGCCAGGGCAGGTTTCGCGACGGGATGCGGGCGATGAGGGACGTGAGGAAGGGGTGCTGGGCGCGCGAGAGGATGAAGGCGTTGTTGATGCCTGCGGGGTGCGCGGCGGGCGTGAGGAAGGGTGTGTGTAGGAGGGGGCCCAGCGGCGCGCGGCAGGTGATGTCGGCGTCGAGGTAGACGCCGCCGAAGTGGTGGAGGAGCAGGTAGCGGAGGATGTTGGTGCGCTGGATGGGTTGTGGGTAGGAGAGGTAGTGGGGGAGGATGTGCGGGTAGTTGGTGACGACGAAGATGGTGGCGTTGTTATTGGTCCAGAGCTTGTGGTCCCAGGTTGGGTGGAGGGATGTGCAGCTTTGGCGGGCGGTGGTGTATTTGGATAGGGTTGTGTTGTGGTGTTCTTCGTGGAGCATGATTTGGTGCAGGATTTTGGGGGCTAGTTGGGGTGATTGAGCCGCGAGCTTGGTGTCTGCGTAGGTTGGTGGGTAGGTGAACAGGTCAAGGTCCAATGCGTCGAAGGTTGCGTATGTGTGTATGCACTCCCACAGATCTCGAATATGCCATCGCAGGTATATCAGAGAAAGGGTAAGCGCTGTGCCGCAGAGGATGAATCCTATCATGAAGCACGTTGCAATCCTGTGATGAGTGCGCATTGTTGGAGGCAGATGAGAAAGATGAAATGTGGGTGAAGGCGTGCCTTGAGCAAACGATAGAATGACGCGTACAGATGCGCACGGCGGAATATGAGCAGTCCCTGTTGAGGCGACAAAAAGGAGAATGGCATATGATGAACCAAAGCCAGGTAAGAAAATGTGCACGGCGGTACCTACCTCACATACCGCAAGCGTCAATCACCCATTTATGCATCATCATCTGATCATGCCAAACCGTTGTTGCCGCACGTTCCTGCGCACTTGCCGATCGCATTGATGTTAAGGCCGCGGATGTTCGACGGTGGGAAGTCAGACCCAAATGTCCGCTCCGCGGTTTCCCATCCCACGCCTAGGGGAACAGCCTTACGGCCCTACGCCTTATGGTCCGGATCGCAGAGTCCACAAAGGGCAACAGAGATGTTAACTAAAATCATAGTGCAAATCTGAGCTCTAGATGCCGCGGAGCAAGTACACGATATGGTGGCGCTAGGAGATGTTTTCCGAGGGAGTGGACCGAAGGAAAAGAATCATCGCCGTAGCAAGTTCGATGCATCCCATTGCCACGAAAAGCAATCCTCATTGATAATGAGGATAAGTTGGATGACAAACTGTCGAAGGTAGATGAAAGGTGGATGGGTGGCCGCGGCCGTCTGATGAAGGATACGGCGAAATTGACCCATTTTCGCAAGACCCAAACAGGGAGCAACACACACGGAGACCCACGATCGCATCGATATCGGCCAGAAGTGATGTCTTTAAATTGCGTTCCCGTAATCATCGATCGAAAAAATACCGATCTTGTTCTCTTCTCAACCTGTGAAGGAATGGTAGATGTCTCAATCGAGTTGGAATCTGATATCGATCTGGAAGGAGTGATCAAGTTGGTATTGAAGGCACATGAGATGACACAATGAACGAACGCAGAGCTTGTATCATACCAAACATCTAATCATCAGCCTCAATAGTAGCGAACCCACCCGCCTCCAACTCGCTCAAAACCTGCGCCCCAACAACCGTCCCCGCCGCGTTCATGAAGATCGCCGACACGGCCTGCACACCATGAATCGGCTCGTACAAATACTGCCTGCTCTGCAGCGTCTCTCCATCCCTCTCAACCGTATCCTCGTTGCCATTGAACGTCATGTCGCGGGCGTACGAGCCCACGACTTTGGTCCCCGACACGCGGCCGTCGTTGTCGAGATCCTGCTCGACGATATCGCCGTTCTGCGCCAGCACGCGGTTCGTGTGCGAGTTGCCGGAGAAGTCGTTGATGGAGAAGAGGATGTTGTTGTCGATTTCGAAGGAGCGCTTGACGTTGCCAGAGCTCGAACCCGAGGAACCACTTCCACCAAGAACCCCACCGACCGCATCCGTCGTCTCGTTCACGATATCGCCGATCCCCTCGCCGAGCGTCGCAATGATGGGGTTAAGATCCAAAGAATCGAGCACATCATCCACCATTGTAACGAGATTCTCCAACCGCGCCTCGAGCAGCACGCGGGCGCTGACGTTCTGAATGAGTAGCTGGACCTTGTCGACGGAGAGGTCGACACCGGCGTTGAACTGCAGCAGCTGCAGGACTTGGAGGTCCAGGTTGATTTTGGCAGTGAGGTTGTCGACTTCGATGTTGATTTCTTCGACGCCCACGGAGGCGTTGAGGAAGACGTCCGGGTCCGGGAAGCTGGCGTTGGCCCGCGTGTTGGCGGTCGAGTAGATGACCGAGTCTTGGTCGCCTTCGAGGGTTAGGTTGTAGCCGACGTAGCCGTCGCCGGATTCGGAGGAGGTTGTGGTGCTGGCCTCGGTGGATTGAGCGTGGACAGAGGAGGTGAGGGTTAGGGCGAATGCCACAAGGCAGTTGAGGGCGAGGGACAGCATCTTGGTGAGGTGATGGGAACTCTTCAGTGAGAGCCTGCGAGGGAAGAGCGCAAGAGGTGACAAAGAAAGCAGAGATGTCCCTACCTGAGCTTCCCAAACCACGGCAAATGCCCTTGACCAACCTTTGCCAACTTATCCAGCAGGTGATCTAGAGCTATTGGAAAGCCCATGCACAGCGACCCGGGAGGTCCACGCATCCTGGTCAGTGATATGAACATCCCGTCCCAATATGCGCTTGATGACGGTAATCCTGCCTTAATGGTGGGGGAGCGGCGAGCTAAAAGGCTGGTATAGCCGTTGGTGAAACGCAGTGGCGTGGTTGTAAGATTGCCATGGGAAGTTCCCGCGTTTCATTGGCTCCCTAGCGTCTTCACCCCGCGCTAAAGACCAAGGCACATGTTTAGCCTCGTCGATTTCTTGAAGAACTATCGATACTCGGCAGATCATCTGCTGTCCGTGACCTCGTGCTGAGCCGGGATGATGAAAGACGGGTTGGAGGTGGAAATGGCCTGGCCGCATTGCCACGCTGAATGGGTTGCTCCCAACCCTGAAATCTTCTCCCACGGTCGTTCCTCTCACGTCGTCCTGTGCTCCTGCAACATTCATTGTCTCTGGTAATCGTTGGACGAACATGGCATACCGCGCAATGGCACGTCTGTGCCTGCTGCTGGCAATCACGCTGCTTTCCGCCATCCACGTCTCGGCGCAAACAGCGGCAACTTCACCGACGACTAACACAGCTCCTCGGACTACTTCCACCGCCGGCGGCAACTCGACCAGCACGCGCTCACGATCTAGTGCTGCCACAGCTGGTGCACCGCCTGATGTTTACCTCAACGTCCCGGAACTTCACGTCGGCCGCATCGAATTGACCGTCGAGGACTTGCAAGCGGACATCAACCTGAACGCCAAAGTGGCCAATCTGGTTCAGATCAACGCTGGTGTCCAGGTCGGAATTTCGAAAGTCAACATCACAATCGCCGAAGTTGATGCTGAGTTGGAACTGGTGGTCCGCCTTGGTGAGCCTCTAGACTGAATGCAATCGCATTGCTGCCCGCTGACTTTCCCCTCAGGCCACCTAGTCGACATCGTCAACCGCGTCTTCGAATCACTGGACCTCAATCCGCTCCTAATCAAAACGATCAATAACGTCACCAGCCTCGCGGGCGAAGTCATCGGCGACGTCGTCGGCGCCGTTGACGGCCTGCTCGGCTCCATCACCCAAGGCGGCTCCACGCTGAACTTCCTCGTCGACAACCTGGGCAACATCGTGCAGGAAGTCGGCGGCGTCAGCACGATCGTGGGCGACTTCACGCGCAACATGACGGAGACGGGCGTGACGAAGAGCCTGGGTAACGGCTTGACGCAGAAGGAGTTCTCGTATTCGCCGCTGAACTCGCTGGTGGATATTGTGTTTAATTCAGCGGGGCAGGTCGTGCAGGCTGTCGTGCAGAAGAAGAATAACGGCGGTAGCGGCAGTGGAGGTACCGGGGGTGGATCGAATTCGACTGCGTCTGCTACTTCGTCGGCTAGCACGAGTACATAGCCACGCAATAAGTTGTGATATTGATTTCTAGTGGAGCATTCCAGCTTACCTCAAGGACCTCGTTCGGTGTTTCCCTCGTCGTCAAATTCATCCAGGAAATATTTCAGATCGTCTAAGCCGTCGAAATCGTTCTCTCGATCGGACAACAGTTCCCCGCCACCACGGTCAGCAGCTACGCCTTTCAGCAGCTTCTCCCCAAACGGTATGCATGAATCGAAATCCACGATCGCAGGACGCCCATCAGAATCGATGCATACGTTCTGCGGACAGATATCATTATGCGCCAAACCCAGGCTGTGTAAATGCTTGACGGCAGAAATGACATCCTCAAAGAGATCCTCACGCTGCTGGCGCGACAGACCTTGCGTCACGTAGTCTTCGAGACTGCACTTGTACCGCTGGAGGCACAGCTGGGTGATGCGGCCGTCTTTCACAACGCAGCCATGGTAGCCGACAATGTTGGGGTGAGGGTGCTTGCGCAATCTCTCGAGGACCGTGGCCTCGTTCAGGAGACAATCGGCGACGAACGTGCGCCCGGGCTCGCTATCTTCGTACATGAACGAAGGTGCCTTCAGGTAGTGTGCCGCGTGATCGAGCGACGGCGCTTGCGTAAAGTTTGCTGAGAACGGAGGATGAATGTTCTCTGCTGGCACAGGGCGAAGGAGGCCTAGAATGTCTGCGTCGTCCACGTCTTCGACGCGTTGCTCGCTCTTGCCTGCATATGGCTTGCCGTCGACGAACGCGGTGATGGAGGTGTATTGGAACACGGACCTTCCCTTGGCATCGTCTGCGTAGACCTCTCGCAGGGAGAATTGCGAGCCATCCGGCGTTTCGTAGTCCATGACGATGGCGGGTGTCTGTGATGGCGTGCGACGCACCCCGGCAACCTACAAATGTAGTCTTGTGCTCGAGCCTCGAGATATGTAGCCGATCTGCATGCGCTGCAATCTGCCGACGCGTGACAAACGCGGAGCGTTCGCTCGCTTGACACAAAGACTCGGAAGATCAAGTGGTGTGCGTGCGTGCGTGTCGAGGGTGACGTTGCTGGCGTTGGCGAGATCTGCCTCCGAAAAGCGTTTGCCTTCGTCCTAATGCGGGCCTCTCGGTCACACACGCGCCAGGCTTGCGCAGGCGTTGCTGTATCAAGCGTCGTGAAAAGGCCGCGCCGCTGCCGCCTGCTGGTTGCACGGCCGGCGCGGCAGCCTCTCTGCGCTTCCCCGGCGCTGGCGCTGGGCAGAAGTGGGACTGAGGCAGACTTGGTATCGGTATCGAAGGCAACCATCCCTGCACGCCTGCGTCGGCGCTAGACGACATGCGTGGGGCGCAGGCGCAGTAGTCGCAGATGACTGGCCCACTCCTCCTCTGCCTTTCTCCCGACATCCTCCCATGCCCTCGCGTGCCCATTGACAACTTTCCTGCCTGCCCGTCCTGTCCCGCGCCCGAACGTCCTGTAGTCGACCGCGTCGCTTCCTACATACTCGCCCACCGATAGCACCACCCGAACCAACTGCGCCCACGATCCATACCTTTTGCTGTGATAGAATGACATGCTGAAGACCGCGGCCATTGGTGGCATTAGCTGTCGCCGCCGATGGCGGCTTCCTACCGTGCGTTCGCTTCAGGCGGAGTAGGAGGGTCAGGATATCAGAATACCAGTAGAGAAGACTATACAAGTCAACTCCCTCAAGGAGCGTGCAATTTCCGGGACTTGAGCTGCGGCGGTTCGACGCCTGTGTGCGGCTGCGAGCGTTTCTGGTTGAATCGGAGTGGGTTTGGAGGTCAAGAGCCCAAGGAGTTCTGTTTCTGTGGACACCATGCTTGCTATCACAGCTTTGGGACTCCTCAGCGTCTGGCGCCAATCCAGCCTGCTGTGAGCGCTATACAGGATGAAGCAGCTCATCACGTGCCGAGTCGCGCGACACCGGAGGGATACTATAGGGTGCACCAGGCTGGCGCTGGAGCGTCGCCCAAGCCTTCTGCTGGACTGGGAATACAGCCAGACGGAGCGACTCAATCGCGGTCGATCAATACGCGCGTGTGGGAGGCTTTGAATGGATTCGCGCGAAACCAGGATGATGGCGCAGGCTCGGTCACGACATCTAAGCTGCCGTCGACGGCCGTTCCCAGTGTCGATGGTGATATCAAGCCCGGGAGACCTATGGGACCTCCAGTCACTATACCATCCATGTCGCTTGCACGGGCCGGCTACGATGGATATCTTGGAAGTGCTACTGAGGAGGCCACCCCATCCGTGAGGAGCATCGCCGGAACGCCTGACCTGAATGCCTTTGGACCGGGGATACCGCCTCGCTTCCCGCCTGGACCACTCTCTACAACACATCCTGTCGGCCGAGCACAGTCTCCAACGCCGCCTCAGCATCTTCCAAGTGTGAGCCACGGCATCACGGACCCCGTACTGTCACGCGATATGGAGAACATTCTGCAAAGCTATGGACGACGACTGGATGTCCTGGAAAGCATGTCGTTCTCTCATGTGCCGGTCGAAGAAGTCCAGGACAAATTCGAGCAACACGATGTGCGGCTTCTGGATCTGGAGCAATGGCGCAACGAGCGTGACCAAGAGCGAGAGCGTGAGCGCGAAGAAGCTGAGCGAAACCGGAACTCACCCGAGGCCACTGGTAGCAAGCGCCGCAGGCTCCTGCCTAACGAGACTTCGTCATTCGCATCAGACGGCTCTTTCGATAGCGCGGCCGCTCTGCACACCGAGGCGGCTGTATTGGCTACCGTTGCAACAAATCTCGAGCTTGAACCTCGGTTTGAGGCCCTCGAGTCGCGAATGTTCGATCTGGAGAGCGCTGCGATGCCCTCATTTACGCGTCCGTGGGAGGTACAGGTAGTGCTACTTCCATGGGGAAGTGCGCTTCGAGGCATTTGGTTTACTTCCAGCGATGCCAGCCAGCACTCACAGCGATCTACAAGGCAAGATACAGAGGAGTGGTCTGCACCACAGAGTGTGCCGAAGATCTCCTTCCACTCCTCAGCATCCACTGCCTGGACAACCGACTCTATTGAAGCCTGGGCTGAAGATGCTTACGACTGGCTTTCACCGAAAGCTTGCGGTCCTACCGGCACTGTGTTCCAGCGTCTTGCCAGCCGGGGTCTTGTCCGCGATCTCACCTTTACCGGTTCCACTTCTAAGCATATCCTGGACACGATCAACAACGCCTTTCGCAAAGTGCTGCCTTCGAACGCCGATGTCGAGTCAGAGCTTCTCGACCAGTACCAAGGGCTGAGGGAGCAATTCTTACCACTTCGGAAAGTCCGCAAGTCCTCGCGACTTCGTTTCCTAAGCCAAGCGGAAATGGTAACCTCAGCAGCATGGACAGCCGACTTCCTCGAATCAAGTGCGCTCATGAAAACGAACGACGGGCAACGCCGTCTATACATCACCACGCCCCACGCCTACCTCCAAACAAGCGGAGGCGAATGGACCTGGAAAACCCTCCGCGAGCTCCCGCAACGCAACGCCCGCGGCAACGTCCAAAACCACATCTTCTCCAAAGGCAAAGCAATCGAAGCCTGCTGGTCCTACAGCGACAAGCTCGACCACGCGCCCAGCCTGCACTCCTCCTTCGGCTCCTCCCAGAAATCCCAGCCACACCCCGCCGACCTCCCACCCCACCCTATGTCCCCCCTCTCCACAGCCCGCCCTCTCCGCCCCCGAACCGCCTCCCTCGCCAGCTCCGAAAGCGCCCTCAAGCGCCGCGCCGCCTCTTTCGAGCACACCCCCGCTCCCACCTCTTCCGCCACGGCTCCTGTCCCAACGAAAGCGATGACCAAACGCCCCCGCCTCTCCACCTCCCCCGAAGCCGAGCGCCGCGGCGCCGGTTTCACGCCCCGCCTCTCGCGCGAGCCGCTCTCGGATGCCGACGCGCGCAGCCAGGGTTCCCGCGTGGTGCCGAGGGGCACGACGCCGTTCGCGTACGCGACGCCGCATAGCAATTCGCAGTTTGTGGGGCTGGCGGAGCTGGTGGGGTGGGGCGATGGGGATACGGAGTTGGGCACGGAGGTTGGAGGGGAGGAGTGGGAGGGGGTTGGGGGTGGAGAGGACGAGAGTATGGGAAGTGATGGGGAGAGTGTTGAGAGTGATGGGTCTGAGGGAATGGATCTTGAGGACGGGGATGAGGAGGAGGGGCTGACGATTTATGAACAGTGATTGATTGTTGGGGGGAACGGTGTTTCGTGGCATAAGCGATGGCGTTCTTTGGGGATTTTTGGCTTTTCGATTTGGGTTGCGGCTTTTGGTTTCTTTAGAATTTCCACTCGGTTGGGAGCTTCCGGTTCATGGGAAGCTGTACAGATGTCGCGGGTCTTCTCTCTCCTATCTCGTTTGGCTGGATCTTGGGATGTAGCATAGAGTTGGATGGGCATGGTAGAACAGAATTTACATAGCAAATAGGTTAGTCTCCAATCAACAACTACAGTCCATCATCATCCCTGGAATAGAAAATCATCTGTCGCCTCAGTAGTCGTCTGCACCGCCGCTCGAGAAAGAGTCATGTCGCTTATCTCGAGATCCCACATAGTCAGAAAGGCCTTCATCAAATTCCCCGAAACCCAAGTCATATCGTACACCCAGAATCAAACACCCAGCCTCAGTAGACATCAGCTCATCCGAGCATCGTCTCACACCCGGTGCACAACAGCCCAAACCGGCGGAAGGCTGTTGCCTCTCTTGCCCGACCAGCCCATGCTGGCGAGCGAGCCGCCGGACTTGTCGCCGCCGTACTCGATCGTCGTGCCCTGTCAAAGTAAAATCATCAGCAGAGTTCTCTTACAATCTCGAACGAAAGGGAAAAAAAAAATCCATACCTTCTTCCACTCCCCATCCCCAATCTCCACAACCTCCGTAATCGCCCAGCCCTTCGCGTCGTCGCCCGTCTTGCCCAGCACGTTCTCGATCACCATGCTCGGCGTGAAGGTCGTGGCGACGGTGAATTGCTTGAAATCGCTAAACAATCAACCGTTAGCATCGCACGATTGGTAACTAGAGGGGGTGACAACTTACAAAGACTTCCCCTTATACTTCTCCTCCCAGACCTTCGAGCTCTTGTTGAAAATGTGCAGCTTCGTGTGCTCCGGCGGGAACATGTAGTTGGATCCCAAGCGCAGCTTCGGCGGCGCGTTGCCGCTCTTGTGGCTCTCGGAGGCAGGGGCGGGCGGAGGCTGTGGTTTGGGCGCTTCGGATTTCTTCGAGGATGTGGAAGACTTCTTTGAAGTAGTTGAGGCGGGCGCTGCGGGCGCTGCAGGCGCTGCGAGGGCGACTTGGGCCGGCGTGCAGAAGTAGTAGGAGTGGTTGTAGCAGGTCATGGGGATTATGGTCGGGGGTTGGAGTTGGATTTGGATCTCCGGGTTCGGATTGGGGTTGGGGTTGGGAGCGGGGGTGTAGCCCGTGCCTGCGCGCCAGGTGTAGGGGACGGGGTCCATGAAGGGGTTGAGTGGGTTAGGAGGGCGATGTGTCTTGGTCTTGAGAAGGTTGGGTGTGGGTGGATGGCAATTGCTAGCAGTGTTGCCGCAGGGGTGTTTGACACGCTGCTCTTCGTTTGTTGAGGAGTAAGATGTTGGCCAAAGGAAGGAGGTGGTAGCAAAGGATGGGGTTATTATATGCGTGTCTTGGTTGACAGCAAACAAGCCCAGTCAATGCGGCGTGGTTCCAGAAGGCCCGAGGTTGGCAGTACCTGGTGACCCGGATGATTCGACAGTGCGCTGGCAGGGCGCTGGCAGAAGCACACTTTTGTCTCCTGGTGAATGCTGATACACAAGCACCTTTCAAGTCGCCAGGCTTGTGCCATGGATCTGTCAGGCTGTCTTTGGCAGTCACAATTTCGAAGCAAGCAACCCGAGGCGATCACAGCCAACACATGTAAGTCGAGTGAGAGTACAATAGAACGCATGACCTGTGATTTGCAGGCAGCATATGCCGTTTCGAAAGTTTTCCAAGTTTTCCAATTCTCGTACAATAGGTTATTACACGGGGTATACTCAACGTGACCCAGCCACCACGGCCAAACCCTGATACACTGCCTTCCTGACCGCCCAAAACGTGCCCTCTCTACCTGCTGTTCTATACTGTGGCACGGCAAGGCCGCCTGCAGCCGACTCGACCTCGATTTTGCCGCTGGCGCCTTTTCGCACTACCACGCTGCCATCGACGAGTAGCGTACCCTCACCGCGAAACTCGGCCTGGTGTCCTAAGCTGCGAAGCAGAGCACGGAGATCTGCGATGCGCAAATCGCCGACATGAATGGGATGCGTCGTGCTGTGCTGTGCAGGCGTGGAAAGGGAGGTGATAGTGGGCTGTGGAAGGAGGTCCAGAACCGGAATCGCTGCTGCTGCTTCGCCGTCTGCGGCGGGTTTGACCTCGGTCTCGGGCTTGATGAGTTTCAACTTCTTCCGCGCGGAATCGTCTTCGGCCTCTTTTTTGTCATCTGCGGATGGTGCTGGTTCAGCGCCTAATTGACCTGTGAGAGCGACGATGCCGAGGCCCTTCACGTTTTGCCAGACTAGCTTCTTGACCAGTCTGCTGCTCAGCTTCAGTGACCAAGCGTTCGTGTCGACGCTGGCATCGACGAGTTCACCAATGAGGGGCGAGAACACTTCGGCAGCGCTCACTCCCGACAGCAGCTCGCGGCATTCTCCAGCGAGGGAAGCCGTTTCGCCCTGGTCGCCAGAAATCAAAATCAATTTCCTGGGCCTGATGAGTGGGATCAACATCTGTAAATCTCTCTTCTCAAAAAGGCCAGAAAAGTCAACGTAAGCAATCTTCAAGTGAAGCTCGAGGCTCAAGTCAGAGTACACGACCTTCTGTGGGCCTTCCGAACTGGCGTCCTCTGGCTCGTAATCACTCTCCTCATTGCTATCGCTCTCGTCATCATCATCGCCGTCACCATTCTCTTTGACGTTCTCGCCGGTAGCTCTTGCAATGGCCGCATCGATGTCATCAGGCTCGTGTTTCTTTTCCACCTTCGAGCGCTTATTCTGCGGCTTCGAGTCTCGCCTTCCCTTGGGCGCGGGCGCCACATCGCCCCACTTGCGTTTCTGACCCAATGCATTATCCTGGGCCGTGTCATCTTTCGCATCCGCGCCGTCCATGTCGTCCTTCTCTTCAGCTCGAAGATAGTCTTCCGGCTTGATCAGATCGCCAAACTCGTCGCTGCGGTGTTTCGGCGCCATGAAAGGGAACACTTTCTCGCGACCACGCTTGTTCCGGACGTCATAATCGTAAACGCCTTTACCTTTGATAAGGACGTTAATTCCGAGGTCCTCGTTTGAAATGCCGACTTTTCGCTTGTGCGATTGGGTCATTTGGTTGGACAGGTTAAGGGCTTTACCCTGGTGTTCAGCGTCTTCATCCTCGTCGGATGATTCAGAGGATACCGAAGCTTGATCGTCGATCAAATCTGCGCCTGCTGTGTCACCGGGCATAGTGTTGTCGCCTTGTTGCGTAGAGTGCAGTTGGCGCTGTCGAGCGAGGTACTGGTTGTAGACCAGAAGCTCATCGCCTTCAAGGGGTTGAGTATCCGGCTGGCGGAGCTGAATTGAAGCGCCGCTGCTATCAACGACCTTCGCACCTGAGTGGCTCGAGCTTTGCGCCGTACCGTCCTGCCAATGATTCCACAGCTGAGACCCTAAACCAGAAGGACCTTGCTCTTCGGGCGTCACCTTATCAGTCATGATCACCAGATTACGCGAGTCGCCCGCCAGCGCCTGCAATGCTTGTCGTGAATAACCCCATTCCAGGCTCGAGTCGCTGGCCAAGATGACAGAGGGACTCTTCCTTCGAAGGGCCTTCTCCAGATGTGACTGTTTCTCGATTTGCTTGATGTGAGTCCAGTCAAGTGGGTGGACGGTTGCGTCTTTGCCTTTGCCGGTCATAGCAGCTTCGGCGTCGCGCATCACACTCTCGTCCATCCATTCCAGCATGCTCTGCAGATACCGCATGGTGGCTTTGGTAGATTTGCTGGCCATGTAGATTCGGGCGTTCTTGTAAGTCGCCGCGTGCGGACCGTCCATGTTTTCTCGCCAGACTTGGTTGAGGATGAATGCAATTTCAAGGATGCGCGCGGATGTGTCTGCTGGGATCAGCACTTTGCCGCCCTGAGAAATGGTATCTCTGATCAAGGTGACCAGCGTGTCGTCACGTTTCTTCCTGGGTAAGGGGTTGGCCTTTTCGATGCCTCTTGAACTGCAAATGAGAGCTGTCGGCTGGCGCAGAGGCTCAATGATCTCAGCACCGCCGGTACTTGAAGAAAGCCATGCAGCCCCAGGTGATAGGTTCTCCCTCGTCTGGTTCCAATCCGCCGCGTATACGATACTCTCCAGCCCATGTTGGATGTGCCAGATTGTTCCTCCGAGCGTGTGTCCAGCTGAGTATGCCGTGACCGTCAAACCTCCTAGTGGCGGCGAAAACGGGGACGGAATGGGCTGATGCGGCTGGCTATACTTGAGCGGGTTGATCGCATTGAAGTATCCTGCAATCTCTTCCACAGTCGGTGCTTGCAACAGGATGTTGCTTCCCTCATTGTCGCCCTCTCCAGCGACACTGCCCGTGCCCAACGCCGACGCTGGCACCACGCTTGCTGCAACCTTTGAACTCGCGTATAGATCCTCCAGTAACGCTCTTCCTAAGTTGATCACCGGGATGGTCGCGTAAACTGGAATTCTGCTGAATTGCGGTACATTCTTGCAACAATGCGCGTATGCGCCCAAATGATCGAGCGTCGGATGTGTGAGGAGGATGACGGATAAAGTCGACACATGCTGTGTGATGTGTTCGAGCTTCGAAGCTGCGAATGAAGAGTCCCAGCCGACGTCTATGAGGATTTTGACGCCGCCATCAAGCTCCAGTAGCGAGGAGGAAGCCGGCGAGGCAGACTGCGCGCCGAGCAGAGGGGTGAAGGTAAACATGGTGGGGGCGTCTCAATTGCTGGCGTGGGAGCTATCGTTCGCGCATGGTTGTCCAGTGAGCTCCGTGGATCAGTATTGGCCAGGAGCTGTGGCCGTGGAGCGTGTTATCGGGTGAACGTGATATTTGCTGATCATCACATGCGACGCGGGAGTGAGTGAGGTCAGGTCCGCGCGCGAGCTTGTCGCAGGCACGCGGGAGGTCCCGTTCGCGACGAGCTTTGTTCCGCTCGCATGAGAGCACCTCCACCCTACACATTCACCTTTGCAACCGTCATACGTATTTTTCGCCAAAGGATTTGCTTGCACCTGAGAGAACGACTTGAATATCCGAACCACCTGAGGAGCATTAAGACTGGACCGATCCAACTGTACTGCAAGCGACTTAGCTTCCCTGGCCTGGCAGCTCGTTCAAGCAAACAGGCAACACGGGCACGGCGCATTGGCAGCCAATACTTGACAGACTTGACAAAGAAACGACGAATCGGGTGTGATGGCACAGAACAGGGAAAAGGGCGGAAGGGTTGTCTTCATCGGCAACATCCCATACGGTCAGTACGCTCGGATCGGTGTCGGCCACGCGCAATCAAAACTGACATTGTTCTTCAGGCGTCAGCGAGGAACAGATCTGCGAAATCTTTGGCCGCGCCGGTCAGGTCGTCAACTTCCGTTTGGTATATGACAAGGAGACCGGCAGACCCAAAGGCTTTGGTTTTCTGGAGTACACCGATGTGGATGCTGCCGCAGCCGCGGTCAGAAATTTGAACGAGTTCGAACTGAACGGGAGAACCTTGCGTGTGGACTATAGTAATGACAACGACAAGGGCAACCGTAGCGGTGGAGGTGGTGGAGGCGACTTTGATGGAGCAGGGAGAGCACCTCCTCCAGCACACTTCAACATGAACATGGGCGGTCAGGCAAACGGCGCGGCTCCGGATGCTTTGCCGCCTCTACCGCAGGGAGTCCAGCTGCCTCCTGGCCTGACCGCGCCAGATGCGATTTCGCAAACACTGTCGCAGATCGACTCCGCGCAGCTCTTGGATATCCTCAGTCAGATGAAGACCCTCACACAACAAGAACCTGCTCGGGCAACGGCACTCCTTCAGCAAGCACCTCAGCTGGGCTACGCTATTTTCCAGGCTCTATTGCTCATGCGCCTCGTGTCAACCGACGTACTGGCCAGCCTTATCCAACAGACCGCACAAGCACCTCCTGCAGCGCCGCCCTCGCAACCGCCGCCTATGACTTACGGTCAGGCACCGCCAGGCTTCCCTCCTCAGCCTCCGTTTGGCGCGCCTCCTCCCGGCTACGGTGCGCCGCCCACCGGATATGCGCCCACGCCGCCTCAGGCGCAAGCCTTCCAACCACCGCCACCGCAGGCTCCTGCGCCCTCTGCTGGCGGGCAGGATCATGGACAACTCATGCAGACCCTTATGGCTCTTACGAAGGAACAAATCATGGCACTGGATGAGAATTCGAGGAACCAGATTCTTGCGCTCAGAAGCCAAATGGGTGCCCCGGTCCTCTAATCGCAACAATCGATGGTTCGGGGAGGTATATGAACAAGGCTACAATTTGAAGGACGACTGTGCGTTAGGCAGTCATGCATTCGACAGCAAGGCGTTTTGGGCGACAGGCATGCGCAGGGGAGCGCAAATTGTCGGGCCGCGGTGAAAACCACCGTGGTAGGGTAATGCTTCTGGGCAAAAATGATGCGGCTTCGATACCAAGTTGGCGCCGCGATACTGTAGTATAGTTACCAATTGAATCACAGATTCTGTGCCGCGATTTCATCTCCGATCAGAGGGAATGGTGGTAGGCTACACGACTTCTGACGTGAGCATGCATGTACTCTCTGCAGAGTAGTGAAGGCGCAAATGCATGATCACACCACTGCCTCGCACGGCATGCGGGTATGTACCTAAGCTATCCACATTGATTCCCATCACGTGATATTGCATTCGCAAAGATCAGATTGCAGTAGGATTCCCGTACCAAGGTACGACCAACGATCAATCTGCCACACGTGCGGCAAAAGTTGGCAAGCTAGCGGTCGGGTGGACGGGCCATCGCTCGGGAAGAAGGCGGACAAGGATCAAGCAAGGCCCAAGCAACCCTGACCCGGCGGCCAAAGCCCAAAGCCCCCAGACGGGCATCGAGCTAGCAACCATCCCAGCCACGACCCACACGCAGACCGCCAGCGCAGAGCAGATGCGACCATCTGCAAGCCACGCACTCGAGATTCCCACCGCCGCCGGCTAGCTGCGAGAGCCTTCTTGTGCGCGATTGGGCATTTCCGCATTATTTTGCACGGTAGCGCTGTATTATTCGCATTGTACAGCCAGCACATACCACCGCTTCCGCGACGAGACGACTTGTTTTGCCGACGAACCCGACGCTCACGCCGCGAGCGAGACGGCACGAATAGCACGTGAACTGTGGTGACAGCCTCAGTTTATCTGCGCCGAAACGGACCAATTGTATTGAAATCTACGACGAGACGAAACGCGACACTTGCACAGGCGCGATCTTTTGTTGATACGACATAACAAACTTTGGAAACACCATAATACGAACTTTTTGCACCCAGAACAACACCTCCAAATATGTGGAAAGCAGCATTCGGTGGCCGCAGCGAGCGCAGCAGCACTTTTGACGACACCGCGTCCACCGCTTCCCGCCGTCGCCGCCACCGCCGCGGTAGCGATGACGGCAAGTCCGTGGTGTCTACTTCTTCGCGCCGGACGGACGGGGACAGGAAGCGCCATTCGCGACACGAATCTGGCGTGTCCTACGGATCTGCGCCAATTCCAAGATTGACCGAGAGCACGATGAACGCCTTTAACGCGAACGATGATGACGGATGGGAGGACGAAGCCGATCTGAGGAGTGAGAGGAGGAGCAGGCGCTCCGACAGTCGCGAAAGAAGAAGGAGAAAGAGCAGTGGCCGTAGCGAGAGGAGCAGGTCTCGCGAAAGAGAGAGCAAGCACAAGAAGAGCAGCGGTCGCAGTGAGCGAAGCAGATCCCGTGAGAGAGAGGGCTGGGTGAGGAAGAGCAGTGGACGGAGCGAGAGGAGCAGATCTCGCGAAAGAGACGACAAAGAGAAGAAGAAGAGGGACGAGAAGAACTCGCGTGTGGACAAACCAAATGGCAAATCGAGGGTTTCAGAGATCGTCAGCGAGCCAGACCCAGATTTTAGGGCACCATCCTCGGTGAACAACCTCCAACAATTTCCGGGAATGAACGGCGGCTCGACTGTGCGTTTCAACGAGCCTACAATGAGCGGTGCGCTCGATTCGCACGTTCCAAACCAGTTCCCTGGTCAAAATCCGTCTACCTACACTAAATCAGACTTCGAGCCGAACCCGCATGGCGCAGCGGCCGATTACTACGGCGACAAAGGGCAAAGTGTGAAGTATCAGCCAGGCGAGCGCGCATACACGCCGAAGCCACCGACTACTGCGGCGGCTCCGAGTTCTGTGGCGGCGCCCTCGGGGAGTACGAAGCCTACGAAGCCCACCAAGTCCTCGAAGCAATCGAGCGTCAGCTCGGCGAAGCCGTCAAAGAAATTCAGCAGAGGAATTTCGCCACCAGAAGACATCGCCCCGAGCCCTTCAAGGAAGTCCAGCAGGGCGGTTTCGCCACCGGAAAGCTTCGCACCTTCAGCGGCCATTGGTGCTGGGGCAGCTGGAGCTGCAGCTGGCGCATCCTACAATCATCTGCAGTCCCGCGTTTCATCCTACTACGACCAAAGCACAATCTCACAGGATGACTACGTTCACGACCGCCCACTGCCATCTAACGTTTCTGGCCCATCAAAGTTGAGCCGCCATAACACCGATCCTATTCCCGCGACCGGCGCGGCGGCGTCCTACTACTCTTCGCCTCCTTCAGCATCAGGTACGTTGCCCCCTTCCCAATCTAACCACGCAGGTCGATACGCCGCTGCAGGTGCTGCCGCTGCAGGCATGGCTGCATACGGTATGAGCCAGCACAATGGCGCATCTTCGCAGACTGGACCGCCGCCCTCTTACGGACCCACATCTCGTTACGGATCCGAACCGCCATTCACCCCGGAACGCCCTGGATCATACTACGATAATGGCTCTGGCATGACGCCCATGGGTATGCACCACCATCACGAGCACAGAGGCCCCATGTCACGATTGAAGGACGGATTCCTCAACCTCCTTTCCAGCCCTGAGGACGTCGCAAAAATGGAGGAGTACACCGAGTACATTGGCGTCTGCAAATACTGTTTCGACCCGCGCTCTTCTCCCTACAACGGTCCAAGGAAGCATCACTACCACCCGAGGAAGAAGGACTCTTTCGACACCCTGCGCAGGCGCTCAATCGAACGCATGCAACGACGCAGGAGCGACGAGTCACTTCGACGCGCCAATTCTAAAATCCAGAAAGAGAACCGCTACTACTCATCCGACCGTAAGGACGGCTCCAACGCCAAATGGGTAGCTGGTGGCCTCGCGGCAGCGGGCGCCGCTTCTGCTGGCGCGGCCATGTTCAACGACCGCAAGGGCTTCGACGACACTTACAGCATCAAGTCTGGCCACCGCGCAAGCTCCGCCGTCCGGAGGCGCGGCTCCAGCTCTTCTGTCGGATCTGGTCGGAGGAGGACTTCGCGCGGCCGCATCGTCTCCGGTGGCCACGAGGAGTTTGTCACCATCAGGACCAAGGACGGGCGGGTGGAGAATCGCAGGGTGCACCGGTCGCGGTCCGTATCATCTGGTCGTAAGTCCAACTGGATGGGCGCCGCTGCTGGCGGAGCCGCCCTCGGCGCCGCGGCAAGTGCTGCCGCTTCCTCTAGACACCGCCGACGAAGCTCACCGGATCAGGTATCTCTGCGCCGCGATGAGCGCCGGTACCGCAGCAGGTCTAGGAGCCACAGTCCCGGCCTGGGTGAAATCTTCGGCTTTTCGGAGCCGCCCCGACGCAGTAGGCGCAGGTCGCCGTTTGGGACTTACCAGGATAGTAGGGTGGAGCAGCAGAGGAGGAAGCAGAAGGGTGGATTCTTCACGTTCAGCAACGGTTCAGCTTCTTCTTCCGACTCTGGCATGGCGTTCGGGGATATCAATGGATCACAGCTTTCTCGACGATCGAGCGGAAGATCGAACGGCAAGCGCAAAGTGTCGAAGCAGTCTTCGGATGAGAAATTGAACAAGACTTTGGTTGGCATTGGCGCCACGGCTGCTGCGCTCACTGCCGCGCAGAAGTTCTCAAAGTCACCCAGCCGCAACGGCCGCCCTGGTCTGGGCGCGAGGAAGGACGCCAGAGTCAGCCAGTATGGTCCTTCCGGACACATCGTAGGCGCACCAGGATCCAGCGATGAGGGAGAATGGGAAGACGAACTTCCTTCGGAGGCCTCAAGTGATGAATCTGGTCTGGCCTTCGGGGAGGAGATGGCGCAACGGAGGCTTACAGGCCGCCCCAGCATGGACAGCCTGAGTAGCACGCGATCTTCCAACGATGGGCTGAGCGCTTGGGGCTGGCGCTGGGGCAGCAAGAAGAAGAGCAAGAAGCAGAGGCCAACAACTCCTGACCAGCGGCGGTACTCCTCGGTCGACAATTCATCTTTTGCGGGCCCTGTTGCTGGCGGTCTGGCCGTTGGTGCTGCCATGGATGCTTTCGGCAGACCCGTACCAAGCGACAACATTGAGCTGGTCACCAATGCCAGCACGCCGCAGGCGCCGATGCAATTCATTGACCCACAACCTCTCTCGGACGCTGGGTCAAGGCATGCTTCCATGCCCGGCGCCTTCGAAGACCCGCCCCTCCAGCAACCCCAGCCAATTGCTCCCTTCCAACCAGCTTTCACGCAAGCCTCTCCCGAGGACCCCATGCGCCCAACTGCAGGCCCGTCGTCCAAACCGCCTATGCGCAGGAGCGTCTCCAGCCCGACCAGAGATAGCAAGGGCAGTCTCATGGGAGACGCCGCGCTCATTGGCGGTGCTGCCCTAGCTACTGCCGGCATCATCGCAAGCCAAGGCCGCAGGTCCAAAGATCCTGGCAGCGTCCGCTTTGGCTTCAACGACGAGCAGCTCGAGAAGTTCGATCGCCAAGTCAGAGAGGAGCAGGAGAAGGAAGATGCTGAGCGTCGCAGGGCTGACCGCACGAGAGCTCTCAAGGAGGAAGCCGAGCGCTTTGCGCAGGAGGAGGATGAGAGGCGCTCTAGTGAACAGAAGCGCCGCCAGAAGGACGACGAAGAGCGCCGACGTCAGATGGAGAGTCGTGAGCGCGAAGAGGCCTACAATCGTGACCAAGCAAGGCTTGCGGAAGAATCTCGCAAGCGAGCTGAGGATGAACGCCAGGCGCGAGAGTATGAGAGGCAGATGGAGAACGAGCGCCAGATCCGCGAAGAGCTTGAGCAGAAGCAGAAGGACAGAGAAGAGCGGTCCCGCAGCAAAAAGGAGCGATCTGACGACAAACGCTCGCAAGTCTCTTCTACTTCTTGGAAAGGCCCAGTCGCCGCTGGTATGGCTGGTGCAGTCGCTGGTGCAGTTCTTGACGGTGCTTTGCACCAGGAGGGTCGCGAGAATGGCAACGAAGATAGCCAGTCTCGCGATGCTTACAGCACTCAAACATTCGAGCCCAGCAACGAGCACTCCGGCGCTCCTATTACAGATGACGACTTAGTAGACCCGGATTTCTTCAAGCGCAGACACAGTTCCTCTGAACTCCGTCGCTACGCCGAGCTATCTCAAGAGAAGTCTGAAGAGCTGATCCACGACCGCGAGGACTACTACAACATGCCAGCCCAGTCGCAGAAGGATTTCTTCATGCCAAAGGAGCTTTTGGACAGAAAGGCCGAAGGAAAGGAGAAGGCTGCTGACCCTTACGGCGACAACGATGTCGATGTGTACCAGACGGCTGGCGGAGAAGCCAGGCACATTCACGGCAGTGGGTTCGGCGGCTACGGCAAGGCACCTATTGTGCACCAGAACGTCCCGAAGCTGAACGTTATTGCGCCCACGCCACCACACAGTACTGCTGGGTCGGTGAGAGGTGACAAGAGCCCGTCTCCGCTCTCTGGAACCCAGCAGAATTTCGACGAGATCGTCGTCGAGAGCGAGACTCCCGGCGGAGGCAAAGAAGAGACCAAGACCTATGGTGTCGACGACTTGCCTCACGACTCGCCCGAGGCCATCGCTGAAGAAATCCTGAGCAAGGCCGCTCCTGGCGTTGCGTCAGGATTCTACCAGACACCCTATGCGCAGAGCGTCTCTGACTTCACCACCGTTAACTCCCCCGGCACAGAGGGCGCGCCTCCCGTCCGCGGCTGGGTTGAAGGCGAGACTACAGAGGGAACACCCGTCGATGAGAAGGAGCGCCACGTACCTGGAGGCTTCGAGTCTGTCGTGTACCGTGATGAACCCCAGCCTGGCGCTGGCGAGTCGCAGCCGACTATTGCTGCATACGAGCCAGCGTGGGAGCCGCCTCTTTCGAAGAAGGACAAGAAGAAGCGCGAGAAGGCTGCTAAGCGCGGAGAGGCATTTGATAGTGAGCCTACCACTCCCTTCGAGGTAGTTGGGGAAGCCACACCTGTCTCTCGTGATGTTGTGGCCGAGGGGCCTCAAGAGACGTTCGACGCCCCGCTCAGTAAGAAGGACAAGAAGAAGAAAAAGAAGAGCAGCGCGGCGTTTGAGGAAGAGCCCTCTCCTGCTGCGATCGTCGAGCCCGAGCCTGAACCCGAACGCTCTGTCGCTCCCGAGCCCGTGGTCGAGCCTGTGCAGGCAGAAGACGAATTCGCTACGCCCAGCAAGAAGGACAAGAAAAAGAAGAAGTCCAAGAAGGGTTCGTCTTGGGAGGAGTCTGAGCCCAGCACGCCTGCTAATGAGCCTGCGAGTGGCGATGCATTTTTTGTTCCTGAAGCGCCTCAGGTTGAGCCTACGGATGCCCGTGAAGTTGTTACCGAGACACCGAAGGAAAAAGAGGAATTTGCGCCTCTCAGCAAGAAGGACAAGAAGAAGAAGTCCAAGAAGGGCTCGTCCTTCCAGGACTCTGAGCCGTCGACGCCTGCCAACGAGCCAGCTCAGGCCGAGGCGGATGCTGCATTCGACGCCCCGCCGCCTGAGCCAGAGAGCGCGTGGGAGCCTCCACTTTCTAAGAAGGAGCAGAAGAAGCGTGATAAGGCCGCCAAACTCCTTGCTGAGTCCGACCCTGCCACACCCATCGACGAACCTGCTCAGATTGAGCCATCTGCCCAAGAAGAAGTTCCCGTTGCTGAGCCCGAAGCTGCGTGGGAGCCGCCTTTGTCGAAGAAAGAGCAAAAGAAGCGCGACAAGGAGGCTAAGCTGGCCCAGTCCATGGAGGAGACAGCACCTGCTGTGCCAGACGCCGAACCGCTCTCTGAGTCTCGCGAACTTGAGACTGAGTCTGCTTGGGAGCCGCCCCTCTCCAAGGAGGAGAAGAAAAAGCGAGAGAAGGAGGCCAAGAACTTGGACACCTTTGAGGCAGAGGCACCAGCGACTGAGGAAGTGCCGCTGCCGCTGGATGATGAGAACCAAGTTCCGGCAGAGGAGTCTGCATGGGAGCCTCCACTCTCGAAGAAGGAGAAGAAGAAACGGGAGAAGGAGGCGCAGAGGCAGAGCTTGGGTGGAGGCGATTCGCCGTCCGAGACTCCCGTTCAAGAGTCCAATGATCCTCTTCTCGAGCAGTCGCGTGAGGCTGAAATCGACCCTTGGGCTTCGACTCAAGATGCTTCCGCTGAACCAGCATGGGAGCCGCCGCTTTCCAAGAAAGATAAGAAGAAAAAGGAGAAGGAAGCCAAGAGATCAAGTGTCTCGTTCGCCGATCCTGAGTCTGCCGCTCCTGTCGACGAGTTTGTCGACGCTGAGCAACCTCGCGAGCCCGAGGCAGATGCACCTTGGGAGCCTCCGCTCTCCAAGAAGGAGCAGAAGAAACGCGAGAAAGAGGCTAAGAAGCAGGGATTTGCTGATGTGGCCGCTGCCGTCATGACCACCGCTGGTGTCGCTGCCATGGCTGACACAGAAGCCAAGCCTGAGGAGGATGACGCCTACTCCAGCCCTGGCAAGAAGAGCAAGAAGAGCAAGAAAAAGGGTCAATCCTTCGACGATGCCTTTGAGGCGCCTGCTTCGCCAAGCGAGATGCCCGGTTCTTGGGACGAATCGCCGCCCGACACAGACAAAGACAAGTCTCCTACCATTGGATCAGGAGCAGAGCTTCCTCAGGATAAACCTTCCAGTCCACAAGAGCCTGCTGCCGACGATCTGTGGGATGCCGCTGATTCCAAGAAGTCGAAGAAAAAGAAGAAGCGTGAGAGTGGTCGATTTAATGAGCCGGTCACCGGCTCACCGCTGCGGTCTGAGGTTGCTTTCGACGATTACGTTGGGGAGCCTGTCAGTAATGGCAGACGTCACAGCGGTATCGCTCGTGCGCCGGCCAGCGCCGATGATGACAGACCAGCTTACTTCTACGAGACCGAGCGTTCGAGTCGGAGCCCCCGTGCCATGTCCCCTGAGGACCGACCTGGCTCAGTGGTTTCTGCGCCTTCAGGGGAGCGCCGCAGGTCCTCGAAGAGGAGTAAATCCAAACGCGACAGTGGCTCGTTCGATGGTGACTTCGACGACACGCGCTCCGTGCACTCCGCGGCTACCGAGCCCGCTTCGTCGAGCAAGAAGGAGAAGAAGAGCGGTGGGCTCTTTGGACTGTTCAGTCGCAAGTCTTACGATGGTGAGAAGAGGGACCAGTCTTTTTTAGGTGAGCGGGTAGAGGATCTGCCGCCTCTACCCTCTGATCGCCAGGCTTCGGCAGCCTCAGCACCCACAAAGGAAGAGCAGGACAACGGCACCCCTGCTCCTGCTGAGGCTGTCGAACAGGCGGTGAGCACCGATCCTCTGTTGCAGGATGCGAGCAACGTCAACGACGCATCTTCTGCAGAGGCGAGGGACTTTTCTAATGCATCAGCTGTGAGCCTGGATTCGTCCTCGCTGGACCGACGTCCAAGCATTACCCCGAGGCCTCAGTCTTCGACAGCGGTGCCCCTCAGATTCAGACCACCTCCTTCACCTTTGCTTCCCCGGGAGAGGTCATTGAGCTTCGGCTCTCCTGCTGAATCGGCACCCATTTCTCCTGCTTCGACTGCTGGCTCCGGCAAGAAGCCTAGACCTCGCTCATCCGAATTCCGCGAAGTGAGGCCTCTCTACCTTGTCTCTCGCAACTCCAAGTTAGAAGAAGTCGAGGAGCAACTTCCCACGCTACCCGAAAGCAAGCCCTCAAGCCGAGCCAGCAGCATTCAGGGAAGTGATGACTGGCACTCTACAGCTGAGGACATCGAGTCGCCTCAGCCGGACTTCCAAGAGACTTCTCCGAGAGGCAACAGGAACTTGACCATTGACATGGATCAAGTCAACAAGTACAAGACCGAAGAGGAGATCATGGACACCGCAGACCAGACTACGCCGAAGGCGAGCGATTTCCCTCAGACTGCACTTCACGCTCCCCGCTCGCATCCCAAGCAGGTGCCGCAATTTTACACTTGGGAGGATCTCGCTAGAGATGAGGAGATGCATGAAGCTGCCGCTCGTCAGGCTCAAGGTGACGCCCCGGCGGATGCTCCGCAGCCAGAGCTGACATCTTCGGCTGCGACAGAAGGTCTCGGCATCTCAGAGACAGAGAACCAAGAGCAGACCCCGACAGGAAAGAAAAGCAAGAAAGACAAGAAAAAGAAGAAAGGTCTTGCCGCTGCAGCTGCTCTAGGAGGTGCGGCTGCTGGCGCTATGCTCGCAGAAAGCGACAAAGACGAGCCTGCCAAGCCAGCAGAAGATGTCCCTCGCGACATGGAGGCTGCCGACCCTGCCGTCGAGAAAAGTCAAGATGCCACTCCCGAGCCTGAGTCCACAAGCACAGAGTCCATCTATCACGGCGCTACAGACAGCACCGCTAACACTGATATCTGGGGCGACGCAATGGATGGCTCCGCTGCCGAAAAGCCTGATCTTACCGAAGACGTCTGGGGTGACGAGGAGTTTGCGGATAGGCCATCTCTTCCTCGTGAAGCGCAAGAAGCGCAGGCTGCTGAGGCGCCAGCTGATGGTGCTGCTCCTGCTCGCACTGGCGGACCAATGACGAACATTCAAGAGGACTTCGACGACTGGTTTGGTTCCACTGATCCTACACCTAAGACACCTTTGCTTGTGAAGGGCAAGAAAGGAAAGAAGGGGAAGAAGGGCAAAGCGGCCTCGACAACTTCGACTCCTCCTGCAACGCCGAGTGCTGAGAGTGCTAAGCCGGACGACGATAGCGTTACTGTGATCGGACCAGAGACAGCTTCTGAAGCAGGTCAGCAGCCTTCCGAGCTGAAGTCGACTGACAGGGGTCTGGCGGAGTCTCAACCTGTTGACGAAGCAGGGCCCGCGACCTTGGAAGAGCCCAGCACAGAGCCTGCCGAGCACGCACAACAACCCAACGGCGAGGCATTGAGCAGTGCCAATATCAACGACGTGGCCACCTCTGCTGTGACGCAAGATGAACAGGCCCGGTCTGAGCAACCATCTGCCGACCAGCTTGTCGACCCGACCGAGGTTTCAGCAACTGAAGCAAGCAGGGAGGTGCCTGCTGGCCCTGAAGAAGCTTCGGAAGATATCTTCGGCCCAGTCTCGACCAAGAAATCTAAGAAGTCTAAGAAGAGCAAGAAAGGCCAGGCCGCCGCCGACGACATCATCGAAGCCCCTCCAACAACAGAGGCTGACCAGCCAATTGCGGAGCCTTCCTCCGAAACTCCAGCAGTCGATAACGAACTTCCTGTGACCGAGCCTGCCACAAAAGAGCCAACTGGTGGCGCCATCAGCGAACCTGCTGTCGCGACTGAGACTCCAGCTGAAGACGAGTGGGCTCCTTCGACATCATCTAAGAAGGCAAAGAAGGGCAAGAAGGGAAAGAAAGCGAAGGCCGATCCGTGGGCTGAGCCTGAAGCCGATCAGCCCAGCGAGGCTACTGGACAACAATGGGCCGCATCTTCTGTGCCTGATGCCACTGCCGAAGATTCAGCCGAACTATTGAACGAGCAAACTTCTACTACGCTCGACCTTCAGGCTGACGGTACTCGCGATCTGGGAACTGAAGAACCTAGTAACGCTATTCCTACTAGCGAGGAGATCAAGGACGCAACGGACCCAACTCAAAACGCTGCAGACTCTACTCCCGTTCAAACAGCGGATTTGAAAGAGACAAGAGAGTTGCAAGAAGATCCTTTGACCGCGCCGACCGAACCCGCTGAGCAACAAGATGAGTTTCAAGACTCTCTTGAAGCTCAAGAGGTCAAGCCTGCCGACGATGATCTCGTGAAAGTCGATCAACCCACTCAAGCGCCAGAAGGGAGCGTCCCCACGGAGATTCCGACAGCTGAAACTCCTGCTGAACAAAACGAAGTTGCTGAAGACTTCTGGGCAGCTCCCTCTTCTAAGAAGAAGAAGGGCAAGAAGGGTAAGAAGGCCACTGAGGCAGAGCCATCAGCTGTGGATCAGCCACCAGTGCCAGACACCGCCGGAGGCACGGAAACGCCTGCTGATGCCGGCGTCGTCGAAGCTCCTGCGCCGGAGACGCTAGAGAGCACAGCCCGCGAAGCACCAGTATCCGCTGAGCCATCAGACTCCGCTGCAGTGCCACCACCAGAGGACGAATCATTCTGGACACCGCAACCCAGCAAAAAGAAGGGCAAGAAGGGCAAGAAGCAAGCTTTGGAGGCGCAGGAGCTGCCTGAGGGTCCTGCGGCCGAGACGCAATCTTCAGCGCTCGAAGCGACAGCGGAGCCAGAGCCCACGCAGGAAGCCACTCAAGACGAGATGACAGCCACAACTCAGACGCCGGAAAAAGATACGCCGGAAGACGCCGATGCATTCTGGACGCCGCAGACTTCGAAGAAAAAGAAGAAAAAGTCTGCCGCGAAAGCTTCGACAACTGAGTCAACTCCCTGGGATGAGCTTGTGATGGAGGAGACACCTGTGGAGACGCCATTCGAATCTGCCTCTGAAACTCCGCCGAATCAAGAGCTCGAGCCGCCTGCCCAAGAATCAGGAAACCAAGGTCCGATTGCACCTCAAGAGCAGCTGGATGAGCCTTTGGGGGAAGCTCTCGACAGATCTATTCAGGCTGCGCCTGAAGCTGTCCCCGAGCCAGATGGAAACGATCTATGGGCTTCGACGCCGTCGAAGAAAAAGAAGAGCAAGAAGGGAAAAAGGGGCAGTCAAGAAGCATCGGAAGAGGTGCTCCCGCCTGCAGAGCCAACTGAGGTGCCAACTGAGGCGCCAGTCGATGCGAGCGAGCCCACTACTGACGTTGGTGGATTCACGACCAATCCTCTCGATGCCACCGGAGACGCGCCACAGGCTGCTCCCGAGGAGGCCAATGGCGACGACTTCTGGGCGACTCCAGCAAAGGGCAAGAAGGCGAAGAAGGGCAAGAAGAGCAAGGGCGATTCAACCCCTTTGGAATCTCCTGTGCCTGAGCTCGAAGTCAAAGACCTTGATGTGCAGGCCGACAAGATTGGCGCGGATGATAATGTACCTGCCGAGCCACTTCAAGCGCAATCTGCAACGGCAGAAAACTCGGCCCCGGTCGTTCCCTCGGCTGAGCCTGAGGAGAAAGCCGATGATGATTGGTCCGGTTTTGGCTCAACGAAAAAGGACAAAAAGAGCAAGAAGGCTAAGAAGGCTGCGCTCGCGGCAGGCCTTCTGGCTTCTGAAGCTGAGGTGACTCAGTCCGGACAAGATGAGCCCAGCGTTGAGCCAACAAGTGAAGTCCCAGAGCCGACCGACGCTACGGTAGAACCCATCCAAACTTCGACTACCCAAGAACCGGAACCGACAGCTCTGCCAGAAGAGCAACAGGCTCCTGCAGATGAGAGTAACGAATTCGAGGCGTTCGGTACGAAGAAGAGCAAGAAAGACAAGAAAAAGGCAAAGAAGGCGAAAGCTGCGGAAGGCGATGACTTTGCGACACCCGAGGCTGAGCAGAGAGGCGCCGCAGCGGACTACTTCGCTGGTCACCCTGACAACCCCAATGACCAAGCTCCTCCGGCAGAGGCTGAGCCCGTAGATGGTTCGCGCCAGATTGAAGACCCCTTGGCTTCTGTGGCGGAGGACTCTCAACCTATTGGAGCTACCCCTGCTGAAGAGTTCAACGATGTACCTTCGAAGAAGAGCAAGAAGAACAAGAAGAAGGCTGCCGCCGCTTTATGGGATGTGGCCGAGCCAGAAACGCCGCCTACCACCGATTCCAATGCCGTTCTTGATCCACTGGAAGATGCTCAGCCTCAGCCAGACACTCTGCCTCCATCCACCGGCGACATCGGTGCGTCAGCTCTTGACGCCCCCACCGATTCGCAAATGACAACTACCGAAGAACCTATTGCGAACCCCGAGACAAAAGAAGATGAAGAGTTCGCCCTGCCCACAAAGAAGAGCAAAAAGGACAAAAAGAAGTCCAAGAAGGCAAAGGCTCTTGAGGACCTAGAGACTCCGGCAGAGACAGCCGCTTCGACTGAGACCCCCGAGGAGCCAGCCGCCGCAAACGATCAGATTGCTGGTGACGCGCCTCCTCCCGAGGTGGCTGACATCACCGCAGTGCCAACCGAGGATCCTCTTGCCATGACGGGAGATGCCCAACAGACTGCGCAGGACCAAGATGCGCTTGTTGAACCTCAAGCAACTGCCGATCCAGTGACTACTGAGCTCGCGGTTCTCAATGACACTGACGCCGCGACTCGTGACCTGGCTCCTGACGATGCACAGCATGTTGACGACTTCAGCACATCTTCGTCGAAGAAGAGCAAAAAGGACAAGAAAAAGGCGAAAAAGGCGCAAGCAGCATCATCGCCATGGGATGAGCCCGAAGTCAGTGAAGCAGCCACTCCTGCCGAGGACCCTGCTCCTGACGTCAAGGACACTGAGCGCAGTGTCACCGAGCCGGCCGAAATTCAAATGGAGACTCAATTCTCCGATGTACCAGCTGAAGCGGCATTGCCTCAGGATGCTGCGACTGGCGGCGTGCCCGAATCTCAAGACCTTCCGGCAAGTGATGAGCCACAGCCAGCCCAGGAGGACACAAGCTTCTTCGATTCTGTCTCTACTAAGAAGAGCAAGAAGGACAAGAAGAAGGGCAAGAAATCGCTTTCTGCGACGCCGGTTGAAGAAAACCCTACTCCTGCCGGTGACGATTCGACCTTGCAAGACCGAACACCTGAGGCAACTACTTCCCAAGAGCCCCTCGCCGCGGATGACCAAGCACTTGGCGTTTCCGATGCTCCACGAAGTCTTGAGGGTGCTGGCATTGCTGCTACTGCGACTCCTGAAGCCACCGCAGAGGCAACCGAAAAGCCACAGGAGGCTGAATCCGAGGACTTGTGGGGCTTCTCTTCAAAGAAAAGCAAAAAAGACAAGAAGAAAGCCAAGAAGACCCTCCTCGACACGCCGACCGAGGAGAACCCTGCTGAGAACGAGCCAACGCCGGAAGATCCTGCAGCTTCTCAAGATGCCCAAGCGGCGGACATTCAAGTACCTGATACTACAGACGCGCCCAGAGACCTTGTTGAGCCCACCGAACTCGCCGCTCCGGAGGGTAGCGAAAAGCCACAAGAAGCCGAGGCCGAGGATCTATGGGGCTTCTCTTCCAAGAAGAGCAAGAAAGACAAGAAAAAGGCGAAGAAGTCTCAGCTCGATGAGCCTGCGCAAGAAGACCCTACGCCTCTGGTCTCAGCGGAGAATGATGTTCTGGCGGACCCTGCGCCCGAAGAGACGATGGAGAAGTCGGTTGACTCATCCGGACCCGCCCTAGACAATGCCGAAAAGGAAACCAACATCGTAGCGGAGGGCGAGCCGGCTGCCGCCACCAGCGAGCCGCCGCCAGCGGAGGATGATCCATGGGGTGCTCTTTCGACCAAGAAGAGCAAAAAGGACAAGAAGAAGGCGAAGAAAGCTAAGGCTGGCGACGAGGAACCCGTTAATGTTGACCAAGCGCCCGATACCCCAAAAGATGATATCCTCGGTGCCCCTGCTGAGCAAGCGGCTCTCGGTGAGGAGCCAGTCGGCGTTGCTCAAGAAGACACCGAGGATGTTTGGGCTGAGTTGCCGACGAAGAAGTCGAAGAAGGAGAAGCGCAAGTCCAAGAAAGACGATCTGACAGGCAGCGAAGAGCCCTCCCAGCAGGCCCCTCCGCTTGAGCCCGAATCAACTGAGCGTTCTCTTGACGAGAACGCAATGCAAGTCGAACAGACGCCTGCTGGAGACCAAGACACTGTTGCTCCCGAGATCTCCACCGAGCTACCTGAAGTAAAACCAGCTGGTGAATCGACAACTGTAGACGAGAAGCGCGATCCGACGGCGCCTGCCTCATCTGGGCAAGACATCGACTTTGCCGCTACTCTTGCAGCCGGCCTCGCAGATTCCGGCTTCGACCCAAACCTCGTTGTTGACGACCCTGTGTTCCACCGTCGAGCTTTACCTCCTGGTGGCCAGGCTGAGGCGGACCCCGAAGAAGTCTTCACGACCAGCAGCAAGAAAAAGAAGGGCAAGGGCAAGAAGGCCCAGGATCCTTTTGCCGATGCGCCTTTGGAAGCCGAACAACCGGCTCCGATAGAGCAGCCTGCTGATGATTTCGACGCTACGCTTTCGAAGGGTCTGCAGGACAGCGGTTTTGATCCTGCATTGTTGGCTGGTACTGCTATGTCCGACAATCCAACGGCTGCCAACGACATCAATGACAACGAAGATGTCTTCTCCTTCTCCAAGTCAAAGAAGAAAAAGAAGGGGAAGAAGAATCAGCAGGCTGAAGACGAGCTGCCGCAGCCCGAGGCCGAAGGCTCACGCGAACTGCTTCCTGATGTCACGGCAGAGACCACCGCTGCTGCATCATCGCTCGAAAACGACAAACCCAAAGATACTGCAGCTGAGAATCCTCAAGAGACGTCACGCGACGAGGCGTTGCTTAGTGCCCCTGTCGAGGATACTAATCTCGTGCCGTCTGGGGACGCCCCTCAAGATGACAATCAACCTCTCCCAGAAGCCGGAGAGGAGGAGTGGGCAGCACCATCGAAGAAGAAGAAGGGCAAGAAGAATAAGAAGTCACAAGCCGCAGACGACTGGCCAGAGGAGGCTACACCTGCACCCGAGGTCGCCCCCGACAACAGCGATAGTACCCGCGACGTCACCACAGACCAGCCCGAGGCAGCTCAGCCCGCTCAACAAGATGTACCAGAGCCCCTGCCAGAGCAGCCGGCCGAGCCCGTTGAGGCTGCCGAAGACGAGTGGGCCGCTCCTGCGTCGAAGAAGAAAGACAAGAAGAAAAAGAAAAAGCAAGCTGCGGATTGGACCGAGCCGGAAGCTGAGACTCCTACCGTCGCAGAGGATGGAGCCCTCGCTTCTGCCGACTTGCCGAATGAGGCTGATGCGCAGGCAAAGTCTCTCGATGCCCCAGTTCTTGACGACCCTCAGCCACCCGTTCAGGCAGAGGCTACACCCGCGCCAGTGGAAGCTACAGAGCCTGCCGAGGACGAGTGGGCAGCACCTTCGAAGAAGAAAAAGGGAAAGAAGAGCAAGAAGACCCAGGACTTGTGGGCTGAACCTGAGAATCCTCCAGCTGATAGTGAGACTGCAACGCCAGCTCCCACTGACGCAGACAATGCGGGTCTGGCAAAACTGGATGAGCCAGAAACCCTTTCTCGCGAAATTGCTCCTGCCCCTGCCGATGACCTGTCAACCGCCATGGCTGTCGAACAACCCGCCGAGCCTGCTGCTGAGGCGACACCGGATGAATGGGCGTTGCCAAGCAAGAAGAAGGATAAGAAGAAAAAGAAGAAGCAAGGCCTTGCGGACGCCGAGACCGAAACGCCTCCTCCTGAGCCGACAAATGAGGCGGCCGAGGCACCCGCTTCGCTTGACGTTATCGTCGCGTCCGAGCCTACACCACAGGCAGCGGAAAAGATAGAGGGCGCTGGACTGACGATAAATGACCCAGTGGACCCTCTGACCGAGTCGAGTACAAGGGACATGGCGGCAGAAGCTCATCCTGTCAGTACTCATGAGCCCGAAGCCATGCCTACGGAAGCCAGTCCTGCGGCGGCTGATGAATGGGCTTTGCCAATCAAGAAGAAAAAGAAGTCCAAGAAGGGCGGTGCTTCAAACGCCGATCTGAATCCTTTCATTAGTGTTCCGAACGACTCGCCCGCGCCTACATCTACAACAGACACGGCCGAGGCTTCAGCAGTGGAGGATGCCGACACTGCTTCACGGAGTGCTTTCACGGGAGGCGAGGAGATGGACGTTGACGAGATGGACAAAGCGTACAAGGCGTACAAGAAGAACAAGAGGAAGCAGAAGAAGCTGCAAGCCGCTGCATCTGGAGACAAGGAGGCCAACGACGACCAGACGCAACATGCGGGCGTTGAGCAGCAACCCTCCGATACTCGCGGACTGGACCTTGCACAAGACGCTCAGCCTGCCAGACAACCGAGCCCTTTCGCCAATGCCGAGCCGACGTGGTCCTTCGATCAGCTCAAGGATGACAAAAAGGACCCCATCGAAGGTAGTCGTGGGCTTTCTCACGCAGCGTCCCGAGGTAGCCTCACCAGTCGCAGATCTCAAGAACCTCTGCACGTTGACACTGCGAGTGCGCCAGCTCCGGATACAAACGTGTCGCAAGCTCACAATGACCCACAGCACGATGCTCTAGCTGGTGGTCATGGTCGCAACGCCAGTAACGACACTCCGCTGGAGCCTACTTCGAGAAACAGGGCTTCTTACCTCTTCCAATCACCGGCGCCGAACGTGGAGCCTGCCGTGGCCAATACAAGCGCCATCCGCACGCCAGAGCAGCGAGGCGACGCCAATGACTATTTCCACTCGCGCGGCATCGACCCAGCTCGCGACCAACCTGAAGTAGGCAATACGGTGGCACCCTCCGCTGACCCGTTGAGTCCAAGGGCACCTCTGGGTGTAATACCGGAGGAGTCTGCCGCTCACAAGAGAAGCCTCGGCGATGCAACTAACATCACGCCGATGGAGCCGGCAGGCAAGACGCTCAGGCGCACCGAGACGCCCAAGTCGATGCGCGAGCAAGGATCCTCCCCTTCGGCCAGCCGGGACGGACAGAGTGCGACGGCGAGGTCAGTCAGCACGCCAATGGGCGGACTTGGTCTCGGCCCGTTCGACGACGACCGCTCAGGCAAGCGAGTGGTTTCTGAAGGCCGGTCGCCGAGCGCGATGAGCAACCGCTCCAACTTCAGCGCCAGCCATCACGTGACGCCGGAGGATCGACGGCCGCTGAGTCGCGTCAGCAACGTCAGCAACCGCAGCGCGACGCCGACGCTGCGGAGAACCAACCTGTCAGGTGACCTTCGGGCCGCCAGCCGCGCTAGCAACCGGCGGGGTGAGGCGGGCTCGGGCTCTGCCGTGGGCGCGGGAGCTCGGGGCTCACCCAAAACAATTCCCTTCGAGCCTCCACCGACTCCGCCCTTGAACGACGAGGACGACGTTCCCGCCGGCGCAACCCGCGCTGCCGCTATGGCCGAAACATTCGTGAGTTTTGTTTATGATGAACGCACTTTACTATTTGATGCTAACACCACCTGCAGCAGGGCTATGGCGACGCGCAAGGGCCGTCGCAGGTCTCGCCTACGCGACCGCCAAGCATGCGCAAGCGACAGAGCATGCACGTGATGGACCTGGAGACTAAGCTGGAGCAACTGACTTCGGAGAATCGAGCTCTGCAAGAAGCTCAGCAAAGCCGCGGTCTGAACGACGGCTCGTTCGATGGAGGTGCCCAAGGCCTCCAACAGGCCCTCGAGGCTCGCGAGCTGCAACTGCGCGAGAAAGACAACGAAATCCACCAGATCCAGGCTATGCTCGAGCCTATGCAGCAGGAGATCAACAGGCTCGTCGAAATCAACAGCGGCCTTACCGAGGCCAACAGGAACCTTGTTGACGACACGAATGGACGCTACGCTACTCTCCAGACCGAGCATGCCAACGCCACCCAGCAGTGGCAGGACACGACTCGTGAACTCGAGAGCATGCGCGAGGAGCACGGCAAACTGTCCAACGGTATGCGTGATGCCGTCGCCGCTCAACTCAGCACCGCTCTCGCGGAGAAGGACCATGAGATCCGCAGGCTCAAGGAGGAGCTCACAGAAGCCACCGAGCGTATTCGTGCCCTGCAGGTTCAGATTCAGTCTTCCAAGACCAGCGACTTCCTCAACATCCGCGATGAGGACTACTTCGACGGTGCGTGTCAGAAGCTCTGCCAACACGTCCAGCAGTGGGTGCTGCGCTTCTCCAAGATGTCCGACAACCGCATCTGTCGCCTGTCTAGCGACCTGAGAGACGAGAAGATCGAAGCACGCCTCGACAACGCTCTCCTGGACGGCATGGACGTCGACAAGCTACTCGGCGATCGTGTTCGCCGCCGCGACGTCTTCATGTCCGTCGTCATGACCATGGTCTGGGAGTACGTCTTCACTCGCTACCTCTTCGGCATGGACCGCGAGCAGCGACAGAAGCTCAAGGCTCTCGAGAAAACCCTAGGCGAAGTCGGCCCCCCACGCGCAGTCGCCCAATGGCGCGCCACCACCCTGACTCTCCTCTCCAAGCGACCCGCATTCTCCAAGCAATGCGCGCTCGACACCGAGGCCGTCGCGCACGAGATCTTCGGCGTCCTCTCCGCCCTCCTCACCCCGCCCTCCGGCTCCGAGCAGCAGCTCCTCACCTCCCTGACCAAAGTCATCGGCGTCGCCGTCAACCTCTCCGTCGAGATGCGCACCCAGCGCGCCGAGTACATCATGCTCCCGCCGCTGCAGCCCGAGTACGACACGAACGGCGACCTCGTGCGCAAGGTGCACTTCAACGCGTCGCTGATGAACGAGCGCAGCGGCCTCTTCACGTCCAACGAGGCGCTCGAGGCCGAGCGCGCCGTCGTCAAGATCGTCCTGTTCCCGCTCGTCGTCAAGAAGGGCGACGAGTTCGGCGAGGGCGAGGAGGAGATCGTGGTTTGCCCCGCGCAGGTGCTGGTGCATAATGATAATGGCAAGAACAGGAAGGTCGTGAGGGTCATGAGCGGCGCGATGGAGATCGATGATCCCAGGAGGAGTAGGCAGAGTTTGCTTTCGGGGGCGGGGAGTATGCAGTTTTAGAGGGGTTGAAGGAAAGGGAGGGTGATGATTGTTTTGGGTACTGATGGCGTGGCGTTGATGGTGTTTTGGATTGGGGTTTTGGCTATGGGTTTAGATTGCATATACCCGAGACGATGGTATATAATTATTGCACATGAAATTTTGTTATTCCTCACCGTCGGTTCTGTTTTCAAATACGTGGATGGCTCAGGCACTGGTATACCGGCTTGTCGGCCACCATATAGAGATCGTCTTGTGTTTAGTGTCCTACCAAGGAGGAAGGTGAACAGGGGTGCAAGGCAATCGACGTGAATCTTGTATATCTTCGTGTACATGGTCAATCATACTTCGTTGCAACCTCGTCGCACACCTCGCACTCCAACTCTTCTGCCGTAACGTCATTACCGCCCCGTGCCGTTTCCCAAGTCCTGTTACCCTCCCCCCATCACCCTTCCCCACCCCTCCCTGAATCTACCTCACATAACTCCCCCTCGTCGTCCGCACGTAATCCACGCTCCGCCCGCTCCGCCTCGGCTCCGTCTCGACGATCCGCGTGCGCGACACGCTGCGCCGGCTGTAGTCCGGCTGCCGCGAGGGCCGGTGGTGGTGGTGCACGTGCGCGTAGTGCGGCCCGCCTTGGTAGTTGGAGACCGGCCGCGGGGCGTCGTAGTCGTAGCCGCGTCGGACGGTCGTGCGGTCGGAGCGTCGGGGGGTGGTGATGAGGCACATTGTTGTTGTTTTTTCTTGTTGTCGAAGACTGCTGGGTGGGAGGGGGGGTTTGCGAGTGGTGGGCTGCTGGGGGAGCGGTTGGGTTGCGACGCTGGTGTGCGATTGTTGAGGGAGCTGGATGCGATGGAGAGAGGTGGGTAGGTGGGATGTCCGCGGGAGGTAAATCGCCTACATACTCTTCGCCCAGCCTCTCGTCATCTATCCATCTATACCTGCCTCACCTAGCTCGCTTTCCCGTCAGCTCGCCCGCGCGGCTTGCGCCTCCACACTCGTCAGCAGGCTTGCGAGCTGAAGCGACGGCCGGCGGGATCCCCGGGTTGCTTGCGCGTTGCGTCATGGGTGTTGAGGCTGCGGCTGGTAGAAACGGGACGGGAGGAACCCTGGTTTTGTGGTGGGGGTATCCCTGCTAATAAATATAGAGGGGGATGAGGATAAGGAACCATGCGATTGGCAGCGATTGGATGGTCATCGCGCGAGCGTGTGCGAGAAGGATCGGATTGAATGGGAGATGTGGTTGCGGAGGAGTATTTGTTGGAAGGAATCGTGCCAATGTCAACATTCGAAGGCTATATAGCATTTGCTCAATCTCGTAAGTCCATTCGGGACTGAGAACCTCACTTCTCATCATCATCACAGCTTACTGCTCGCCTTTTCGCAACCCACACACCCCTCGCCATCCACCTTCGCCGCGCCAGCGCTCTGGTGGTGCGCGTCGGCCAGCAACGTGCTCTTGTTGAAATCCTGCGTGCTGGGCGGGACGTCGATGGCCGGGTTGCGGGTGAAGAAGTTCACCGGCTTGAAGCTGACCTTCAAGACTTCGCAGGGCATGACGGGGAAGTCTTCGATGCGCGGGACCTGGTGGGGTGTTAGTGAGGTCTGACTATGGTCGGAGGAAGTCGGGGCTCAAACTTACATGGTTGATACCAAACTGCACGAACAAAACAAGATCATCGTCGACAATCCTCTCCCCGCGCTCCGCCCAGCTGCGCACACCGGTGCCACCGCGCGACTGGTTCGTGTACTTGCCGCCAGCGTACAGCTCGTCCTCGCGGTACTTGACGGCGTAGATGTTCCTGTCGGAGAACTCGGCGCGCTTATAGTTGAAGCTGTCCTTGTCCGACAGGATCTTCTGGAACGGCGGCGCGTGGATCTTGTACGCGACGGGCTTGCCGTTGACGGGGTTTCGTACGTCCGCATTCTGGATCTTGAACGTGCGGTTCGCGTCCGGGTCGAGGTCGTAGCCGCCGGACGTCTCGACGAGCGTCTCGCGCGTGAAGTAGCCCGTGCCGTGCGGGTTGAAGTCCGAGCGCGGCATGGGGTGCGCTTCGTCGTAGACGAGGCGGTTGCGGTGACCCTCGAGCATGGGGTCGACGCGCAGGGAGAAGATGTGCTGGTGGTGGGTTGCGAGGACGCCCGGGTGCACGACGGTGCCCCAGGGGACGTCGAGGCCGTCGTCGATGGGCTGCGTGCTGAGGATGCCGGTCGCGCGGACTTCGTAGGTCCATTCGCCGGCTTGGTTGAACATGAAGGCCAGGATGTACTCGTAGTTGGAAACGGTGATACTGGGTGGGATTAGTCGGTGCGAGGTCTTTCAGGGAGGATGCGGAGACTTACATGCTTTGCAGAACGAGCTCACGTTGACGGACGACTGCTGCACGACCGGTGCGGTAGTTGGTGTGCTTCCAGCCGATACCGCCATCCTGTTCGTGGATGCACACGACGTTCGGCATGTCCAGAGGCTCACCCTTGTCGTCGTTCAGGACCGCGCTGAGATACTGAATGGTGCCAAGGCAGTCACAGCCAAGCTTCAAGTCATTGGCCATGATACCGGCGCCAGCGTCACCCAGGTCGAAAGCAGACTTCTTGTGAAACGGGTGTCGCGGATCGGCGTAGGGGATGTTCATGTCAGAGAGCGAAAGGCGGTAGAACAAAGGACGGCCCTCGTAGCACACATTGTAGAGCACCATGCCCTCACGCATGTTGAATCCAACGCGGAACGACCACTTCTGCCACTCGATGGTCTGAGAAGTGCCTTCCTGCGTGACCGAAAAGCTGACACCCTCAGGCTGGACGACATTCAACGGCTTGAGGTCTTTCCTCAGTTCCTGATGTTCGGCAATGTATTCGTTTGCAGGCTTCGGCTTCCACGCCCCCGGCTCGGCGATGGTGTTGTCTTTGCCAGTTGGCAGGTAATCGATGCGGATGACTTTCATCGTGACTGGATCGACCACGGGCGAGATCGGAAGAGGAAGGGCGTAGTGGTTGGAGTCGGCCTCTGACGCGTTTTGCGGGTCCCTCATGTACATGAAGGTCTGCCAGAGGCGTTCGTCGTCGCCGACACCATCAGCGCCTGTAAGAAAGGTCAGTACCAGGCAAATTGTAACTTCCATCAATCGTAGAGAAGAATACCGTAGATCCACGGATCGATGACTATTTGCGATCCTTCCGGCAACTGCAACTTAGCAATCGCAGCCTTGACGCCCTCATCCTCGAGAGCCAGACGCTCGATGGCGACAATCTCTTCCCCGTCGCCTGGAGCGTGGAGGTTAGGTCCCAAGCGGACGTTGTACTCGACGGCGCCGGCGGTCAGGTTGACAACAGCTTCATGAAATTTGTTCTAGACTTGCGGTCAGAGGGAAGCGAAAGGAACCCCAATCTCACAAGGAAGCTTACAGTCTTCCTAATATAGTATGTCACCATCGCCCGTCTGTCGATCCCGGGGAGTGACTGGCCATTGGCTTCCGCCTCGATGTAGGGGACGACTTCGGCCTTCGCTGGCTCCTGGAGAGTGATGCATTTGAAGTGAAGATCTGTGTCTGCCGGCCATTGCGCTCGGATGAACGAGACGGCTTGTTTGATTTCGTCTGCGCTGACGGGTGCCAGAGGATGTGTGGTCATCTGTTTCGCTACCCGAATGGGCAGGGAGGGCGAGACGACGTCGGTGGCCATGTCGATATTCCCCACGGTAGATTAGAAGTTGCTGTTAATGGGACCTTCTGCTATGTGTTCAAGTTCAGGTGCGATCCTGACAGCTGCAAGATCGTCTATGTGAATCAATCAAGTCTCGTTCAACACTTTTGTGATAGATCCGGTGTTTGGTGGAAAAGAGAGATGGTTCATTGACACACAGCCAGCGAAGGACAGTTTTTGAACGCAGTAGGGTGTAACAACATCAGCAGATAGCAAGAAGGATAACCGGCATGATAAGTACATACCCGTCTCCATAGCCGCTGGGAGCTGTGAAGCTGGCCTTCAATTGGCCATGATGTGAGGGGAACTTTACCAATGAGGCAGGTGCTTGCGATATCGAGGACATGGTCTTCGAGCTTTAGCGATAGGCCAACTCTCCAAGCGACAAACCTTCACACGTGGAGAATGGGCATGCTCAGACCTGCTTTATCAGCTGATCCTGTGATAGATTCATCAACTGTAGCCGTCCTAGCGACCAGTGAGAGACCTGTCTGTAGCAGGCTGACGGCGTCCGCGGCCTCCGTGCGAATCTCACAAATATTACCAGATTCGTACTGGTATCTTCTCGCAGCCAACAATCGCATATCTGTGATGTTGGCGTGCGGACAGAAGACTTGACAGGCCTGAGCATTGCCAAACGCGAGGTTACATAAGCGCTAAACAAGACGGCCTGCGGGTCAGAAGAGCCAGTCCAATGGCAATACTCGTGGAGCTCGCCCTCAGCCGCGCTTATTGCCTGACGGATACCTGTCAGATGCTGGTCAAACATCAGGCCGAATGTTGCGCAGGACCTCGACGCATAACAGGCCGTTCAAGCACACGAACAGAATCGGGCGCCAATGCCGGTGTTTGACAGCACCTTTGCGTGCGAGTCGGCCACGAAAATGTACTCGGACATGCTCAGACCTCTGCTAATCGCTATGCATTGTGTCACGTGTTCTTCTTTGTTCAAAGAGGTTTTGCTGCTCTCCCACAAAGCCACGCGGTGTCATGCAAGTCAGCGTCGGCATTCAGTACAACCGGCCCCAATACCCAATATCCGCGGCGGCGCTATATCTCCGCAAAGCAGGAGATCGCTGGGACGCTATTGTTAGTACCCGCGCGTGGCTGATCTCCCCGGCGGGCAACGGGCGGCGGCAGCGGAAGGCAGAGGATTTCCCATGGGACGAGGATGGCGCCTTTGAAGGGTTTGACGAAGCGAAACGAGGCCCTGAAAATTCACCGGAAGTGCGTGCAGACGGGCGACCAGGTGCAGGCCGTGAAGACGGAGTGGTAGGCATCACCGTGGCAGCGGCCGCGGTATCACATGTCTTACTATTAGACGGCGTCGAGCTCCCCGGGGCGGGCGCTCCGCAGTCGTTCAGCCACGCGGCGCTCCAGCGCCCGAAGGGAGTTGGTGCGTGTCGCTGTCTTGCTGGCAGCAGCGGCGTCTGAGTGCAGACGTAATACTCCGCCCGCGCTGGGTCCCGGCAACGCCAACAACTGCCTTTCGTCTCCGCCCACGCCTGCGCGCAGTGCCATCAACAACAACATCCTCGCCCTCCACCACCTCCCCCTCACATCGCCCCCCTCCATCCCGCTCCCGCCCTCCAGCGTCTCTTGACCACCTCGACGCGCGACATCCTCTCTGTCTCCTCTGACGACACCGGCCAATCCTCCCCGACCCGCTCTTGAAAGTACCGCCAACATGCCGCTTTGCGGAGGCTCGAAGACCGTGCAGCGCAAGCTGGTCCTACTGTATGTCCCTACGGATGCGCATACACCCGCGCATGCAAGTCTCAGGCTGGAACAACATGGCTAATGCCCGCTGTACAGAGGCGACGGTGCTTGCGGCAAAACATCATTGCTCAATGTCTTCACCAGAGGTTACTTCCCAACAGTCTAGTAAGCATGCGGCTTCCACATTCCACCCCGATAACACGTCACCTGACAGTCCCTCCCACAGCGAGCCCACCGTCTTCGAGAACTACGTCCACGACATCTTCATCGACAACACGCATGTCGAGCTCTCGCTATGGGACACCGCCGGCCAGGAGGAATTCGACCGCTTACGATCGCTCTCCTACGACGACACCCACGCCATCATGCTCTGCTTCAGCGTCGACTCGCCCGACTCGCTCGAGAACGTGGAAAGCAAATGGGTCGGCGAGATCGCGGAGAACTGTCCCGGCGTGAAGCTGGTGCTGGTCGCGCTCAAGTGCGATCTGCGCGAGCAAGAGAAGGACGACCGGGAAGACGGCCGCGAGCCCAAGAAGCCCACCATCGACTACAAGCAGGGCCTCGCGGTCGCGGAGAAGGTCAAGGCGTTACGGTACCTGGGTACGTTGTGGCGCACAAGTCGCAGCGCGCGCGCGACAAATCCACCCGCGCAAAGCACACCTTAACTAACGCCTCATCACAGAGTGCTCCGCAATGAAGAACCGCGGCGTGAACGAAGCCTTCACCGAGGCCGCGCGCGTCGCCCTCACGGTCAAGAACGCCAAAGGCGACAAGGACAGCACTTCCTGCTCCGTCATGTGAGCGCGCCCGCCGGCCGAAGAACCAACCAGCCACACCTTCGAGGACGCGCCCGACCGCAACGCCGCGCATCTCTTTTGTATCGATGCAACAACAACCACCAACATATACCCTCGACCGTTTCTGTCGTACACCCATCTACATGGCGTCGGAGTTTCTTGATTTTTTTTTCTGCTATTTTTTACTTTTCGGGTGCGAGGGCGTGCGAACAAAAGTCGCTAGCGAAGGGAGGGGCGATAGACGAGTTTTGTCTGTTTGCTGCCTCTTATCTTTCTCTGCGCGTGCTTTGAACAACGATCTCAGCTTTGAGCGGAGGATCTTCTTGTGGTTATTTTACGCTTCTGCTTCCAGCGACGGTGCTGGGGGATTTGGCGAGTTTGCTGGGATTTGCTTGTTTCAGGGAGCGCATTTTGCTCGTACGAGGTGGGAGGGAGATAGGCGCTGGTATCTCGACTGTTGCCGCGTGTGAGGCGCGTTGAGCATTCTTACTTCCACCCAATGCAGACTTGTTCACCGATTGTATTTCTCAGCACTTTTCACCTTTTGCAAGGTGAGATCGATGCGAACAGCTTGCTGCGGACGGCCATGATCTGGTGTTCAGACGGGCGCGTTTCTAGCTTCACTCCATCGGCAGCATGATGATCTGATCTTCTATGGTAGGTTGGTTCATTGACAGACCTCACTCTGTCGCAGTCGCAGAGTCGCTCGCTGTCTGTCCCTGGAATGACTCCAGACTTCCGACACCGTACGCGCTCGCGGCTGCAACATCACCGACAAGCTGAGCAACCGAGCCAATCGCGCGGAACTCACAAGCATAAGGTATATATTGAGCACAATATACACTATCGATAAGCGCGCATCTAAAACCCCTACCTCTGCGCGCCCGACGCATCCAAGACCTCCAGAGCCAACCTACTATAGCACGTCTTCATACCCCAGCCAAACACCCCAAGAAACTCCCAAGCCCGCTCAAGACTTTAGCGATGCAACGCTGCCTCTCCTCCAGCACGCGCTTCCGCCAAACACAGCAGGTGTCAAAACGACCCTCTAGGCGCGAGCTTGCAATGCCCACCTAGGTGCTGATAACGTGCTGCGAGCGCGATATGGCGTGCAAAGGTCGCCAAGACTCCGCAGCAGTCGCTCGAGAGATAGATGACTGCTGTGCGTTTTTGCATGATATGGCGTCAAGCGGGCCTGTGCTGGTGATTGTGCGCTGGGGGCGGGTTGCGTGCGCGCGAGGGATGGGTTGGTGTGCTGGGGTTGGGTGGGAGTCGTATAAGAGCTGTAGGGAGAGCGCGCGGGTGTTCTTAGGATGGTAGGTAGTTTGACTGATTTCGTTCTTGTTCATCGTTCTACCGGGATCTATCAGCAGCTATGGCAGACTACGAAAAGGACGACGTGACAGCTCGGACGCTCTCGCCGGCCGGCGAGGCGGTTTTCAAGACTGGGAAGCTGGAGTTCGTCGCTGAGCAGGGAGAGAACGGCTCCAAAACGACGTATCAGGAAGCCAGCGGGGCGCCGGTCGAAGCGCATTCGCCGCTGGGCACGAGGGTGCAGTGGTTCACGATCGTCTTTTTGAATCTGGGGCAGATGATTGGGACGGGGGTGTTTTCGACGCGTGCGTATTGCTTTCAGACGATGGAGTTGGGGAACGGAACGCTGATTCTAGTACAGCTGGTTCGATCCTGAAAGGAACTGGCTCAGTTGGCCTGTCGCTGATGTACTGGCTCATTGGATTCGTCGTCTCGTTGGCCGGTCTGGCTGTGTATCTTGAGCTGGGATCGTACTTTCCGTCTAGGTCTGGTGCCGAAGTTGTTTATCTCGAGCAGGCGTATCCGCGGCCGAGATATTTCTTTCCGGTTGCGTTCGCTGTGCAGTCGGTGATTTTGTCGTTTAGCAGTAGTAATGCTATCGGTAAGTCTTCCGTGGATGTAGTTAGCGTTGGTGTATAGCTGATGAGAAATTGGACAGTGCTGGCGACCTATGTCTTCCGCATGGCTGGCCGGGAGGGCACAGCGTGGGAACAGAAAGGTGTTGCTATTGCGGGCTACACGCTTGCAGTCATTTGTAAGGTTCTCGATTGCCTTTACCAGTCTAAATACAAGCTGACAGCCATGCAGTGGGCATCTCCAGCAACAGGCTCTCATTGTTGTTCTCAGACGTCGTTGGGTTCATTAAACTCGGGACTCTAGTCTTGTAAGTGGAAGACGCAACCAGCTTGCGACCATCGGCTGATTGATCAAATCAGCATCAGTATCACAGGCCTCGTAGTCCTGGGCGGCAACACCTCCATCGCTGATCCTTCTGCAAATTTTCGCGATGCTTTTGCCGGAACATCAAGTGACGCCAACGGACTAGTCAACGCCCTGGTCAGAATCACGTTCTCCTACCAGGGATTCCAGAACTGCTTCAATCTCATGAATGAAGTCAAGGTAACTCTTTCTGCGGTCTCTTCTTGAAGACTGTGATACTGAACTTGTCGTCAATAGGACCCGATCAAAACTATGAAGAAGTCTGCGCCAATTTCGTTGCTTGTGGTCGCAATCCTATACATGCTTTGCAACGTGGCGTACTTTGCAGCTGGTGTGGAGGACAAAACCCTTTTAATGGATGGCTGATGCTGACCTTCGGCCAGTTCCCAAAGAGGACATCATGACGGCGAACACAACTACCGCCAGTCTCTTCTTCACGGCCGTCTTTGGTTCCCAGGCTGCCAAGGGCTTGAACATCCTGGTAATCCTCTCGGCGTTCGGAAACCTCGTGACAGTCCTCATCGGCCAGTCCAGAGTCATCCGTGAAATCGGCAGACAGGGCGTGCTGCCATACCCCAAGTTCTGGGTCACCACCAAACCCTTCGGCACCCCCATCGGCCCCTACCTGCTCAAATGGACAATGACAGTCATCATGATCGTCGCACCGCCCGCCGGCGACGCCTTCAACTTCGGCAAGTGCCCCAGACCACACCTCACTCCTCGCTCAATCCAAGCACACCAGCTAACAGCCAGCCATCAGTCGTCGACCTCCAAAACTACCCCGAATCCGTCTTCTTCTTCCTCATGGCCGTCGGCCTGTACCTGATCCGCCGCCAGCGCCGCAACCTCGGCATCGAACGCTCCGAGTTCAAGGCCTGGGACGTCGCCGTCGGCCTGTTCATCCTCGTCAAGCTGCTGCTGCTCGCGATGCCGTGGGTGCCGCCGAAGACGGGCGCGAATGGCGGGTCGGTGAGCTTTTGGTACGCGACGTATTGCGTTACGGGGCTTGCGATGTGAGTGTTCTGTTTTTAGGGGAGGGTTTTGCTGGGATGCAGCTGACGACGATCTTTTAGCATTGGCGTTTGCGGAGTGTATTACTACTTCTGGATCTATCTGATTCCAAAGCATAAGGGGTACGCTATTCGGCAGAAGCGAGTGGTGTACCAGGAGGACGGCGCCGTTACGCATCAGCTGGTTAAGGTGCCGAATGCCGAGCTTGAGAAGTGGGATTCGGAGCATGATGCTAATGGGAATAAGTTGTTCTGATCGTTGATGCGATCAGTGTCACTGGAGACAATGGTCCTACTAATGGCCCCGGACTCATTGAGGTCGAAACGGAGGGCGGGAAGTCGACGAGTACTTCCAGTGCATACAACATTAGCGAAGCATGCTCGATGAAGCATGTTCGATCCTTTCCTCCGAATAATCGTTGCATCGGAGAGAACACTGTGGATTATCCGGTCACAAGATTTCCATATATTTTCTTTCGTGAATGGAGCGATCCATGCCGTGCAGTGTACTGAGGCAAAAGCCGCTTCAGGGGCAAAGGCCAGTGACTCAGTAGTGAACGCGGATACATGACTGACGAAGAATAGCAGCACGTGTTCGCGAGCAGGCAGAGTCAGTGGATCGCATGATCTGCGTGACTCTGCGATTTTAACCGAAGCGCGAATGACAATTGGCCCGCAGGCTGCTGCGGACCCTGAGGCGTGGCGGGCGATGGCGGCTCTGCTGCAGATTGAAAGTCTCCAACTTTCAACACAAAAAGAATCCCCGACCAAGCGCCAAGCCCCGGTCTCGCAGGCTGAGTCAAGAAGGCAAGCAAACAAGTCGCCCAGTGCCTATCAGAGTTATAATCACCATAGCACTTCTCAGTACTTTCAGAGCCACCTGAAATCACTAAGAATCATGGCGCCGAACTCGCGCATTATCCTGACCCGCCACGCTCAGGCAGAGCACAATGTTGACTTGGATTATACCAGTCCGTCAAGACCACAGTGACCGCGACCGCCACATACGATCACCGCTAACATATCACGCAGTCCTCGACGCGCCTCTGACGCCCCTGGGCAAGAAGCAGGCAGCAGCCATGGCCCCCCAGGTCGAGAAGCTCCAGCACGAAGCCGAACTCGTCGTCACTTCGCCCCTGAAGAGGACTCTCCAAACCACCAAGCTCGCATGGGGCCCCGCCGTCGAACGACTCGGTATCGAAAACGTCATCTGCCTTCCCCAAGCTCAAGAATGCAACGCCCACCCCTGCGACACCGGCAGCCCACGACAAGTCCTGGAGAACATGCCCGAATTCAACGGTTTCAACCTCGAGCTCCTCGTCCCCGAATGGACCTCCAAGCAGGGTTTCTGGGCCGCCGACGCCGACTCGCTGCAGAACCGCGCCAAGTGGGTGCGCCAGTGGCTGAGAAACAGGCCCGAGCAGACCATCGTGCTCGTCGCGCACGGCGACGTCCTCAGGCGCATCACCGGCACTCCGGCCGGCCCTTCCAACTACATGTGGAAGAACGCGGAGGCCAGGATCTGGGAGTTCGACCCCAAGACGGTCGACTCCGACGAGTGCTGGCTCTACCAGCGCGAGGACGTCGCTGCTGCTGGCGGCTACGGGCCGACGTCGACGGAGATGGACCTCGAGAGCAACTGAGGGCAGCAGCGAAGTGAAGAGAGAGGGACCGCCTGGCTTGCATGGGTTGGATAGATAGCACATGAATTCTAACGCGTTTATGGCCGAGTCCTCCCTGCATGAATATAGAAGTCTACAGATGAAGCAATTGGTACTGGCCCCGGCGACGGGGGAGTTGCGCTCGCACGTTGGTGCACGTAGACTTTCGGGCCAATTCAACGTTCCGCCGTGCATGATTGAGGTCATTGATTGCATTTCGGAGTCCGGCCGTTTTGGCCACTCCACCATAACGTGACCAAATATAACATTTCTGCCATCGACTGACTTCACTTCTCTGAGTGTATAGCGGATAGCTACATCGCCTTGGTAGTGCAGGCACGAGCGAACGTCATTGGTGCGACAGCCGAACGCGATGCAGCCACATCTGCGGGCTGACACAGCGGGGACTTCCTGGCCAGGAAGTAGTCTTCAGCTCGCTGCCGCTCTTCTCCTCGCCGTCATCCTCAGCCTTGTCGCCAACTTGCTCTGGACTACGCGTGAATATCACGCTCGCATACAAAATGCCCAAAACACCGCCAAAGGAAAATCGAGCCCTGTCCCGGTGATCCCATATACGATACCTGGCCTCGGCTCGACGATCTCCTTCTCAACGCAGAAAGTTGGCACCTACTGGCGATGGGTTTTCGCCGAGTGTCAGCGCAAAGGTATCGATGCTGTGTCAATTTTGCTGAACGGCAAGAAGACGCATTTCATCGCCACGCCTGATGGCGTCGCGAGCACGTTCAAGAGCCGAGCGCTCACGCGCTTTGAGCTGGACCGTCAGCTGGGGACGAACTCGCTTGGGATGACGAAAGACGATGCTCTTAGAGCATTCCCTTCTGATCTGGATCCGAAGGAGTCGCTTACTACCGAGCGGATCCATTCTAATATGCTGCTGTCGGCTTCGGCTGTCAACACTTTGACGAGCAAGTTTATCGAGGTCTTTCAGCAGAGACTCTCGAACGTAAAGGCAGGCGAGAACGGTATCGAGGTCAATCTGTACGAATGGCTGCGCGAGGAACTCTTCCACGCTTCGATCGTCTCGCTCGGCGGCACCAAGCTCCTCGAAATGTTCCCCGACATCAGCAGCGACTTCTGGACCTGGGACGAGGGCCTCATCGGCATGCTCTTCGGCACGCCCCGACTATTCGCATGGTCCGCCTACGCAGCCCGCGACTGCCTAGTCGACAAGCTCTCCCAATGGCTCTCCGCCGGCTACGCCCAGCCCATCGACGGCAGCGACCCGGACTGGGAACCCACCTTCGGCGCGAGAGTCATGCGCAAGCGCCACGAATACTACGCGCAGCAGCAAATGACCCTCCGCGGCCAAGCCAGCGCCGACCTGATCTTCTTCGGCGGCATCCTGACGAACGCCATCCCCGCCGCCGGCTGGATGCTCGCGCACATCCTGTCGCCCACGAACCCGCCCGAGCTGCGCTCCTGGGTCATGGACGAGATCCAGTCCGCGCGCAGACCCGACGGCTCGCTCGACGTGCCCCTCCTCGCCTCCCGCCCCTTCCTCAACTCCCTCTTCCACGAAGTCCTCCGCGTCTACGTCGACCTGCTCATCGTGCGCCAAGCCGACGCCGACGCGGCAATTGGCCCGCACGCAGTGCGCAAGAACGAAATGGTCATGGCGCCCTCGTGGCTCTCGCACCGAAACCCGGCGCACTTCGCCAAACCCGACGCGTTCGATCCCGCGCGCTTCCTGGTCGAGGATCCCGAGACGGGGAAGCTGGTGTTCAGCACCGCGGGGCTGGGCGGGAAGTTTTTCCCGTTCGGCGGAGGGCACTATATGTGTCCTGGAAGGACGTTCGCGAAGCAGGAGGTGCTGGGCGCGGTGGCGGTGTTGCTTTTGGAGTTTGAGGTGGGGGTTGTGGAGTTTGTGAGGTCGGATGGGGTGGGTGTTGGGATGGGGGCGGAGGGGTTTCCGGGGTTGAAGAGGGGGTTTGCGGGGAATGTGGTTGTGGGGTTGGAGGGGGATGTGAGGGTTAGGATGAGGAGGAGGACGAGCGCTTGAGGGATACCGGACTGGAAGGACGCCATCTATTGGTATTATCGTTGACTGGGAAACAACACGACCAAGCACGACCTAAGCACAATACACAAACGCCCGCGCTGAAGTTCAGTAACGATACCTGGCACCCGAATCACAATCATATGTCCCCTGCCTCATCAAAACCACGTTTCATCGATCTTCGCGACCCCTGTCAGTCCGAAACGTCGAGAACGCGTCGAGGCTCAAGAGCGAACGTCATAGGAATCCAGTTGTTGGGCCAGATTGAAGTCGCAGTGTGATCAATGAAGAAGTAACCTTGTTGGTGTAGCGGTGGGCGGTTCGCAAAACGCCATGGAATGGTGTTGTGCGTAGGAAGCAGAGAAGGGCTGCGTTGCCGCCTTTGTTGGCGCTGGCCTATGTAAAAGGTCGCAAGTCAGATAACGATCAGTCGTGGCCCCGTGGGAGTTCCATCGCTCAGATCGTACCTCTGCCGATTTTCCAAGCGATCCAAATGCCAAATATTGTGATTATGGTTCCTAGAATACCGAAGAGGACTTGCAAGATGCTTTCCTGCTGCATTGTGGCCTTGTAGCTGAAGCGTGGTACGCCGAAGCCAGCGGGGAATGGAAGCCAAGAGCAAGGTGACTATTGCAAAGCAGTTCGCTCGCACAGGGCACCAAGGTCGAGCCTTTTAGGTCTGAGGTAGAATTAGTCGTTTGTCTTGAGAGTTGCGTCGTGGCATGTTCGAAAAACTTCGAATATTTCAAGTACGTCTGGCGAGTTTAAATACGATCGATATCATATCGCACTCCCGCCGCAAGGGAACCCTGACACGCCCCCTGGCAAGCGAGAGAGACAACAATTTGCCTGGGCTGCGGCAGCTCTGGGCATCTCGCTAAGGACTCCGCAGATCCAAGGTGCGCTGCCTGGCAGTAAGGCGTTCCTGCTTTAGTGCCTCCGGTCCGGCACCTACCGACGCGCTTGTGCCCACGTATTGCGGCTCCTGCCAAACCGCAAGATCTTTCTTTCTAGTGGTGCCTTGACAGCCCGGTCATGTCATATCACTAGCCGAGCAATTCTATGGGCCTGTCCCTTGATGCCTCTTGAATAACGCGCGATCTGTCTCTGCATGTATGGCAGCGTGAGACTGCTGGGTGACATGTGCTCGGGCTGACACGTCCTCGCGTTGCCCCCACAAGCCCTTGAATGGAACTTGAGAGGTGGCGCAGAGGTGGCGTAAGGGTACGCCTCGGGACTTCTCTGAAGAGCTTCTCATGTTTTGTAGTAATTTTGTATACGTGACTGCGATGAATAATTTATACAACCACAGATGGATGCCCTCAGTGCAAGGCGAGCGGCAGACCTGATCGCAATCGTGTGCAAGATCGGCCCATCGCTTGTGCCGCATGCTTCAAAGCCGATCCGCCTGGAGAAAAAACTTGCTAAGGAACAATGGCCATGAGTACGCCACGCAAAGTGTCACGAAATGAAAGAACGCTCGTAAGGTATAAGTATAGAAAGCTTTGGGGTGAAACAGTAAATGAGAACAATCGGCCGCAGACGAAGTGGATCTAGCATGGTAGAAGCGTCAGCACGTTGGCAGATACACGAGGTGATCGCACCGAAGTAGAAATATCAAGAGAACGGACCTTCACATCGAAGCGTAGAAACGATGTCAAGACACAAGTCCGAAAGTGACAAGCAAAATTATGACGGACAGGTAGCCGCGCAGGCGGCGACCGTCCATCGGCGGATCTCGGCCGTTTGGCAAGTATCGCACGATTGTTTCTGGGACGCGAGTGTCGTGCAAGGGCAGCAATGGAAGCTGCTGCTGATCCCATCTCCTCAAAGCGACTATAAAGCATCATTAACCTTTGATCTTCTAACTCTTGGCGCCTTTCGGCGGCAATACCTTTCGCTGTATGCCAGGTGACGTAGGTACCGAAAGAGGTGAGCATTAAGCCGAGGGCACCAACGACTAGCTGCAGTCTGTCACCGAGATCCATTGCGCGAGTGTGCTAAGTCCTTCAGATTAAATTCAAAAGTTATTGATCTTAGTCGGGTCGGGCCAAAGTCAAAAGTGAAGGGAGAAAGCAAGAACGACTCAAGAGAAGCGCAAGGCTCTATTAGTTATATGTTCGGATTCCAGAGATACTGCGCTGCGGAAGTAGTCGTAAGGCAGTGCCTCGTGGCGCGGCTTAAAGAATAAAGTCGGCTAACCCGCGCGCAACTCCCTCCGCTTCCGATGAGATTTTGTTTGAGTCGGGTCTCGTTTCGAATAGTAGGCTTTACAACTGACCTATCTCTCTTGGAAGCTTCTAGGCTTTCCGCCGACTCGGTGCTTGTATCACCGGAGGTTCATGAGCAGTTGTATCATCCGCGCGGGATATTAGGGGACGCAATGGCATCAAGCTTCGCGTGCGAAGCGTCTGTAATGTGACAGCCACTCATGATATGGCCGTATCGTGGTAGAGCGGGTCTTTCCACATAGCACATGTAGCTTCTCGCGGGCTGCCAAAGACCGCGCTTTGGAAGTTCGGTATACGCGCATAAGCCGAAGAAACAATGCGGGTAAGGCCATCTGCGGGGCTGGACTGGCAGCGTGAGGCTGAGACGATCAGCGCCCAGGCGAGACTTTCCGTGCTTCTTCTGTATGCTCATCAATTTCATTCTTCGAACGATCATGTCGTTATCAACGTCCCAAAAACCTGCCCAAAACCTAGTTTCCCTTCAGGGAGTATCCGCAACCCTGTACACAAGCTTAACACCGCTAACCTTACCCTGCCTCAGCTGCTCCAAGCCGTCCAGCACGCCCACGAGCCCGCCCTTGCCGACCTTCGCCGGGTGCATGGTGATCTGCTGGCTGGCGACGAGCTTCGTCGCCAGCTCCCAGAACTTCTTGCCGAACTCGAAGTCCTCGGGCTGCGCGGGCATGTCCATGCCGCCGGCCCACTTGAAGTGCTCGCCGATGAAGGTGTAGCCGAGCGTTGCCTGGGATTCGTGTTAAGGGGGAAAGATGAGTTTGTTTGTTGTCGGGAGCTGGGAAATACCTTGTTCTCGACATCGGTGCGGTCGTGCTTAGTGGGCAGCAAGTAGAGGACCTGGCCGCCCTGGGAAGAGATGGAGTTCGCGCAGATGTTCGGCGACGCGCCCTCGGAAATGCAATCGAAGGCGCGCGTGAGCTTGTCGCCCGTGAACTCGCGGATCTTCTTCGCGCAATCAGGGTCGTTGTAGTCGAACGCCTCCGCGGCGCCGAGCGCCTTGACGAAGGGGAAGTTGCGCGGGCTGCACGTCGTGACGACCTGGCAGCCGGACAGGATCGCGAACTGGATCGCCAGGCTGCCCGTCGCGGTGCTGCCGCCGTAAATGAGGATCGGGTAATTGGCCTTCTCGCCGGCGCCGGGCAGCGGCACGCCGAGCTTCTGGTACAGCGCCTGGCCGACGGTCGTGATGCCGATGCCGAGCGTGCTGGCGTCCTCGTCCGAGATGTTCTCGGGGACCTTCATCTGCACGTCCGCTTTGGCCACGCAGTACTCGGCGAAGCAGCCGTCTTCTTTTTGGACGGCGTTGGCGCCGTGCGCGAAGCCTGAGATGCGGTCGCCGGGCTTGAAGTCCTTGGTTACTTTGGGGCCGACTTGCACGACCGTGCCCATGTAGTCGCAGCCGACGGTGGCACCGATGCCTTGTTCCGCGAGGGCGCCCACGTGGATGTGCTTCCTGGGGAGGGGGTGAGGTTAGTGGGCATTTCGGCAAGCTCGGATAGGGGCGTGGCGGTACCAGTCGGTTGGGTTGAGTGCTACAGCGTGGACTTTGACCAGGACGTAGTCGTCTCTGAGCTTCGGCAGTGGAACCTCTTGCAGTTCACCCTTGCCAGTCTGAACCAGCTTCAGGGCCTTCATGGTCTTAGGGAGATCAGTCATGTTGGGCAACAACGAAATGAAGTATATAGCCTGTATCCGGTTTATGTCTATAATAAAGTAGTTTCGAGTAGAAAAGGGGAGTTTATAAGGTGAAGATGGAAAATTTGTCACTTAGCTTGAATATTTGGAGCTATATGTAGCTGACGAATAGCTACTCACCGCGGATGGAGTCTGGAGTAGTCGCAACGTGATGAGATGAAGTCAGAATGTGGGTCTTTTCCTCATGTAGAGCATGAGCGACTAGCCGTGCCGAGGTCGAAGCGAACACTGGCGATGACGCTGGAACGCGAATCCCAGTCGCGGCCAATGTCTTGCGCGGGTGCAGATCATCAGGAACTACGCACACGATCACAATGAAAAATACATCCATCCTCGTAGGTAAACATCAGTCAGCGCGAGAAATGTTGAGACTAAGTCGAAAACGTGAGAGACCTTATAGGCTGCGTATTGTATCTTACAGAAGCCAGCATATCCTGGTATACATTAATCAATCTTATACCCAATACCCAAACCCAACCAAAAATAACGAAACCAGAATCCCTCCCAGCGCCACCCTTCCAGTTCGTGTCGTCGTATTCTCAGGTGCAACAGCCTTTTCATAGTCTCTTGCTACATCAATCCGATCAAGCGTGGCCGGGAGGCGGGCCCTTCGGCGGCGCATACGAGCCATATCCGCCGTACGCGGGCTGCGGCGACTGCAGCTCAACACCGTCGTTGTTGTTGTTGTTGTTGCGAGACGCATCATAGTAGGAAGGCGGCGGGTTGTTGCTGTTGTTGTAGTACGGCTGTTGCTGTTGCTGCTGAGGTTGCCACTGCTGTTGCTGCTGGCCGTAGTGAGGCTGCGCGTTGTACGTCGCCTGGCCGTGGCCCGGCGGTGTCCTACCCAGAGCCCAACCGGTGCCGCGGTAGGGGGTGTAGCCGCGTCTTCTGCGGCGGCGGGCGGTGATGCATCTTGTGGGGTGTTAGTAACTCTTGCAATAAGGTGCGAAAGGATGATAGCTGTGATGACTTACGAGAACAGGAAGAAAATGAGGATCGCGCCGAAAATAATCAGACCTAGGACGAGCCAGCGAGCCCAGCTATTCCAGGTGCTGTAGTTTCTGCATCGGTAGTCATTGCTGTATCGGCAACTAGATGACATCGTGTTAGCAACGCGTGTGGCGAGATGATGGCGGAGAGATAATTCGCATGAAGTTGGGGGCGCTGGAACAAAGATGATAATCAGCCTGGTGGAGCGACTTACTCGATGTATTGCCGCGGAAGGATGGCCATGTTGTCTTGTCGTGCCTTGGTGTTGTCACGAGTTGTCGCAAATGGTGACCTCAAATGGTGGAGCAGGCCCACAGTACACAGCGATGGGTTGGTATACCAGGAGATAGTACCGTCGATGAGACAGATGCGGTTTGGTGATGTCTGGCGTCAAACAGGAACCTGCAGGGAAATAAAGCCACCGGCGCAGTGAGCGTGGGAGCTCTGGCGGATTTGTAGTCGAGTGATGACGAAGAGCCGGAAGCTGATGCCTCTTGGAACGCTTGGCTCTTTGTTGCTCAGCCACAGCCCGATGGCGTACCGCTGCACACGCGCTCACAGTTGGAAAGACCTCGAAGCTTTGTTGGCTGGCACTGCCCTCCGCTATGCCAAATACATGCAGTCAGTATAATAGACGTAGGAGGCTCACGCGGCTGAACGTAATATTTGATTGCCGTCAGGCCCAGGTAAGGGAACTGGAATGCTCACACGCCAGACTGACGCGCCTCTGGTGAATGGCGGTAATCACGGCCCACGCCAACCGCTGCTAAGCCCTTTGCGACACCATACCTCGTGCCTCGATCACGGTACCTAGCATCCGAGATCCGTATCGTATCATGGCCACCACCAGCAATCAGAATCACTCCCCTACCGTGCCTAGGAAGCGCCGCAGACCAGTACGCCTCTGAGCCTCCATCCTTCGCATCCTCCCAGATCCGCAATGATCATAGGGCCAGCAACCGCAGATCAGCACGACCGAACGCCTCCTCCGCACTCGCAAACACCGCCACAGGCAGCGCCCGCCCGCCAGTCCGCCCAGTAAGGCGCCCTAAACCAGCACCTCGCATCCGCCCGCCCTCGGCGCCGCCCTGCCGGCTTGGGCTACCCTCAAGCCCAACGCGGCCTAGCGGCGTAAGGCCGACGTCCTCGGTCCCCGCAAGGACCATGAGACACACATGCGTCGCACTCACAAGGGCCACGAGTCCGGCGGGCGGGCGGGCGCGGCGGGCTGGCTGGCTGGCTGGCGTACAGGCTGGCTCTCCTCTGGCTTTAGGAGGGAGCAGAGACGACGGACAAGAATTCAGAAACCGCCAGCGCATCGCGCGTCGGGCAGCTGCACAACGCGCTGCGGGATGCGCTGGCGCGGCGTCGGTCTGTGCTGGGTTTGCCTTTCTAATATGTGTGCGAGGGTTGAGCCAAGGGCGCTCGGGTTGCTTTTCTTTTCTGCTTTCTTGCTTCTTGTTGCTGTTGGCGGCGGCGTTGCGGTGCTCGTCGCTGTGGTCTTGTCGCGCGCGCGTGCGGGCGCTTGCGCTGGATTGGCGAGCGGGCTTGCCTGGACCCGCGCGAAGCGATGCGACAGGTCGCTTTTCCACCACACCGTTTGGGAACGAGAGACGACGCGACCTGCGACAGCTCTGGACCGAGGATGGGATTCTCACTTCCTTTGCGTTATCGCGAACATGAAAAATGACAGCAAGAACACTCGGAAATCTAGCAGCAACGTGGGATATCATAGCTATCGTCAAACGTTTCATACCGCCGTCAATCGTTTCCTCGTCACATGACACCAATGCTCGCCTAAGGAAATAGAGCCCGTCCGAAAATCCTCTCCCCGAACAAATGAGAACCCTGGAGCGTTGCCCCGTCCTTTCCTGGCCATTGCTGGCGCGCAGCTTTCCGAGCTGTTCTTCTGGTGGTGGTGTTTGGCAGGCTGCGCGGCGGGCACTTGCCACGCGACAGCGCAGGGCAGACCCGCCGCGCGAGCGTTGTGTCGTTTGGGAGAGGGCCAGAGACTCCTCGACCTCTCGTCCAAGCGGGTCGTATGAATCTATCTGGTGGAGCGGGCGATCAGCCATTGCAAGACCGCATCGAGGTTGGTCTCTTCTTTGGCGCTGATTCCGTAGCAGGAGACCTCGCGGTGCGTCACGCGCTTCAATTCAAGCGCATCGATCAGGTCATCTACGGTCAAATGCCCGCGTAGATCGGACTTGTTGCCCAGGACGAGCAAAGGGATGCCCTCCATGGCTGGCTTCTCCAGGAGGATATGAAGCTCTTCCTTCGCCACCGGCAACGCTTCACGGTCGGCGGAGTCGACGATGAATCTGGAACGACTGTGAGTAGCGGAAGGTCAGGTGCAAAGGGTGCGGCGAGGACTTACACGATCGCATTCACACCGCGACAATATCTTTCCCACATGGATCGAAACCGGGGCTGGCCGCCGAGATCCCAGCTTCCAAATGTCAGCTCAAAGCGCAAAAGCTTCGGTACTCTACCAAAACGACATACCACTTCAGAGTGACGTGTCCCTTCTGGACTCGCTTCATGTTGAAGCCGACTGTTGGTATTGAGCTTGAGGCATAGTCAGTGAGCGATCGGTAGCGACGCATCCAGCGAGCAGCTTACTCGATCGTGAATTCTCCACCCTGCGTGTCAAATTAGCTATTTGCCCAGTCTGTCTGATTACCGCTCAGATTCGTACCGCTAATACTCTCAGCAGCGAGGTTTTTCCGGCGTTCTGGAGCCCGATCATGGTTATGTCCATCTCGGTCGCCCTGCCAGGAACAACAGTCAGCGTCCGCGGCCATCGTACATGTCGCAACAATCACTACTTTCGGACCACGCCGAGAAAACTACTGCGTACTGGCGTGGCGCTGTCACAACACGGAATATCCGCAAAGGCCGGTGGCAAGAGGAGGACAACACAGCCGTAGGCAACATACCAGAACAAGCTCAGCAGCCAATCATAGATGCGCCTGAATAAGCCCACCATGGCGGGCAGACCAACGCTCTCCGGTCAAAGTCAGTGCTCGCTGCGCTGAGCTAGAACCAACGCCGAAGAATGCCACACGGTTGACAGGCGCGCCGGCGAGGGGGCGGTAGAGTGCTGTGGAGGAGCGGCGGCGGCGGCGGCAGCGGAAGGGAGCGCAGCAGAGCAACACAGGGCACCCTGGCTTTTCGTGCTGGTGGGTTTTCTTTGGATCGGGAAAGGCGCGACGGGTTCGACTCGCGAAAGGTTCTGGGAGCGCTGCCTTGGCGGCGGGCGTTGCGCTGCTGCTGATGCGGGGCGCTTTCGTTCGCAGGGCAGGCTGGCACGCAGGCTGCCTGGCAGTTTTCACGTCTCGCTGGAGCCCGGGCAACGGTGGGTTCGCAGCTCTCGGGCCGAGCAGGTGTGAAGAGGCTAGAGGGTGCGCGAGTGCGCAGAGTTGCAGTAGCGGGTGGTGTAGGGCGTTTTGCTGCCCTGCGCCAGAGCGAGCGGCGGGCGAAGCAACTGTGGGGGAGCGAAGAAGTGTGCGGTCAGGTGCTCGCGTTCAGCCTTGCGGTCAGAAGCGGCGGCGCGCTGGACGAGGTCTGCCGAAGAGCGAGCCGTCTGAAACAGTGTCGCCTGCGAGCCGCGGCTTCGCGCTGTGTAGATTAAATTTACCTCGAAATCGTCCTTCTCGCTGCAGCACGAGCCGCGCGCGGTCCGCCAAGTCGACTGCGATCTCCTTTGTGCTGCTCTGGTGTCACGGTGCAGCGGGCGGTGGGCAGAGGCGAGATCACGGTAGCAGAGCAAGGCAAGGCCGGTGGGCGGCGGGCAGTGCGGAACGATGCAGCACGGCGCCGTAGACGGTTGGCCAGAGCTGCAGTAGACTGCATCCGCTTGCTTTTCGTTGCCGCGGGACGCTCGATATCGGAGTGCAGTATTTATATCACGTGATCTTATCGATATCGGCCGAGTTTCCTCCGCGGGCGCAGAGAAGTTCGAGCTCTGCGACTTTTCTCAAAAGCTTCAGAGGCCGAGGGCTTTACTTTCAGAGGCTGGACGAGTTGGCTGGAGCATTGCCGGGAGCACAGGGCTGCAAGGAAGCTTGAAAAGAATACCAGCAACTACTCTTGACCTTCTTTCGCCCAAGGCATGAAAATTTGATACCTCTTCCGGCGCGCAAAAATATAACTTCGCAACCATGGGGCCTCCGGAGACGACAAAACGCAAATGGGGCACCAACTTCGACACCCTTAGACGGCACGCCCTGTTCAGCAACCCGCCCACCGACAAAACCGCGTACCCATCTCTCGCTGCTGCGATTGAGCCGCATGTCAACTCTTTCAACACTATCTTCGCACCCAACGGTCAGCTGCACCAGGCTCTGAAGGACGTTGGCACCAAGACTTTCCTCGACGGCGAGCCCAATGCCCCTGCAGACGCGCCGCGCAACAGACTACAGGTGCGCGTGAGGGAGGTTTTCCTCGAGAAAAGCCAGCTGCCTGCTTCAAACAAACATGAGACGACAAAGCGCGAGATTCTGCCCGTGGAGTGCAGAGAGCGTCACTGCTCGTACAGGGGACGGTTCCGGGGAAGATTAGAATATCGCGTCAACGATGGACCTTGGAAAGAAAGCGTCCGCGACTTCGGCCACGTGCCCATCATGCTGCGATCCAACCGGTGTCATCTGGAGGGTCTTTCGCCGAAGCAGATGGTCGACAAGCGCGAGGAGACTGAGGAGCTGGGAGGATACTTCATTGTCAACGGTAACGAGAAGCTGATCCGTATGTTGATCGTCAACCGAAGAAATTACCCCATGGCCATCATTCGTCCGTCCTTCGAGGGAAGAGGAAACACATACACCAAGTTCGGTATCCAAATACGATCGGTGAGACCGGATCAGACTTCGCAGACCAACGTTCTGCACTACTTGAGCGACGGAAACGTCACCTTCAGATTTTCGTACCGCAAGAACGAGTACCTTGTTCCCGTGGTCATGGTGCTCAAGGCACTCGTCGAGACAAACGATCGCGAAATTTACGAGGGCATTGTGGGTCGCGCAATGGGCAAGAAGGAGCTGGAGAGCAAGCAGTTTGTCATTGACAGAGTAGAGCTGCTTTTGAGGACATACAAAGCGTACAACTTCTATGGCAAGTCGAGCACGCGCGCATTCTTGGGATCGAAGTTCAGGCCAGTCCTCCAGATGGCCGAGAATGTGACAGACGAAGAAGCCGGTACTGAGTTCCTCCGCAAGGTTGTCCTGCCTCATCTGGGCTGCCACGACGTGACCGAGGAGAACGATACCGACAAATTCAAGATGTTGATCTTCATGATCCGCAAACTGTACTCTCTCGTTGAGGGTGACTGCGCGATTGACAACCCTGATGCTGTGCAGAACCAGGAGATTCTCCTGCCTGGTCTTCTTTACGGCATGATCATCAAGGAGAGAATCGATGAGTGGCTGTACTCCATCGGTCTCAGCTTGCGCGACTGGAGCCGAAGCCGAGAATACCCTGCCTTCACGACAAAGGAATTCGAAAAGGACTTCATCACAAAGATCGTGCGAAAGACCAACGAAAATTTGGGCCAAGCCCTGGATTACTTCCTTTCCACCGGCAACCTGGTCAGTCCCAGTGGTCTTGACTTGCAGCAAACTTCCGGTTTCACAGTCATGGCAGAGAAGATCAACTTCTACCGCTTCATCAGTCACTTCCGAATGGTCCACAGAGGTAGCTTTTTCGCGCAGCTGAAGACAACCACCGTCAGAAAGCTCTTGCCCGAGAGCTGGGGGTTCTTGTGTCCTGTCCACACTCCTGACGGATCTCCTTGCGGTCTGCTCAACCATCTTGCGCACAAGTGCCTGATTACAACCGACAGCACAGACGTCTCCGCGTTGCCGCAGCTCCTGGCTCAGCTTGGCGTCGTGGATTCCTCCGCCGCCACCCTGGAAGAGAACGTAGTCGTCCAGCTCGACGGCAAGATCATGGGCTTCTGCACGCCCAAGCAGGCCAAGGTCATCGGCGACACCCTCCGATACTGGAAAGTCGAGGGTTCGCACGGCGTGCCCGCCAAGCTCGAAATCGGCAACATCCCCGAGTCCAACGGCGGTCAGTACCCGGGCATTTACATGTTCTCTTCCGCGGCGCGTATGCTTCGTCCGGTGCTATACTTGCCGCTGGACAAATGTGATTACGTGGGTCCCTTTGAGCAGCCGTTTATGTCGATCGCGTGCACGGAGCCCGAAATCGTGTCCGGGGACAACACCCACCTCGAATACGACCCTACCAACATTCTCTCGATCGTTGCCAACCAAACTCCTTTCTCTGATTTCAATCAATCACCGCGTAATATGTACCAGTGTCAGATGGGAAAGCAGACGATGGGAACCCCTGGTACTGCCCTGAAGTACCGTACGGACAACAAGTCATACAAGCTTCAAACCGGGCAAACTCCAGTAGTCAGACCTCCCCTACACAACGAATATGGCCTCGATAACTTCCCGAACGGCACCAACGCCGTCGTCGCGGTCATTTCTTACACTGGTTATGACATGGACGACGCCATGATTCTGAACAAATCGGCTCATGAGCGTGGATTCGGTCACGGCACCATTTACAAGACAAAGCAGATCAACCTGGCGGAAGAGAACAAGAACAGAGGGCGTAGCAGTGCAGTCACACACATGTTCGGCTTCGCTCCTGGTGGACTCGTGAAAGCACAGTGGCGCGCTACTTTGGACGACGATGGCATGGCTGCAGTCGGCATGAAGTTCCGCGAAGGCGACATTGTCGCAGCCTCTCACACTGTTGTCAAGGATCCTCAAACTGGTGAATACGTCAACCGCGACGGCATTACACACCTGCATCGCTACAAGGACTCCGAGGAAGCGTTCGTTGAGGAGATCAAGCTCATCGGCAACGAAAGCGGCAGCAATGAGCCTTGCCAATCCATCAGCATCCGCTTCCGCATCCCCCGTTCGCCCGTCGTTGGTGACAAGTTCTCCTCTCGTCACGGTCAGAAGGGTGTACTTTCTCAAAAATGGCCCATGGTCGACATGCCTTTCTCCGAGTCTGGCATGCAGCCCGACGTCATCATCAACCCTCACGCTTTCCCCTCCCGTATGACCATCGGCATGTTCGTCGAGTCCCTGGCCGGCAAATCCGGCGCCCTGCACGGTCTGGCCCAGGACTCGACGCCTTTCAAGTTCAAGGACCAAGAAGGCCAAACCGCCGTCGAGTACTTCGGCCACCAACTCAAACGCGCCGGCTACAACTACTACGGCAACGAACCCATGTACTCCGGAATCACAGGCCAAGAGCTCGGCGCCGACATCTACATCGGCGTCGTCTACTACCAGCGTCTCCGTCACATGGTCAACGACAAGTACCAGGTCCGCACCACCGGCCCCGTCACGCCTCTCACCGGCCAGCCCATTAAAGGTCGTGCCAAAGGCGGCGGTATCCGTGTCGGAGAAATGGAGCGCGACTCCCTCCTCGCCCACGGCACCGCCTTCCTCCTCCAGGACCGCCTGCTCAACTGCTCCGACTACACCAAAGCCTGGGTCTGCAAGGGCTGCGGCTCCTTCCTGTCCACGCAGCCTTCCATCGGCCAGCTCGGCCGCCGCAGGCCCAATGAGTCGCTGCGCGTGCGCTGCAGGCGCTGCAGCCGCAAGGTCAAGGGCGCCGAGCCCAAGAACGATTGCTGGGAGGACAAGGCGGGCCAGAAGTGGGTGGGCGGCGAGGACGTCACGCTCGTTGCTGTGCCTGGTGTGCTGAGATATTTGGATGTCGAGCTGGCTGCTATGGGTATCAGGCTCAATTTCAAGGTCGAGCCTTGAGCGTTGAAGGTGACCGAGTGGTGATTTCGGGATTTGTTGGGTGGTGTTGCTGTATCTATATCTTAGGCGCTTACTGTTCGGGCATAGCGAAGGCGTTTGTGAACATTTGTATCGAAAGTAATGAATACTTCATCGTGATTCGGTAACCTACAGCTTCGGTTCACCTTTTGTTCGAACATCTGAAGCGTTGTACCTTTGTGTGTCTCTCTGGTCAACATCAAATCATGTAAGCCATGGGCGATGGTAGCACCTCAACTGACGCGGAGACGCCTTTGAAGAGCTTTTAAACGTAGTTCGAATATTTGATTAAAGGAATAACCACGTCGCTACCATCACCTCTAGACCATCTGATAAGGATTTCGACTTGGAGAGCCATGTCACTCTTCCACGAGTCTTGCCGTATTGAATTTGACGTGAACGATAATGTCTTGATAACAAAATGGGTATCTCAGGGTCCTTGATCTCTCTACAAGGAAAAAGAATAGCGGTGTACTACTTCCTGTCATACTGTAAATCAATGAGACCAAAATTTGCTCGGAGAGCCTACTTCTCGATCTGTGTTCACGTAGTAGGGTTGCGAAACCTTCAGACTTTCGGGTGAGAGGCGGTTGTCATCATTTCGTGTCGTGCCTATTGTCCCAGCCTCAGACAAAATCGGCTTTCGCAATGCTTGGTCTTGCCAAGAAACGATCAAAGCAGCTGATCCAGGCTTTCACGCAAGGTTTTCTTCTCGGTGAAGCTTCACGGGTGCAGGCTGGATGAAGTGCCAAAGGCTGCCAACCGAAAGATGCACCTGCTTTCATACCTCTGTCAAGATCTATCTGAACGTAAAGTCGGAAGTCGTTCATAATATGTCCGGTCACCATCACCATCTTCGCCTTCTCTATTTGTTCTACGACACCATCTCTTGCCAATGCCAAAATGAGGTAATTCGTAACAACATCGCTCATCTTTCGCCGCAGGAACCAGATCAAAGGTCAACAAGGTCCACGATGCCAGCACGGCTCGCCTGACGAAGAGCTCGCATTTTAGCCTTTGGCTTAATCTCAGAGTCACGGGCATAAGATAAGGCTGTCCGTCCAAGATCATCAGATGAGTCGACATCCACTCCGGGGATATCGCACAAGAGTTTCACCAGCGTAAGCTGTCCAACTTCAGCAGCGTGAGAGAGCAATGTTCTGCCGGAATAGTCTTTTGTGTTAGGATCCACGCCAGGCATCGAAAGGAAACGTCTGAGTAAACGTCTCGTCAACTTTCGTACTCGCGGATGGCTTTTGGCTCGACTCAGGTAGAATAGCGGCGTCGCCCCAGAGGTGTCTCTCGATGTAGCGTCAGCCCCTACATCAAGTAACAGGTTCACAACGTTCAGCGAATAGACTGTGATAGCATCACAGAGTGGCGTTGCTCCCGAATTGCATTTGGAGTCCACAACCGCTCCTGCATCGAGCAATACTCTTACTGTGACCCGACCCGCATTCTTAGCGGCCTCATGCAGAGCTGTCCTGCCTGAATTACACTTCGTATCCACAGACGCTCCTGCATCGAGTAGTAGTCGTACTGTGGCATAACCGGTATTCTGAGCGGCCTCATATAGAGCTGTCCTGCCTGAATTACACTTTGTGTCTACAGCCGCTCCTGCAGTGAGCAGCAGTCGTGCTGTGTCCTGGTCCACATTCTTAGCGGCCTCATGCAGAGCTGTCCTGCCTGAATCACACTTCGTGTCCACAGCAGCTCTTGAACGGAGTGGCAGTCTTATTGTGGCCTGATCCCCGTTCTTAGCGGCGTAATGCAGTGCTGTCCTGCCCAAGCTACACTTCAAGTCCACAGCAGCTCCTAAATAGAGCAGCGAACTCACTGTGAACCCCCTCCCATTCATAGTTGCGTAATGCAAGGCTGTCCAACCCCGGTCACACCTTGCGTCCACGTTCGCTCCGTGCTTGACTAGCAAGCTTACAACAGCATCTCGCTCCTCAAAAGCAGCATGCATTAGTGGTGAGAAGCCCTCATGATCGCGCGAGTTGACGTCAGCCTTTCCACTCTCGAGTATCAGGTTGAGAGCCATTTCCGATCCATATTTGGAAGTGAGAGAGAGAGCTGTGCGGCCGTCTCCATCTATTGACTCGATGTCCAGGCCTTTCGCATAGATCAGCAGTTTCACTATCTCCATTGCAGAACTCGTTTCCTGTGCCGTCATGGGATATGTCTTCCAAGAATAAGGTACGCATAATACAGCATGATGTAAAGCAGAGTCTCCAGAATGAGGTGTGCGATTGAGATCGATGCCTCTAGACTCGTTTAGCAGGATACGCACAGCTTCAACCTCATTGGAAAGAGCCGCGTGCCATAAAGCGGTTCTGCCTTGCTTGTCGGCAGCGTTCACATTGACTCCGTTGGTTTGTAACAGCAGACTCAGAGCTGCATTTTGCCCATAAAATACGGCAAACATCAAGGGCGTTTGCTCGAAAGAATTCTGCACATCGACATCGAAACCTTCGGAGATCAGGTGTCTGAGAACACCCGTGAGACCTTTTGATGCAGACCAGTGCGCGATCGTCGTTCCATACCGGCGAGAAGACGGTGGGATTGCGAAGGACGTAGCAGCGTCGATTCGGATGGTGTTTCGGAGGAGAGAAAAGAGTTCGGGACGTTTACACTCAACGTAGCGCTCATCGTTAAACACCGCGTCGACGTGAACCAGACCGTGATCGAACGCGTAGTCTTCGAATTCGGGTCTTTGATCGAGTTCTACGCCTCTCCTGTTGTAGGCAACTTCCCAAGCGACGGTGCACATAGAAAAAATCCCCGCCTCCGCTCCGGGGAGCCATTTGTCTTTCATTCTCTGCAAATACTCTTGCGTAGTATAATGCACGAAACGGACTGTTTGACTTTCTTCGTCCACCGTCAGAAGTGCGGCAGATGAGGCAACGATGACTTCGATGTCGAGCTCGTTATCTTCGTCGATCTCGGTATCACCTGGTTCCAACATGAGAGCGTACGTGATTTCTGACGCGCGCAGAGGACGCTTTGCGCACATGACAAGGGAGAGGGCCTTGGTTGCACAGTCTCGCAGTTCTTGCGGCTGGGCTTGTATCCGTTCCATGGCATTGTCGTAGGCAACATCGTAAGCATCTAAGCCGGTCGGCAATTTTGCCAGGTCCTCTTTTATTGTTTTGACCTTGAGTCTGTTCTGGAAAGAGTCCATGAGCAAGCGTGCGAGCAGAAACCTAGTTGATGTTAGCGCTGATCAGGATTGCAATGAAAAAGCCCAAGGTTTGTCACCTACATTCCTCCTACAGCTGTGATCACTCCCGAGATTAGCTGCCTTTGAAGCTCAGGTGCGGGCTTTGCCTTGAAGCCCACAAACCGATCTTGAACATACCTCTCGAGGTCTTTTGCTGTGGCCTTGATCCCAAGTGACGGCTGGTGCAGGAATAAACCGTGGGATGTGATTGCAGGGTAATTTCGGGAGGTGGCTAGATATCTGGCTTTCGTGTGCGCTCGCAGGTCCTTGACGAGCCAAAACAATCCGGCGCGTGCGGTGTCATCGCTCTCGTCCAACGCGTCGGTGACGATCGAAAATCCGCGGACCTCGCTGACCACGGTCTCCAGGAGCTGCTTGAACTCAGCGGAATCGGGAGTCGTTCTCTTCTCTTCATGTGCTTCACGAAATCGCATTACAGCCTTTGGCACACCTGCAGGGAAATCCGCGATCTGACGGAGGAACGATCGAACTATGTGGTCCCTCGTTTGTTCCCCTTGTTGTTTGTAATTGAAATAGATGAAAACGACTGGCTGTTTGAGGGGATGCAATGTGCGTAGCAGGCGTTCCACTACAATGGCAGACATGATAGTTTTCCCGACGCCAGGGTCCCCAGGGCAGAATAGTGTGCCATCTGCTGATTGCTCCCACGTTTGGAATTCGGGGGTATTCAGGAACCAGTCGCCAGTGCCGGGTGTACGTCTGTTAATGATGTCGCGATGTTGTTGAGAGTAGTCCGTTGGACACAGCCAGTCCAACACGGATTGTTTCTGAGCAGCAGAAACATTGCTCCGAAGAAAGCTTGTGTCATCCTGGATCTTCAGACTGCCAGATTTGAGCTCCGTCATGTCGCTGCGCACAATTTCAAGGTCTTCTTTGATCGCATGCGACAGTTTCCTGAAACTGTCAACGCCTGTCTCCAATGGAAAGCCTCACAGTTCTTCATACTCACATCTGATCCATTTCCAACGCGATCGCAACGAGGGACTTCACTCGCTCGATTTGTGACAATAGGCTGTTGATGTCATCCTTGATAACTTTCCAAATGAGAACCTGCCCAAGCTTCCGCATCGAGGATCCGGGCGTCACCTTCACCTTGATATTTACGAGGGCAAGTAAGAATTGGTCCAAGGGCCCTCCCTTAGCGGTCAGCCCCTCAACCGCCTGGAGCCATGTGTCCGTGGGATCGTCATTGATGAAATCAATTAGCGTGCTCAGCAGACCATGTAATCCAGAGATTTCTCTGATGAACTTCTGCCGCTCTGCGGATGATTCTTTGGCCTCTTTGACAAAGAGGAGGACTTCTTTAGCGAGTTTCACCAGTGTTGCGATGCTTGCTGCCAAGCCGACTGGCTCCATGTTGATGTGACCGCGATTTTTCACTATCAGGAATGAATTTCTGGTGCGTAGGTGAAATGTGACTCCTTAACTAGTAGACGTTACCGGCGAGGCTGAGCTTGCGCGCACAAGGCGGAGTCAGCTGCATGCGTGGCGAGATGGTTGCAGGGCGCAGAGCTGAGCGCGCAGAAGCCATCAGCCTTGAAAATCGACATAACTTCCAGATTGCTTCTCGAGCCCGAGCGACTTTCGACTGCGCCACGAAAGCGTCAATTCAGGCTGCGCATGCTTCGCTATCAGGATCAGACCAGTTCATTAAGAGAGCGAAGAATTGCCAGACGTCGTAAGGTCCCTCCGGCGTATGGCTAAAAACCGACCCTGAAGCTTACCGAAACACGCCTCTACTTCCTTCTCGTTGGGATACTGGAAATTAGTGTTGCTACTTTGGCATGCCAGTGTCGGGAAGCGATGGCTTCACTAAGAGCAGAATCTATCTGGAGGCAAAGCCATGGGCTCCAGAGTCGTTTTCAACGCGAACTCATGTCCGGAAATTCTTATTTGATAACGGGGACTGGACTTGACGCAGTCTAAGGTGCTTTCATGTGAGGTTGCTCTCCAGTGGCAAGTGCTGAGCAGTCTTGTCGCAGTGTGGTGCTTTAGGCAGGCGAATCAAGAGACTGACATATGGCAGTCCCGGCACGCAAAGCCTTCCGAGGCAGTGCAGATGTCGCCGTGAGAGCATCGGTTCTAGCCTTGTAGCACAACATGAAGGCGTTGACAGCCGCCAGGCTGTGCTTTTGCCGTCGATGCGGGAGTAACATGGCCGGCAAGGGTCTGCCCAACGTGGCACGCGTGGCAAGCAGTGAAAGGCTTCTTGCTCCCCAGCATCTGATATGCAGATGGGTATCTGACGGCTCGGGCACATGCGTGATTGCGGCGAGTAGGCCGAAGACGTCGATGCAACGGTGCGTGACCGGCGTGCTGATCTCGACGCGCTTGTGGTCGGCTCCAGCCAGAAATGCCCCGATTCCCTGTAGCGCCAGCCGATCCAGCCTCTTCAGGCTAGCAGACATCGCTCGCTTGAAGTCTGCCTGACCTCATGCCGCACTCCACCCCTGTCAAGCTGGAGACACCCTCACACCCGCGCGCCTTGCCCTGCCCATACGCCGCTCCTGGTGATGGAGTGGCGACATCACAGCAGCCATGAGCGGCGTGGCGGCATGTCACCAATGCCTTGCCCTGGGGAGATCAAGATTTCCTCTACAACACGGCTGGCTGGACAGGGCTCGACGGGCTCTTCACCCTCCGGCGCCCTTATCTTGTTTGGCGGCGAATATCACTTCACTGCCTCGCTCCTCTCGGTTTGTATGCGTTCCGTCTTGGGTCTCGTACCATCTTGCTACTGTGCCTGCGTGCTATTGAAAGCTCTCCCCAGGCGCGACCACCTTGTTCCTTTTCCACTGCTGCCCTAACCTTTTTATATCTCTCTGCACACCCTCTTTCGCATGCCAAGTTTATCCGCCCTGGTCACGTTGCGCTCTAGCAGACGCGCCTAAGCAAGCTTGCCTCGCCTCCACGCACGACCTCTGCGAATTCAATGCGCCTCTAAGCCATGCCCGAGCAAAGCACGCAGCGGAGAGCTTCGAAGTTCCGCGAGATAGGACTAGAATACGAGATACCCGTCTCTGCAGCTACAGAGCAGCCTGACACGCGGCGCCCGGCGGTACGTTTCGATAGTCAGCCGGAGGTTCACGTGTTCGCGGACGAGCACCAAGAAGGTGCGACAGGTACACCAAAAGACGAGAAGCCCGAATTACTCGAGCAGACTTCAGCAACAACGCACCCTCCTAGTCGAAGGAAAGATTCGTTGTTATCCCGAAGCGCTCCTCTAATGTTTCGCTTTGGGGTGCTCGCACTGGCGGTGGCCTCGCTTGTGCCCTTTTTGCGAGGCTCGCCGCTGAGCTCGGCTTCCGTGCTACCTGTCCAAGGCGTAGAGGGAGGTCCCATCCCTCGCGACGTGAGACCAGATGAGGGCGTCATCTTAGCACGACAAGACGATAGCCCGACTGATGTCTGCTTTCGATGGGCGCAACAATCTGCTCTGGTCAACGGCACCTTGTACCTTTACGGCGGACAGGCTTCGACGCAGCAAGGTCAAGAACAAAATACTTGGAACAATAACTTCCTCACTCTTGACCTGACCACAACATGGAAGATTGCATCGCCTTCTCTCACCGGATTACCACAGCCAGCAAGCTCTGGTCCACCCGCAGTCGCCTTGGGCTATCTCTGGAGCTCGCATCAGTCCCTCTTTTTGTACGGTGGACAATTTTCGTGGAAGCCCGCCGAGTCACCTACAGCATTTTCAACTTGGGAGTACAGCATGCAGTCGGAGGAATGGATCGAGCACAGCAATCCGCAAACGTCAAAGGGAGAAAGCGCACCAAGCGACAACGAAAGCGTGCAGCGTGCTTCTGAAGGCGCTGGCGTCAACGTGCCCTCTTTAGGTCGAGGGTTCTACTTTGGCGGCCATCTGGACGGCTATACGACTCAAGGATGGTCGCAAAGCGTCCCGAGGGTGTATTTGCAGTCGCTCCTGGAGTTTACGTTCCCGGGCACTAGCAACGATCAAGTTGAAGCTCTAAGCAATAGCGCAACAGCTGGCGACGGCGGAGCTTATCGCAATATCACTCAAGGCGGGCTGCAAGATTCGGCTGGTTTTACTCAACGCGCTGACGGTTTGCTCATCTACATTCCTGGATTTGGTGATGAGGGAATACTTCTTGCTCTGGCTGGAGGCTCCAATGAAACCTTTGTAAGTACGCAGTTGCGGTACAACACATCGCACAATGTACTGACAGCGCTCATAGACCCAAATGAACAACATCGACGTCTACGACATAGCCACGAGCGAATGGTACAAGCAATCGACCTCAGGCCCGACGCCTAAAATTCGAGTAAACCCATGCGCAGTCACTGCGGCCGCGGCAGACGGCAGCAGCTACAATATCTACATGTTCGGTGGACAGAATCTTATACCTGCTGGGGGACAGACACAATACGATGACATGTGGATATTGTCAGTGCCATCGTTCACGTGGATCGAGGTCGACATGAGCACTCAATCTGTGCCGTACGGTCGGAGTGGACATACTTGCGACATTTGGAACGGACAGATGGTCATGGTTGGAGGATACGTCGGGGACCAACTGAGTTGCGAGAGTCCAGGCATCTATGTCTTCGATTTGAGCAACTTGGAATGGGTGCAACAGTACACAGCGCTCAGCTCTGGACCTTCTGACGGCGAAGGTGACGCAGGCTCTACTTCTTCCAGCGACAACGCGCCAGACGACAGCTTCAACTCGACCACCGCAAACAACCCATTCAACCAACACCGCGCACAGCTCGCCAACGCCTCTCACTTCGGCGGCCTCGAGGGCTCCTACGGCTACCAAGTCCCCGAAGCCGTCATCAAAGTCATCGGCGGCGACGGCAACGGCGGCGCAAGCGTTACCACGCCCATCGCAACCGCGACCGCCGGCCCTCTCGCAACCGGCAAACCGATCACCTACACCGTGACCTCCTCCGGCGCAAGTGCAACCGAAACCACTACCTCCAACAACCCCAACGGCGGCTCCGACCCCGGCTCGAACTCCAACTCCCCCTCCTCCGGCCCCAACATCGCCGCCATCGTCGCCGGCACCATCGCCGGCGTCCTCTTCCTCCTCGTCTGCTACCTCCTCTTCTGCACCTACGTCTACCGCAAGCAGCTCGGCCTCTACAAGCGGCACGTCGAGATGTCGCAGCGTCAGGCGCGCGGCGAGAAGATCCCCGCCATCCCGGGCCTGCTCGCCTCCAACGGCGCAGCAGCGGGCAAGGCGAGCTCCGACGACACGAGCGACCGCAGCCCGCACAGCGGCAGCGGAGAGGGAGGCCAGTTCAGCCAGCGGTACACGGATAGTGGGCAGGGGAGTGGGAGCGGCAGTGGGTATCCTTCGGAGAGGAGGGGGAGTTCGACGGAGGATTTGTTGGCGGGGAGGGAGCCGACTTTTGTGGGCGTGCTGTTGAATCCGAGGAGGAGTTTGAGGGTTGTTAATAAAGATTGAGGATGAGGGGAGGGGATGATGGTTTATGACTCTAAAGGTCGGATGGTGAGTTCTGGTGGTAATAATGCTTGAGATACCCTTCGCGTACACATGAAGTAATGTATTTATGAACACAGAAACTTGAATTGATTCTTTTTGCAGTCGTGTCCTTAGGATATCATTTCACAATCACTCGTGACGACCCCGTTTACAGAAGTTATGGAGTAATGTGGTTATTCCATACCTAGAGCGGAACTACTTTGTCGCGAAGAGCAAGGGAGTGAGCACGAGATCACGATCAGGTGGGCCAAAAATTTCGCAAACTCCTTTTGTCATTAGCATCGAATACACGCCAGTACGCTCGCGACTAATCCTCCTCGCATGTTTGACATTCTGCCACCCTTTCTCTTCCAACCCAATAGTCCGCCAAATCCGCCTACAAGCGCGACAGACCAGTGACCTCCCTAAGTGAAAGAAGTCAGCATTAACCGCATCCCTTTCAGACCATTGATCATCGACTCACCTCGGTGCATGGTACTCCGGCACCCTCATGTCGAGCGCGCGGCCGCTGTACCCAAGGTCTTCGGCCGTGAGCACGGCGCACTTCTCGCCAATCAGCAGCGCAGTGCTGTACGTGTTGCAGCCTACGTTGTCCGGGCAGATGGACAGGTCGGCGACCTTGAGGTTCTTGACGCCGTGCACGTTCAGGCGCTCGTCCAGCACGCCGTGCTTGACGATGCTGTTGCCTTCCTTAGGCGCCATCGAGCACGTGCCGAGCGAGTGCCAGGTCGTTTCGACGTGGCGCTGTTGGGGGAAGGGGGTGTTAGTCTTGGTTTGGTGTGGTGTAGGCTTGGTTGGCTAGGAGGGAGGGGGCGTACCTTGACCCATTCCTCGACGTGCGCGATGTCCTCGTTGCTGTACGGCAGGTCCTCGCGCACCTCTTGCTGGTTGCTGTTGATCATGTTGGGCTGGGGCGCCTTGCCGCTTTCGACGGGCATGGACCAGGAGCCGTGCTGGATGCCGGCAGTGATGTGGTTGGGGCCGGCGTAGGCGTTGGTAGTGGCGAGGTCCATGTCTTTGGCGCGTGCTGGGCTGTCATAGGCGTAGAAGGGGTGCATGCCCGTGACTTCGCCGGCGTAGGCGTCCATGCGCCTGGCGGTCTCGCGTGACTTGATGTAGCCCCAAACTTCGTGATGTTAGTATTGCTCGTTTGTGAAAAGGGGCTGGTGGGCTTACCCATGGGTGCCATGTCGCGCTTGTCGTTCATGAATCCAGCGTCGAAATCAGGGGCGTCGTAGCAAGACGGGCTGGTGATCATGGTGCTTCCACGGCTGAAGGGGTACTCCAGGAAGTGGAACATGGTGAAGAACTAATGTATGTCAGCATTTGTCCGTTGGATGTCCAGTCGATCAACTTACCTTGCCAGGCGGCATGAGCATGTGGTCACCGAACCATCCTGCAATGACAGAGTAGTGCATGACAGGCTTGTCAGGCTTGTTCTTGAAGTACGAGTCCCATCCAGAGCGGAACTCAGGGCAGGGCCAGCTGTCCATCTGTCTAAGCTCATCCTCGGTCGGGCGGATCTTGACGCCAGCCTCGATACCGTTGGTCGCAAGAGGGCCAGTGCCGTTGATATTCCACTGGTTGAAAACTTTCTCCTGGGTCTCCTTGTCTCCTCGAACGAAGTCGTCGAAACTCTCGACGTGAGGCTTAGCACGATAGGTGGAGAATGTCAAGTAGTGATCTTGGAAGTTGAGACCGACGCCTGGCAGGTCAATGAGAGGCTTGACGCCGGCTCTGCGCAGCTTCTCTGGGTTACCAATACCAGACCGCTGGAGAATGAGGGGAGAGCTCAAAGTACCACCGGACACGATGACCTGCTTGCGAGCCTTGTAGACCCTCGATTGCTGCTGGTTAGGGGAGAGAGGCTTGGTCGGGCAGACCTTGACACCAACAGCCCTGTTGCCCTCCAAGAGGACCTTCTCGCACTTGGTGTTGACTACGAGATGCAGGTTTTGGTGGTTTGCGCGCGTGCTGTGGATGTAAGCGTGAGCAGAGTCTGAACGGCGTCCAGTATCACTGTAGAGATGTCAGCTTGTATCTCACATCGATTACATCCGACCTATGATACCGGTTGATCCACTTGAGCCAGTGCTCAGCACCGTGGCCCGTTACCAGATCCTGAAGATCATCCGTGACCGGGATATCTTGCGACTCGACGGCACGCAGGAAATCCTGCATGATGGGGTAGGTGTAGTTGCCAAAGCTGACTTTGATCGGGCCATCGAATCCGTGGATGTCGCGGTTGTTGCTGGCACGCTGGTAGGTCTCGTGCTTCTTCATGAGAGGCAGCAGCTCCTTGGTCGTCCAGCCCTTCGCTTGGAAGTCGTCATAATCGGAGGCAGATGCACGAGTGTACATCATGAAGTTGATGCTGGAGCCACCACCGAGAATGTGGGCACAAGGGACGACCGCACGTCGGCCACCGAGCCATTCTGAGGGCCTGGAGTAGTAGAAAGAAGCTGTCTTGCTGTCCAGTTTCATGTTCCTGGGATAGATGCCGGGACGGTACACCCATGGGTTCTGTTACCATGTCAATATGGGCACGCATTCAACATATTGAATCACACGAACGTTCAAGTTGCTCTCTCCCGCCTCAATGAGCATGACCTGGAGATTGTGATCCAGGTTGGCCAGACGGCCTGCCACCACGCAGCCGCATGATCCTCCTCCAACAACGATGATATCAACCTCGTCCGGAATCGTCATATTTGTGATGCAGAGTAGATGTTCGTAGATAGGTACCAGAGAGGATCCCTGAATGTTGAGCAACGGGAAACGATCAGAGGGACAGACCTGAGGCAGGTATATGAATGAGCCCCCGCTCTATCATCCGCTCGGCAAGAAGGAACTTGGGGCATATACCATGAGTCGGCCCCATTACGCGTGTCGACCGAAGCGTCTCCTTTCGGACAGCTTTGACTGCAAGCATGGTAGCCCCGCGGTGTTTCGACCACTGGAGGATGACTGCATCTCCACTTCTAGCGGCGCTTGATCATAACAGAGATGTGGGGATCTGAATGCCGCGCCACTTCGTAGGCTCAAAAGACGTTCGTTTGGCGGGTGTCGACTAGGAAGCCCTACATACCGAGAGGATGGCATCCAGTGAGGGCTTTGCTGGTCTTGGGGTCACTGTAAGATGCGGAGAAGCTCGAATGCGCCCCTCTAGGTCTCAAACGCGAGCCATTGACATCGAACCGAAAGGCCAGGATGATGATGCATGTCCAGGATGCGCTGCAGGTTAGGGTATCACCCTCGTCAAGGTACAGAGGGGTCAAGGCAGTTGCGTCGACAAGGTCCCTTGGCTGCAGTGGGCTTGCAAGCAACAGAATCGCGATGACAGGAAGTAATTGATCTGCATATGGTCTCTGCTGAAAGCTCTCCCAGGTTTCTGTCTCACTGTCCTTTGTGGCCTCAGGGCCTACCTGCCTACGGAGATGAAGTCCGTCAGAAGAGGCAGTGAGGCCAAGCGTGTGGCGCCGTGCCCACGTCAAACTCTCCGCATCCGCAGCTCCACCTCTCACGCGCCGAAGGAACCCGCTTGTGCAGGCGATCGGTGCTGATTTTCCGTCGGTTGTCCGCAGCAACATCAACCTTCAACGGTCCCCGCGAATGCTGCAGCCACTTTTGCGGGGAACCTTGTCGCCGGCAGACAAAGCGATCCCTCCACGGACTTTCTTCCCTCCATCGCAGCAGACATTGGCTGGCAATAAAGGCTTCTAGTATAGCTGTCTTCCTCCAACGCACCTCGCTATTGTGGCGCAGGTTACCTCTTGATTGTGGATCGCGGGTAGCTGGGTGCCAAAGACCTGCGCTCGCTCGGCTCGTTGTCTGCAGCATCTATCCACGAATCATGAAGCAGACGCGTTCGAACAAGGTAAAGGATCGCGAGTCAAGGCGGCACTTGTCACGCCCAGAACTACCTGCAGTCCAGCTTCGTACTCTGGTTCAGACGTGGGTCAACAGCCCTCGGGCACGCTCCCCGACTTGACTTGAGCTAAACGATTGAGCCGACAGAGCCTATTCTCTTGGGCTCGCAGTGGCTGGCGAGGACTAGCGTCCCGTCTCACCTTCGTACATAACTACCAGGGAGGGTAGATCCGACTGATCCGAGGCAGTCCGCGACATCCGAGCATTTATGCCTAGTTGGCAGAAGACTGATGCATTCGGGGGAGGGGTTGAATGTTTCTAGCAAAACTTAGGGCGCAGACAACCCCAAGGGATGCAACTCACATTTTTGTGCCTGAGCAGTCGAACGCTTGACCACACTGGCTTTCATAATGATGTGTTCAGCAAATCACGAGGGATCCTGAATAACTCAAGAGCCAGGTCCACGGGGACATTGTACCCAATCCCTGGGGAGGTGAGAAAGACACGGCACTGAGATTACCGAGAATCCGAGGAGGCAGTGAGATGCACTGTCATGAGGGGCTTGAACCTTCAAGGTTGGAAGAACAAAAAGTTATACTCCATATGATCACACCCTGTCAACTCTATCATACAATCCACCCAGCCTGACCACACCACTACTTCGCATACTTCACAGCTCTTCCTCTGAGGTTCTTTACACCGGCCGCGTCCTGCCTCTTCGCATTATCCGCCTTCTTCCCCGATGCCTTCTCACTCTTCGCTTTCGCCTTAACAGCCGCGCCCTCCTGCTTCAACAAGGCCCCGCATTGCTCACATCTTTTCCTGCCCTTTCCAACCACCTTTTTCGCGACACGGTATTCCGGCCAGTGACCAGCTGTAGGTGTCTCAACGAGCCTTCGTGGCGCCTTCTGTGTCCGATTCCCCGGGAACCAGTGGTTGATGGCATGAATCGTGTCGGTGCCGGTTCCGCAGAAATTTCCGCGACGCCTGGGAGGGTGCGGCGAGAAGCCAGCCCAGATGTTTGCGATGATGGCGTAGAGACCCATTTTGCGAGTGATTATTAGCTTGAAAGTCCTCGTGAATGCACGTCGACGATCATTGTAGATACCAGTGCTGTCAAGTTTCGCAGAAATTTCTTTGTTCTTTGATTGAAATCTTTGAGGACGGCCGGAAAAGGCAGAGCGACTTGAAGTAAATGCTGGCCTAGACGCTGGAATGAGACAAAGAAAAAGCGAGAGCGGTGTTTTGCTTGAGATGGTACCACTCCACCTCAACGTTGATATTACAGTGCCTAATAATCGCTCATTTGCTCATCTTCGTCGTCGCTGAGCGCAATTGCAGGCGCTTTAGCAGCGGATTCCGCAAGAGCCTGCACGGCGTGCTCAGAACCATTTCGAACCGCCTTCCTCTCGCTCTTCCCGTTCGCTATCTCAGCGCTCGCAACAGTGGTCTCCATGAACAGGCGCAAGCTCTGTACCATCTCGGGCCTTGAGCCCGCCTGGACGAATGCCTCTTTCACGAGTCTCTCAAACTCGACCTTGAAAGCGGCTTTGTCACCCTTTGTTGCTGCCCTCTTGTGTGCTTGCAGAAGAACTGTTGTAAGGAGCACCTCGGAGAATGTTCTTGTCTTGGCCTTCATGTAGGTGAAATTCACGGTCCTCAGCACTGCAATGCTGAGTCCGCCGTCGGCGATGAGTGAGCCGTAGAGCTTCGCCAGGTTCACGATCTTGCTCGTTGTCATTTGCTCTCCGGCTTCAATCTCCATGTCTTCATCGTCATCACCTTCTGCTTTCTCGCCCATGCGACGGAAGACATCCCAAAGTGCGAATTGGAAGGCTTTGCGGATCTTGCGATCACTGCACAGCTTACGCGCAATGAAGGTGTAGTAAGGGTTATAGACCTTCTCTGCGCTAGCGCAGTGTAGCAATACACGTGGAATCTCAAGTTGCTGCTTGTTCTTGAGGTGAAGCTTCAGAAGGCGCATGTGTGCGTCCTTGAAGTCTGATGCGCCGAGCATAGAAATGAAGATGGCGCGGCGAACATCGGTGTTCATACCCTGGGCCTTGGCGAGTTTGGTCAGGGAGACATTCCCTGGAGTCTCCGATTCGTAGCCTGCGTCGATGTCGTCTTGCTTCAACCTCGTAGGCTTCTCGCTGGTACCATTGACAAGCTTCGCCGGGTCGTGGTAGGAAGCACCCACGAGCCACCACTTGCCCTTCTTCTCAGAGTCCCGGATGTCGGCCAGTGAGATACGCAGAGGCTCAGTAGCCTTAGTCGTTCGCGCACTGAGCGTGCCAAGAGTCTTCTTCATCCGTGTGGTGTGCTCCGCGGACACTTGGGAGGCAGAAACGCCAGTCTTCATGCGGTTGTTCTTCAAGTTATTGATCGTTTCAATCATGAACTTCGTACGGACGGAGAGATTCGCTTCACCCTTCTCCGCCACGGAACGTTGCAGGAGCAGTACGATATCCTTCAAAGCGCTTGGATCGTCGGAGCGTAGCTGTGTGCCCGACGTCCGGATGATCCTGAGTAGAAGCTCCGTGTTGGTCTCCGAGAGCTCGTCGAGGAAGATGCGAATGTAATCGAAAACGATGGCACACCCCGTCAACTGGAAGGTGTAAAGGTACGAAAGAAATCCAATCAAGTTGAGAGTAGCCTTGCCTTCACCAGCACTCTCCCTACGAGTTCTGTCGATCGCTGCAATGACCTGTTCGAGGATCTGCGCAGCAAAATCTGTGCCAACGACCTTGAAAAGCGCGGTTGCAAATCCAGCGTGCAGGATAAGGAAAGTGTCGTTCAATACTGAAGGATCAGAGACCAGGCTGACGAGAAGATCGACCATAGTGGAAGTGACGTGCTGGCGAGCGGTTTTCTGGTATACCTCCTCCACAGATTGCAAGATTGAAAGCAGATTTGCCTCTGAAAGACGGTTGAGCAAACCTTGAAGCTGGCGACGTAGTTGCTTCAGCATCTCCTCATCCGAAGCAGCTGCTTTACGCAGTGAAGGTGGTATGTATTTCCCAGTGGGTGCAGCGTCTTTCGCGACAGGTGCAACGTATGGATTTTCTCGCTCTTTCTTTGGCGGAGGGGCCGACTCATCATCGTCATCTCCGGAGTCGAAGTCGCCGAAGTCCTCGCTTCCCACCTCGTCGTCAGAGAACGGGTTATCCATTTCATCGTCCTCATTGCCGGCATCGTCGCCCATATCTTCAGAATCCTCTCCAAGGCCATCCTCAGAAGCGCTTTCAGGCTCTTGTACTGGTTTGACCTTCGCGGCCGCTTTTCGTCTCTTTTCCTTCAGCCACTCATCATCCTCCGGTCTTTTCCTCTTTCCTGCACCTCCTGCCTCGGCCTCTGAGTCTGATCCGTTGACTAGCCAATCCAGCTCGTCGTCTCCAACCTTGCTCTTTTTCTTGCCCTTCATACCCAGCTTCTTCTCCAGAGCCGCGATCTCATCGTCATCCTCTTCCAACTTACTTCGCACAGCACGGGAGACAACTGGTCTAGCCGGCTCATCATTTTCCTCCTCACTAAAGTCCTCATCCTCAGAACCCTCCTCTTCCTCTGATTCGGCTTCTGATTCTGACGCCGCAGCAGGCGCCTTTTTCAAGATAGATTTCGCGGGTTTGGCATCTTTCGCAGGCTTCGATAATCCGGCCTTTTTTGTGTCCTCTTTCACAGGCTTGGTTTTCGCGGGTGGAGAAGCGAGCTCTTCGTCAGACTCGTCAAACTCGTCAAGCTCGTCCTTTGCGTAAGCAGCAGCAGCACGATCTATCGCCCTCGCCCTTTGCGGCCCTGAAGGACCCCTACCGCCTCCTCTCTTTGCCTGCCGCTCTTCTTTCCTTCTGTCCTTCCTCGTAGGCTGTCCACGGCCACGCTTTGATACGCCACCAGCTGCGAGGGTCAGTATGTATTTGCTGTGAAGTTAGATTCGCAAACATACATTGCACCTTGTCAAGCAGGTCTTGGGGCAGCTTAGGCCCTGGGTACCCGCTGCGACCCATTGCGACAGATTGATGTTGGTGCAGAAAGCCGCTCTCCAAAATTTGGCCGACTTTCACCTGAAAGTCTGGAGAAGCCGAGCGGTCGGTGATGATCGCGCCCGCCGTGGCCGACCCTTGACCCCACACAAACTGGACCTCATCTGTGTCTTTGTCGCTAATAAGATAAATATCGCACGACAATTACCACCTTGAATCATCTTGGCCATGGCGCAGGGACACGTGAGTCAGGATGAGGTATGTGATCCTCCTAATTCAGTTGAAAGCGCTACTAACATCGCCTAGTTCTTCACTCAATTAACGAGCATTATCGAAAAGAAGCAGCAGAAAGGCCACGGCTCCGTCTTCCTCACACAAAAGCGCCGTACGTAGACCAGTATTTGCACTTCCAAGCCGAATACTGACTCCAGCAGTCACATACGACCCCGCGAAACCCACCACGACATCAGAAGCGGTGCCCGGGGACCCTCAATCAGACCTCCATCCCACGCTCCCGCTTCCCGTGATTGTTCGCGCATCCGATGGCGAGACGCAATCGAAAGACCGGGTGAAAAACAAGGACCACGTCAAGGTCAGCACGATTGTCCAGCCCGACGACCTAGAGGCATTCTTCACAAGATATGCGGAGGTGTGCAAGGCTTCCATGCTGAGCTTGAGGAAGAGAGATCGCAAGAAGAGAAAGGCGGACAAGGGCAAGAAGAAGAAGGGCGCTGAGACGGGCGAGAAGAAGGGCTGAGCGAGATGGAAGTCACTTTGAAGACTTGAAACCGGGGCTGTGTCCCACTAGGCACGGCAAACCAATCCCGAATGCGCCAGTAGCAGAATGCCATGCATTCTAAGCTCACTCGAATCTGGCGGCAGTCCGCGCTCAGCTATGAGGCACTTGAAGCGTCGCATAGGTCCTAATACTACCACTGCGTGCGAGGCGACGGAAGTACGAGTCGGCGGCCGTACTTGGAGCATCTAATGAAGCATGAATATCACAACTCACATTTCTCACCCTTGAGCCTAAGGACGGCAACGCTTTCGAAATAGCGCCGTGGACCATGAGGTCGAAAGTTGATAAATACCGTTGGCACGAAACTGAGACGTATGCCCTTTCGTTGCCGGCGTTGCTGAAGACAAACGTGGGCATGTAGCAATTTATTGACAATGCTGAATCAAGTCTAATTCCAGGTTTGAGGATCGGGTGACAAGCGAACATGCTAAGATATCACGATTGGCGCAAATAGCACAGCACGATGGCGAACTATGGAGTTCATAGGCGGAGTCACTGTTCTGTCAAGCCAGCTTGCTGTCTTCTCACATCCCCTCTGTTGTTTTGCCAACTTCACTGAACAAAGACATTCCACAACGCCATCCGACGCAACACCCTTCGACACCGCCACTTGAATAATACTTGAATAAGTGAACAAACAAGCGAATCACCCTACCTCCTTACTGTCACTGCGCACGATATCGCGCATAAATGACTTTGTCTTTACGCTCACTGCTGCTGTAGCACTACTCCTGAAGACCGTGAGCCGGTACAAAGAATTGTACCGCGAAACCAATACACGCAAACACAAAGGCATTCATTTCACACTTCACCGATACCGAAGAGAGTAAAAGCGCTAGGCACATCCATTCCTTTTCCTTTCGCAGGTCGGCAGCACCAAAAATACGTCAAACGAGCACTGCAGCAGTCATGGCACGTACCAAAGCCCGCCAAACCCGCGCAAACGATCTCATTCAGAACAAGAAAGACCCGTGGGACATCGAGCACGAAGCAGCTGTTGCGAAGTTCGGCCCCGTCGCTACGACGGAACAGCTGTATCCGTTCGCTGTTCATCGCGGATTCGAGGTCAACACGTACGGTAAGGAGCTAATCCGTCGCTATCCTGCGTTCGAAGAGAACGAATTTCATCGCCAGTCACTAACCAAGCACCTCAAAGAGAGGCTGGGGCTTCCACAGGACAGCAATGTGACCTTCACGTCTGAGCAGCTTTGGAAAGAGCATGATCGTCTGAAACAGGAGGAAGCAGATGAAGACTACGAGGATGAGTCTGCCGACGATGCCAGCGATACTGTGCCTACCGGATTCCTCGGGAAAGATCATGACGACGGTGTGCCCAAGACCACCGAAACCCCTCTACCTCTACCGCCAGGCGTCGAAGAGGAAGACCTCGCGACTGCGGTCATCAGCAAGGAAGCAATGTCCGCTTTCGCCCTCGCCTTCGGCCCGCCAGGCTACAAGTTGCCGAGTCCATCTGCTACGACCGAAGAACGCAGTTCCGACTCGGAAGCCGACGAATCTTCTCCTCCAGCCAGCCCGAGGCCTCAGAGAAGCAGCGGCAGAACCCCGCTGCGCGCTGGCAGTAAGCGAACCAGGCAGGTCGTTGACTACAAGGAGCTGGACCCAAGCAGTAGCGACGACGACGATGAGAGCTTTGATGAAGAAGATCGTGTGCAAGTCGTTGAGCCACCGAAGAAGAAGCGCAAGGTACAGGCGCGTACAGGCGCGCAAGGGCAATGGACGCTCTCGGGTCAAGCGCAATTAGGCAGATGAATGGAGGAAGGAGGCCGAAATGTGTCAATTTGTTCACTTGCCAGATTGGCTCCGATGCTGACGCGATGACCCAAGGTCTACGGAATGGACAATGACAAAGGTAAGGCGATTGAGGCAACACTTTGTTTGGGCGGTGGAGGATGGTTGAAACAGGTTTTTTTGTTCAATGATAGGAAAGCATGACAGTATGCATTCAATGCTAAGTTTTCACGGGAATCTCAATTTGCACCAAAACCTGACGCCGATTCTGTTCAGGCGTTTTCAAGACCCATGTTCCACTGTCCGTGCCATTTCAAGCCGTCACCGTCGTTGATACTCCTGGATCAGTCACTGTGGTGGTGATGTAGATCACACTGGGGTTCTGTGGTATAATCGTAATGCCAGGCACGCTCGTCGTGTCGTCAACGAATGTGTGCTTGGAGGTCTTTTTCGCAGAAAGACGCTCAGTGACTACATCGGGCAGATCGGAACCGCTGTCAGGTGAGAACCTTGGCAGCGATGTGGTTTCGCTGCTGTGTTCCTCATTTAGGGTGGTAGCGATTGTATTTTCGCTTCCACCGCTTGGTGACGACTTCGTAGGTATCGGACTGTAGATGAAGGCGGAAGACCAAGTGCTATTCTTTGACAATGTGGACGTTGCAATTGTATTCTTGCCAGCATCTGTTCCCTGCTGGGGATGACGCACAGAGGGAGAGCTCGTATCTTTCGGTGGCACTGTGGTCCAAGTCGTCGACCAGATAGTCACGGTTGTAGCTTGCGGCTCCGCATCAAAGGTTTTGAAGGTCGTCGGGCTGCTGTTCTCGCCGCGCTGATTCGAAGCTGTTGACACATCGGAGGTCAAGGGCTCGTATCGGAAGGATGGCGATCTTGTGGCGGTAGATGAGAGGGCACCACTGTTCTCAAAGGATTCGTCGTGTGCGGATGATGTAGGGATCAGTTCTGTCTGCGACCCTGCCAGCAACGAAGAGGGCAGTACCGTGATGCCATCGACCTGCGGTAGCGATGAGGGAGAATTGTCATTCGACGCAGGATCACGCGTATGGGCCGGAGAGAAGCGATTTGTGCCTTGCAACGTCGTGTTGCTATATCTACGCAGTGGGCCCGCCCAAGCTGCAGAGATGCCAGAAAGGATAATCAGGGTATTGACGAGAGGTAGCATTGCGCTGTTGATGCTGGCGACCAGGGTGATGGATCGAGTAATTAATGAACAAAGATGAGAGACCAGCTCTGGCGACAATAGCGAACGCTCAAATATGCTTGAAAAAAGTTCCAGTGATCGATGAAAGTGTCAGGCGACCTGGAAGGTAGGAGGCAGAAAAGGCAGACAATAGCAGCGTTTACCGTGACCAAAACCTAGGCACCAGACTCGGTGGTGAACGGTCGTTTCGCTAAGGTCTTTCCTCACCTTCAAGGTCATTGTATGAAGTCGCGCGGCTGTACTGCGAGAGAGCCGCGCTCAACGCATCTCGACGTGCCCTATCTGCTACATTTTGGCGGTTGTGCCTCAGAATCGACTCGAGGTCAGCCAGCGCGAATCCTGATTGGTTGGAAGGCTGAAACGCCGCCGCGACAGTTTGGCTGAACGTGCGATTCGAGGATACGTTCGGGTTCCAGCCTTGCCATGTCCTGATGCTCTTATTATGGATATGAGAAACAGTATCTCCGTATCCTCGTGATGACAGAAGAGTTGAGGGTCTCTCTGCTACCGAGAATATGGTGGGTCTGGAGATTCTCACTGCGGCTGTTGCCAGGCCGACTCGGGGGGATCAATATTGAAGATCGCGGCTGGCGTCTCAGAGCACAGACGAGAGGTGCATCGCACATGCAAGAGACCAGGGACTGATTCTCACACGACTACACCGCAACTGCACGCGCGCAGCAACATCTCAAGACCTGCCGTCCGGAGCATGTACTAACCTACAGGGAAATACACCACCGCCATCCTTCTCGCAGCTACATTCCGACAGCTCTTACGAATATTGTACCCCTAAGCGCCGGAGAGACGACTGCCATCCACGATGAGTGTCCGCGTGGTCGCTCGTATCCGCCCTCTTCTCAAGGCCGAAATCGAGAAAGATATCATTGTCCATGCCGCGCATGGCACCGGCGCAGAATCTGCAGATACAAAGACGGTGGTGAAGATTCCCAATCCCAAGAATTTTGGAGAGAACTTCTCTTTCCAGTTCAACAGCGTGTATCCTTCAGAGGCCACGCAGGCGCAGGTCTTTGACAATGAGGGTATGTGTCACGCCTCTTTGTTGCCTCAATCCTGGTGCTGACTGCCAGAGCAGTCTCCCCGACTGTGAAGCACCTGTTCAAGGGCTTCGATGTTACCATATTTGCCTACGGTGTGACCGGAACCGGCAAGACCCATACCATGCGCGGTGGCAAATCATTAGCAGACCGAGGCGTCATTCCCCGTCTGCTTTCCAGCATTTACCGACGCGCGCGAAAAGTCGAGAAGGACAGCACCGGCGAATCCACCGTTCACGTGTCCATGAGCTATTACGAAATTTATAATGACAAGGTCTTCGATCTCTTCGAGGCCCCAGAAAAGCGCACACCGGCTGGTCTGCCTATACGAGATAACGAGAAGGGAAAGGCGGTTGTGGTTGGCTTGACGGAAAGGCCTTGCACGTCTTTGAAAGAGTTTGAGCAGCTATACGACCAAGCGAACGTGAACCGCTCAACGTCTGCCACGAAGCTGAACGCACACTCCTCAAGATCACACGCGATCCTATGCGTCAAAGTCAGTCAAACCACCGGTGACCAGACTCGCGTCAGCACCGTCAGCGCGATTGACTTGGCAGGATCCGAGGACAACAGGAGAACGGACAACAACAAAGAGAGATTGGTCGAGTCGGCAGCGATTAACAAGTCTCTCTTCGTCCTTGCGCAGTGCGTGGAAGCCATCAGCAAGTCTCAATCACGCATCCCATACCGCGAGAGCAAGATGACGCGCATCCTCGCGCTTGGCCAGAACAAATCGCACACTGTCATGGTCCTGAATCTGGCACCTGTGAAAAGCTACCACTTGGACACCATGAGCTCATTGAACTTCGCAAACCGAACGAAGAAGATCGAGACCAACGAGATCGAGAACCAGCCGTTCTTCCGCGACATGCCCGGCAAAGGCAAGCTCGATGCTGCGCCCACTCGGGCGCCGGCGGCGAACAGGCAACCGCTTCGACCAAAGATTCTGTCCCACAACAGTCACTTGAAGGACGTTGGAACGGGTGCACCCAAACCGGCGAAAGCTTTTGCGGTGTATTCAGACAAGCCTTCAAAGTCTGCGACACTGGCAAACACCAGCCTGGCAAGGACGGTAAAGCCAGGCCTCAAATCACCTAAGCGGCCCATATCGGAAATCTCATCGCTCGCTCGTCCCACCAAGGTCGCCAGGCCCAACCCAACGAAAGCCGAGGCAGGCATGTCGCAATCGGCAATCGAAGCCTTGATCGAGCGCAAAGTGACCGAGGCCCTCGCCGAACGCGTAGACGCCACCGCAATCTCCAACCCCGACCCCATATCCGACGAAGTGCAGAAACGCCTTGACGCTTTGGAGAAGCGCGTTGGGGGGCAGGAGTCGGAGCGCGCGGAAGGCCTGCAGTACCTTCTCATGGCGAAGCAGCACCAAGTTCGTGGCGAAGACGCGAGCGCGTTGAGAATGTACCAGCTCGCGCAACCGCATTTCCCAGGCAACGAGAAGCTGGCGCGCAAGGTCTCCGCTCTGCAAGACAAGATCCGCGAGAAGGAAGCGCCACACGTCTCCCCTCGAGCGGCGCACGTAGTGCCCGTTGTCGAAGCATCCCGAGCCCTGTCCCGGCCTGCAACAAGACCCATTCGCAAGTTCGTCCCAGCAGACGACGAAGATGAAAGCTACCACGACATTCAAGAGCACGCCCACTCCGAAGACGACGAGGACGACTTCGTCTACCGCCCACGCACTAAGATCCGCCGTCCTCGTAACGCTGCCGTCAAGCCCTCAGCTGACTCCGAAGACGAGCTCGCCGACATCGCCGTCTCAGCATCCTTGCCGTCCGTCGAACAGACGCCCCGGACAAAGCACCTCCTCGCTGTGATCAACAGCCGCGACGTCAGTCAGATCAAGCTGCTGAAGGGCGTTGGCGCGAAGCGAGCAGAGGCAATCGCGAACTGCTTGTGCGAGCTCGAGCTCGGCGAGGAGGCTGAAGGTGGGCGTGTAGCGAGTCTGGGTCAGCTGGGTCGCATCAAGGGTGTCGGTGGACGCATGGTTGAGAACATGCGTCTGGGACTCTTGGTCTGATCAAAGCTGGGTCTAGATGTTTTGTACTTTTCGTGCTCTTGAAAGGGTTCCTGTCTTCGAGATGTGTTTCATGATGGTTTGCTGCAAGCGTTTGAGCGAGCGAGGCGTTCGGGTCATCAGTGGGATTTGTGCACATACAGCGTCCTCTAGACGATGAAATCAAATAAAGAACTGGACGTGGCTATTCAAGCCCTTTCACGCATTGAATCAACACATCCTTTTCCCAACCAATCAACCAATCCCATCCCGCCAAACCCGCCAACCCCTACAAAACATAAACCAATCCCCCACTCCCCACCTCTCCACCACACAACCTCTCCCATCCCCTCCCCAACTCGTCCACGCCCTGCCCAACCCCAACCTCAACCCCCTCACACCCCCCTCTCTCACAAAACCCCTCCCACGCTTCCCTCACGCCATCAAAATACGATTACGCCCCGATCGCCTCCACAGCAACCTCCCTCACCTCGCTCGTGTTCATCTGCACGCGCTCCGGCACGCTCGCGAGCGCCGCCAGAATGTCTTGCGTATCTGGCGAGGAGCCCACGCCTATGACGCCGAGTTCGAGATGGGGCGCGTGAGAGCGGAAGTGCGAGATGAGGGAGGGGAGGGAGGAGGCGCGGCCGCCGAAGTCGACAATTAGGATTTTAGTCAGGGTTGAGGGGATGGAATTGAGGAAGGATATTGATTCGGGTGACAGGGCGGAGGCGTAGGAGAGGGTTTTGGTTTTGATCGGGGAGGCGCTTGGGGTTGGTAGGGTTAGGGTTGGGGTACTGGTTATTGCGAGGAAGCCGGGGGGTTCGGAGCCGGGCTTGCGGGAGTTGAGGACAGCGTCAGCGAATGCGAGGGCGGTCTTGCCAGAGGCAGAGAGGGAAATTATGGCGGTGGAACTGAGGTCAGCGTGCGGCCAGGGTGAGTTGGCGGTGCGTGGGCTGGGGTGGATGGCATGCGGGCCAAGGACGTAGGTGTTCAAGGCGTGGGCGCATTCGAAGAGAGGTTTGAAGACGGTCTGGGCTGCGAGCTCTGGTGATGTGAGATCGATGGTTTCGGGTGCGAGAACGTAGCGGTGATAGTAAGACCACATGCTCTGGCGAGATGGAGTGATGTCGATGAAATGGCCGGCTGGCTTTGTAGGCTCGAGTTGAAGATCGATGGGGAGGTTTGACGACGGCCAGAAGCCGTAGAATATGTCTCCTTTCTTCAGACCCTCGATGTGACTCGAGATCACCTCGGCGTACCCCCAGACTGGAACGATGCCGTACTTGGTAGAATCATTGTACGGTGTTGGTAGAAAAGAAGGGACAGGGAACGCATCCCACCAATGAGCGAAGGAGCCCATGCGAGCGTAGGAAATATTGTTAGCTGTCATGCTAACAAGGCGTGTTTTTAGACGGACATTGTTGGGAGCCAAAGGAGGCAGGTTTGATGAGCTAGTCGATATCGTTGCATGCTCATCGCGATCGTCTTTGTTGACGGCGTGGACTCGAGCGTCTTGAGCCATCTCGCGAGAGCAGAATGACTTTCTCCAGATACCTTCGTACAATCGTATCGTCATGATCGCCAGCGTACCACCTACATTTATATGCATCTTCTGCTCACGACGCCGGACATAGAGCAACTCATCACGTCAGCAGCTTATGCTGCCCTCGTTCTTACGCACGCAACCCCCAGTCATCTCGGAGACATATTGCAGGGCTCGACCCTCACCCGTCGCCCAAAGCAGCAAACTCAAGCACCCAACTTCGATAACAACCTTCGTATTCGGTCACCGCAACATCAGAGTTCAAAAGCGAAATCTCGCAAACCCCGTGCGGCTGAAATCGCCCATCCTCCCAAGCTCGTCTCGAGCCCTAGGATCCTTCCGCTCCGCTCCGAAACCATCTATCGACCAGGGCCCGGATGACCTGAGCTGTCCATTGCAACGTCGGGCCCGGGCAGTGAGTCAGAGCCGTTGGCCGTCTCTTCAGCAACAGGGTGCGACGACGTTTTTGACAAGCGCGCTGAGACCATGTCTCGAGTCTGGGGTTCCTTGTTAACAACGGTTGAAAGGGCAACTTGTGAGACAGCGAAGCTGACGTTGCGAGGTCAATGGGAGCGCACGTGAGAGATGACATGTCGTTGGAAGAGGAGACGCGAAAATGGAAGGATGCGGGTGGTTTTGTATTGATCCAGCAATCTATATTACAACCCTATCTGTGGTGGTGGAGAAAGTAACCAACCACCTGGCAAGCAGAAGACGAGTCCGCGAGCCTGGTGATGATCGTGTTTGTTTCGCGAGTGCAAAAAGACAAAGCGGATCGCAAGTTCAACAGTCCTGTAGAGACAGAGACGGTGTTTCTTTCTCGAGCCACAAGCGAGATCAGCAGTCAGTCTTGATGCGAAAATGAAAAAAAGGTAAAAAGCAAGCAAAAAAGGTTCCTCCAAGAAAACGCCGTGACCGTGCTCGTCAAAAAATCTCCAAGTGGGTATACCGGTTCCTTTTTTTCGTCGCAGCATGAAATCAAGCGCCGAAAAAAACAAAGCAAGCGTAGCCGTCGTGAAGTCGTGTGCTGGCCGGTCTGCAGAGGGAAAGAGACCGCCGTCTATCGTGCGCCATACATTCGCTGTACTTCTCGCCTTGTCGGACTGTGTCTGCGAGGCGTCTAGCTAGACACCTGCAGGTAGTTCATCAGGTCGCTACGAAGGTCGCCCTCGGACGGGTTGTAGGGGTTGCTGGGGAGGGCGAAGGAGTCGAGCGGAGAACTGTAGTCGACCGGCGGGGAAGTCGGCGGGGTGTCGGCGCGCCACGAGGACGCTGCGGAGCCGGAGGAGAAGTCGAAGACATCAGCGCCGACGGAGACGGCGTTCGGATCGACGTAGTCGGCGAAGTTCAGGTCCTCAAACATGTCAGACTGCGTGTCAGGCGGCGTGACGGGAAAGCTGCACTCACTCGCGCCGGAATCAGAGCTAGCGCTAGCATAGTGATCGTCGGCAGCGGAGAGAATGTCGTTTGCGGCGTTTTCGATGTCGAGCCTGGAGTTGAACTTGGCATTGTTCGCGCTGGCGGCGTTCTCGGCGTCCATGCGCCTGGCCCTTGAGGCCTTCTCGACGCGAGCCTCGACGTCGGGGCGCTCTTTGCGCGGACGGCCGCGCTTCTTCTTGTCCTCCTCGTGCTTCTCGAAACCAGGAAGCACGCCGAAGCACATTCCACGCTGGCGATGACGAGTGAGGGCGTCCTGGCGGGCAAAGCTCATGCCGCAGGGGCAGACGTGGTTCTTGACGCCAGAGTGGATCTTAGCGTGACGCTTGAGATCGTGCTGGCGGACGAAGCACTTGCCGCAGTCGTTGCACTTGAATTGGCGATCGCCCAAGTGGGTCTGAACGTGAGCGCGGATGTTCTCCTTGCGGCCGAAGCGCTTGTCGCAGTCGGGGTACATGCAGGTCCACTTGTTGTCCTTGGGATCTTGCTCGGACATATACTGGTTGACCTCCTCGGGGCTGATACCAGTCTCCTCGATGCTAGCGTTGATACCACCAAGAGTGGCCATGGCTGCAGAGCGGGGAGACATGGAGTGCGGGTGGTAGAGGTAGTCATCATCCGAACCGTGAGCGCCGGCAGTAACGTCGAGGAGGGCATTGGGGTTGCCAATGAAGGGTTGGTGGAAGTGAATACCTTCGGCACCAGGGAGGTCAGGCTCCTCGGGTACCGTCGGCATGTGCGGCGTGTTGAACGCATGAGGGGAAGCCGGGTCGGCGATAGACGAAGAGTAGACGGAGGAAGGGTAGCTCTGATCACTGCCGAAGCCAGCGAAGTCCTGAGGGAAGCCGCCTTGGGTGTGGAAGGAAGGCTGGCTCATGAGGACGAAGTCGCCGCCAGCGGCGTCGAAGTTCGCGGGCATCGGAGCAGTGTCGAGCTGGAAGCTTTGAGAGCGAATGTGCTTCGCCTGGGGTTGCGATGGACTCGACCATGGCTGCGGGTGGTTCTGAGGGGTGTTGGGAACGGTGTGCGGGTGGCCGTGAGCCATTTGCGGAACACCGTTGACGAATTGACCCTGCATGGGAAGACCGATGGTCTGTTGAAGTGGCGAGGACATTGGCATGCCTGCCATGTTGTTCGGTTGAACGATGTTTGGTGAGGTGGAGATGGTGATGTTGGGCGCCGACTCGCCGTAGGTTGTCTGAAACCATTCGATGTGCTCCTGGAGCTGCATCTTGGCGTCTTCGGCGGCGGAGGGCGGAGGTTGTTGGTGCTGAGGGTTCCCGGCGACAAGACCTTGTAGTTGTTGCTGAAGGTGGGTCTGGAAGTCTTGCGCTGGGAAGCCCGGCTGGCTAGACATGTGCTGCTGCGTATCTTGCACGTAATGCTGTGTATCCGGAATGGGATATTGTTGTCCTAGGTTAGTATTGGGTGCCGTACCTGCCAGTCGTGTAGGCGGTTGTTCCTGGTTGTGAATGGGCCTGAATCCGGTCGGTGAGGTGACATTAATCGGCTGGTGGTCCAGGCTCATCCCGCGGCGGTGGGCGGGATGTGCGGGATTACGTCGCGGGTTCACAGGAAGAGGTTGGGCAAGTATGGGGACCTCGAGTGATTGTTGGCGTCGGTGGTGTTGTCGCCGTTGGGCGATGCTCGAGGAGTGGTTGTTAGACAGCATTTTTGCGAACGAAGGCGCGTATCGTTCGTCGGGTGCAAAGATTTGAGTCCGGGATTAGTTGGCGTCGATGTCGAGAAGTCCAAGCGAATGGCTCCTTTGGTTTCCGGTACTGGAGTGAAGTCAGCAATGGGTGAACGTGCGCAACCCCGCCGTTACACGAGCGCATGGGCGATGCGATCGCATGCGACAATGCGACCACTCGCGCGCGCGCAAAGCCGACAACTCACCTCACGCAGTACAAGCAAGGCCGCAGCCGCCGGGCGCGGTCGTTATCCTAGTAGATGTCCCAGTCGCGACGACGTTTGTCGAAACTGTGGTCTATTCCAGACGGCCCGCGGGCCTTTTGTGTTGAGCGGTCGGTTGTTGGTTAGATGGCCTGCGAAGCCGCCTGGTTTCTCGTGGGGTTTATGTACAGCGAAGTGTGGGCTCTCCGGTGGAGAGGTGCGCGATGTACTCGAGGGTACTTTTCGTGTAGTTGAGTTGAGGTGAGGTGAGGTATGCGAGAGTGAAGCTAGACCGAGCAGGCGGGTGCTGGCGTGGGTATATCAACAGAGGTGAACTTTGGTTGCTACCGTGCGTAGCTGGGTTGCTATGGGGAATGACGACTCGGCCCGCGTGCACTGCGCACGCTACTGCGGGAGCAACGCTCGAGACAAGGTCTAAGACGTTTGGCCGGCGATCCTATGTTGGTAGTCTGGACGTCTGATACTAGCAGCGCGCTGTCTCTGTTATGCCACTTCACCGCACAAACGGCATCTCATCGTCGCAAGCGGCGCGGTTGCGAGGGCATTGCGCGTGGACTTGGTGGCAAACGCGCGACGACGCGACAACGAAACTTTGGGTACTGCGCCACCTCACCGCAATGAGGCGCATTGCGAACTCTGACGTGACGACAAACATGCGATAGAACCGTTGGATCAAACGGAGTCCGATGCTAGCCCATCCTCAAACTTGCAAGTCCAGCCTGTTTGCGCTGCCCATTTTGGGCCGGGGTTGCTTTGGGCGTCAGCCGCGGGTGCGGCCGTCGGGCCGCTGCGCTGCCGCGATGCCAAGCCGCCCACCATGAAATCGAAAGTCTGCGCGCCAGCGCTCATATCTTTCTTCTGGTCAAGCATCTGCAACTCGAGCCCAAGGACGGCAGGTTGCCCAGGAACATGCAGATCTTCGTCAAGACCCGTGAGTACAGAGCATCGTCCACGATCTGATATCACCAGCAACTGACAGCCGCGCAGTCACGGGTAAGACTATCACCCTTGAGGTGGAGTCTTCCGACACCATCGACAATGTCAAGTCCAAGATCCAGGACAAGGAGGGCATCCCGCCTGACCAGCAGCGCCTGATCTTCGCCGGCAAGCAGCTCGAGGACGGCCGCACCCTCTCCGACTACAACATCCAGAAGGAGAGCACCCTCCACCTCGTGCTTCGTCTCCGTGGTGGTGGCAAGAAGCGCAAAAAGAAGGTCTACACCACCCCCAAGAAGATCAAGCACAAGCGCAAAAAGACCAAACTCGCTGTGCTCAAGTACTACAAGGTGGATGGTGACGGCAAGATCGAGCGCCTGCGCCGCGAGTGCCCCGCCGAGACCGTAAGTTTTGGACCCCTTGAAGTTTTGTCGTCTGAAACAAACGCTGACATTTTCCTCCAGTGCGGTGCCGGTATCTTCATGGCTGCCATGCACAACCGCCAGTACTGCGGCAAGTGCCACCTGACCTACGTCTTCGACGAGTCCAAGTAGACCATTGACAATCAAGAGCTTGCGTGGGAACTTTAATTAGATACTGCGTATGCCATCTACTTGACAGCCGGAATCTCTTCTCCGTTCAAGAATGTTGTGTTGAAGAATCGAGATTGATAATGTAACACCGCAGTGTGAACTTGATGTGCATATATTTCCTCCGTCTGGTTCTGTTTTCTGCAAAGTGGACAGTGTTCGTATGCTCGGATGGGAAACTCCCGACTAGAAGCGCAGATGAACTGCCCAACTGGCCATTTGGTGTCTTGGACAAAGCAAATGTCGTGAGGAAAGCTGTGATAGCTATTGCGTGTAATACCTCTATCAATGGTACGGAGACCCAGCTTTCCTGAAAGCCCGGTTGCTTGAGGAGCCGATGTTAGCTGCAAGTTCCCTATACACTGCCAACCGATATGTTCACCCACTACATGTGGAGGAGCGGCGGCGAGTGCAATGCTCATGACGAGAACTGGATGGTATGAACCCATGCACAACTCGCTCAAAACACATCAACGGATGATGAATGCACAATGAGACCCTCTCAGCTTCGTAGCCTCACATCATCAAGTCTTCGCTTTTCCATTATCTATACACGCACCACAGCGAGACCATCGCCCTCCCCAACGCCGTGCAAGCTCATACAATCGTCTCCAGCTTCCTAGCGTAGCCCAACGTGTTCTCGATCACGCTCCCGCTGGCGCTCATGACGTCCTTCTCGGCCGCCTGCGCCTCCTCCTCCTGCTGCGGGAAGTAGATGCGGCCGTCCTTGGCGAGCCAGCCGCGGGCCTGCGCAAACTGCACGACGGCGCCCTCGGAGTCGAGGAAGAGCAGGTTCTTCGCGTTCGCGATCGGCAGCGAGGGGTACGCGCGCTCGGAGCACGAGGCGATTTCCGAGCGGATCGTGTTGATCAGGACCTGTTTGTGTTGTTTCGTCAGCATTCTGCAACTCTCCTCCAAACGCCATCGTCCTCTCATAGCAAGACGACGACAACACCGGGGAACCCATCAACTCACCTCGGAGAAAATCGCAAACTCCTCGCTCGGCACCCTCTCCCCCTTCATCTCGCCCCAAACCTTATCGTAGCTCCCCTCCATCAGCGCCTGCTCCAGCCGCACCGGATACCGCACGAACTCGTCCCGCTCCACCGCCTCCTTGCCCTCCTCGCTGCTCTCCAGCCCCTCCAGCACCGTGTGGAAGCCCGCGTAGTCGCCCGTGCTCAGCAGCAGCAGCAGGTACAGGCCCGTGACTTTGCTCTCGTGGCCCTGCTTCCGCGACGGCGACGACGAGGGCAGCGCGTAGAAGGGCTGCAGCTGCTGGTAGTAGCGCGTGAAGGCGTCGGTGTCGCGCGCGCGGATGCTGAGGAAGGCGCCGAGCTCGAGGGTTTCGCGCGCGAGGGCGAGGTGCTCGGCGCTGGTTTGCGGCGTGGGGATCAGGGCGTTGAGGTGCAGGAGGGCAAGTTTGGCGCGCGAGAGGAGCTGGGGCGCCGTGGAGAGGGTGGCGGGTTTGAGGGCTTGGAGTTGTTGGAGGAGGGATTTGAGGTCTTTTTCGGCCATGGTTGGGGGTTTGGGTGGGTTCGTTTGCTGGTTGTTCGTGGGTTTGTCGGAGGAGATGGGGTTTGAGGTTGCAGATTGGTTGGATGGTGGGTTGGTGTGGTTGATGGTGGTGTTTGGCTGTGGTGATGCTGTCACGGCCGCAGCTGGTGTCGGAAGTCGCAGTTGATCGCCCGGAGGCGGTTGCTGCTGCATGACGCCAGGCGCTCGGTTCGGGCCCGCAGAGCCGCATCTCCAGGCATGTGAGAAGCAGACACAGAGCCAGAACATCGACATTTTGGTCTTACCGTGAAGTAAATGAGTTACGGAATTTCTTCTCATGATTGAGTTTCGCATCAGAAGCAATCTGTTCCTTTGCTACCCTCTGTTGATGTGTGAAGGCATGTGGTCAAGTCAGCAGCGTATTTGCTCCTAACCAGCTTGGTCACATGGCCTCCTTGTGTACAACTGGATATGTACGACGATGGGGAATAGACGTCCAAGCAAACACGACATTGAGCTTGCAATCGGAGTGGTCGAGCACGATTTTGCCTGACGATACCTATTTTCGAGCACTTTGTTGATCTGGGTAGTGGCGTTCGTTTTTCGCTTCTGCCCCATTTTCAGTTGCCTCCGACATAGAATGGAACTCTTCCAAACAGCTCGCGGCTTCTTGCGGCCAAACACAGAAGATATATTCACGGATAATGTCATGGCGGATGGACATCTGCAAAGCGGTTGTCTTCTAGGTCAGCGTGAGGAAAAGTTGAAAGACAACGTGTGTGTCTTCGCAGCCGACTACATGTGAAGGGCCACGAGCATCACGATGGGAACAGCTGTAAATATGTCGATGACACAACCAGAGCGATGAGAAATGGATTCCTGTCTACGAAAGCAATGAATGGTCATTCGGGAGCAACTGTATCCAGCCAAAAGCTCTTTACGTTTGTCGAACGAAAACGAGCAGTGGAATATTCGATTCATCGAGACATTCTGTTGTGGAGGAAAAGAATCGGGAATCGAGGTCGAAAATGAAAGTGTCTCTCTCATGTGCATATCAACGTTGATTATCACTATTGTATCAGAAGGTCGTGGTGTCTGCTATCTCGCTCGCGAAATGACACTGTTCGTTTCATGAGTTGAATGTGGAGGTATATGAAGGCAAGAGACGACAGGTTGATCGACGCCCGAACCAAGCCCGTGTCTCCCCCTAGACCTGGATAACATCAAGGTCCTTCTGACAATTTTCACATTCAACACGAAGACATAGCGCGACAAACCATTCAGGTCAGGTACCATGTGTCAGAGACACGACAAGTGCTAGGCTTTCAACGAGTACCGTGATGGTGTGGGGGCGTGGGCGATCGCTGGCTCATGCGCCAGAGAGCGATTACGGCATCCCGACGCAAGTACATGTTTGAGCAGCGCGAGGTACCCTGGCCGTTCCTTGGATGTGTGGCGTGCAGGATGGCTTGCAGGTGGAGACTGCTTATCGCTTCACATGCTTTTGATTGTTTTGAGAGGACGGGGAGTTGGTGGGTTTAGTTGCATGGGATGGCGGCTTGCGCGGTTGGGTAAGTGGGAGTGTAAGGGTACGTCGCCTGAGTAGCTTTGAGACGAGTTTCGTCGTCGAGCTGGAAATTATCCCTAGTCATGGTAATGCTTCAGAGAGGACAACAGCAATGATCAGCTTCCAAAGCAAAACACACGTCCAGATCGATCTCCCGCCGCAAGCTCGCGGGCATCCTCAGCCATCTCCCGCGGCGCTACCGAACTTTGCGGGCGTGCTCGCGCGCGTTTGACAGATAGCCAGAACATCAACACCTCCATATCCGCAATCAACAAGGCCTCCACCCGGCGCACAATTACCCGGCCATCCCGTCGCACGTGTCAGCCGTAAGTCCATTCCCCCCCTCAGCAGGATCCCTTTCTCGGCGACGCGCAGGGCAGACGCAGTGGGCCAGACTGGAGGAGGGCGTGCATTGCGTGTGCGCGGGCCGGGCGCAGCAGCTCTCACGTCGTCGTCACGGCCACTCGGCACTCGCGGCATGAGTCGCACGAGGCGCGCGGTGGGGAGGTGTGAGGTGTGCCCCGGTGTGGGCATGCGCGCGGTGCGAGGGCGTGCCTCCGCCTGGGCGAGCGTGAGCATGTGCGGTGGCCGCTGTTCATTCGCCTCTGCCGCCCGCAGCGCGCAGCTGAGGCAGCTCCAGCTCTCCAGCTCTCCCGCTCTCCCACCCTCGCGCCAGCCAGCCCCGGCACTCCCGAGTCTCCTAGTCGCTCACCCAACACCGCTGCCCGCCCAAACTCACGCATGCGCTAGGCCCGACTCCATCCTTGTCCCACCTCGCACGCCGCCCGAGCCCGTCGCCTGTCGCCCGTCGCCCGTCCGTCCAGACAGCTGAGCCAGCCTGAGCCTGAGCCCGACCCCAATCCCACCCACCGCACACAACCTCCGCGCCTGCCTGACCGCGACTCACAATGGGTAAGTGCGCGTCTCCTCTCTCTGCCTCTGTCCCTCGTCATCCTCGCCAAGCTCGCGCCGACACTGCACACTTCACTCCGAGCAGCCCTGCCCTGCTCTGCTCTTCACTTGCTCCTCGCGCGCGCGCTTGACTTTGACCCACCCATACATACACCTTTCGTCGTCCACCGCTTACACCCTCTCAGCCGACGACAGCTATCGCCGTTCTCGCAGCGTATGTATCTCGCCTTCCCATCCGTCATCCGTGACGTCCTCTGTCCGCCCACCATGAGAGCGCCTGTCTGGATACTGGACATCAATCACCGGCTCTGTGCGCGCCATCCTACCGCCAGCCACCGCATCGAAGCCACTCCACTGCCCTCGTCATGATACAAGTACAACACGATACAAAGAACACTCAGCACTGGCTGGCAGAGCCGCGTGTGAGCAATAGAGCAAGACACTCGAGGCGCACCGGTCGTCGTTGGACCTAGTCCACTCAGCTGAACAGCTGACGCCGGTGACGTCGTCCTCCTTTGGCACGCTCGTCAGCTCGAATGATCCCATACCAAGACATCGAGAGATGGCGTCGGTTGAGATGGTAGTATACAAACCATGGCCATGCGGCTCGTGATGACGCATATTGCTCACCACGGGCGTGTGCACAGCCTCCATGCCACCGCCTGTTCCCCAGCTGGCACCATTTCAAGAGCCTGTAGGCTCTCCTTGCTCGAGAGGCCATCATAAACTGTTGGTCCTGTCACTCATCGGCTGAAAGCCTGAACGGCATCGGAGCGCTCAGCCTTATCAACATCAAACCATCATAAACACCGACCGGTCACGTCCTATCATTCGCCATCTTCAGTGGCTTCAAACAGCCTACGACTTCAAGAACAAACACCCTTACAAGAATTCAACCTCTGCTGGAAGTGTCGGACATGGCTTCGAACAAGAGTCTCCGGGTGTGGCGGCTACTGGCGCTGGATATCGGGCGGATATCGGTTTGAAGGCAGCATCAAGGCCCATAGCTCTATATATCGTCGGCATCAGAGAGGCGCAAGGACGATGGCAGCACTTGAGTCTGGCACTGGAGCAATGGTCGAGCGGATCCTGGTTAGCGATGGCGGACTGTCTTGGAAGAATCAGACGGGCTAGCCATAGCACCTCAAAAGACCATTCAATCACCCAAAGAATACTTGGGCAAGTTCAGTTGCATATCCAAAAATGCGCAGCCTGCGATCATATCAGGCTGCGCGCTCTTTCTTAAAAGTCAAGCCCTCGAGCTTGGATGGCGTTTGTGCCGTCCTTAACCACCGCGCATCTACGAGATTCGCACTTCGTGCATCTGCCGTTGATCAGCATCGATCAAGAAGAAGTGATCTACAGTCGCAGAATTGCGGCCTTTGGCTTTCTTGAATCGACTGCCACTCGATTCAGATGCTTCAGCTGCGCACTCGCTATGCGAACCGCGGCGCTTGCATGCCATCCTTCAGTCAGAGTTGCCAGACCAGTCTCACACCGTCTGGCTTTCTTGAACCGCCTGCCACTCGATTCCGAAGCTTCAGCCAGGCACTCGCTATGCGAACCGCGGCGCTTGCATACCATTCTTCAGTCAGAGTTGCCAGTCGCACCGTCTGACTTCACTGTCTTGTTCACATGCTCTGAGACTCTTGTTCGGCACAAAGCGGCTTTATTGAGTCATAAACCCACGGCTGGAACCTGGACGACGCTTGCTGGATACATGCAGTCACTTTCATTCATAGATAACAAACACTGACCATTCACCCTACAGCCCGACTACAACAACCGTCGTTCGCGCTCTCCTTCTCGCGAGCGTCGCAACAACTACCGTGACGAGCGCTCACCCGCCAACGGCTACGGCGACCGCAGACCTTCCCGCAGCCACCAACCCGACGGACCCCCAATGGACGACCGTCAGAATTCCCAGCAAGACCGCCGTGTCTACGTCGGCAACCTCTCTTACGATGTCAAGTGGCATCACCTCAAAGATCACATGCGTGAGGGTACGTTTGCACTCGAGTCACCCTCGCAACAATAGAAGATTCACTGATGCACTTCACAACAGCCGGCAACGTCCTCTTCGCCGACGTCCTCGAACTGCCGAATGGAATGAGCAAGGTTAGCAAGATTCAGGCTGGGTTATCTGGCGCTTCCCTCTTCACATCATCATCATCATCATCATCATCTGCTTTGCACGCACGTCGCTTTTTGGGAATCAGGACATTTGGTTGACACTAGGGTTTTGCTTGGATGACAGGGATGTGGCATTGTTGAGTACTCCACGAAGGAGGAGGCCCAGAACGCGATCAACATCATGAGCAACAGGAACCTCATGGGTCGCCTCATCTACGTTCGCGAGGTATGTTGATGATCTTCTTGACTTCGAACCTGAGCGAGGCTGACTTTCTCCACAGGACCGCGAGACCGAGCCCCGCTTCAACGCTGGCGGTGGCCGTGGTGGTGGCATGGGCGGACCCCGTGGTGGTTTCGGTGGTGGATTCGGCCCTGGCTTTGGTGGCCGTGGTGGTTTTGGCGGTGGATATGGTGGTGGACCCATGGGTGGTCGCTCCCAGATCTTCGTCTCCAACGTGAGTGCTCAATCTTCCACTTCATGGAAACGCAAGCTGACATCCCCTCCAGCTCCCGTACAACGTCGGCTGGCAAGACCTCAAGGATCTCTTCCGCCAAGGTGGTGAGTATCCCCATCGCACCTCACATACCGCCTCTCACCGAACACAACTAACCCCACCACCTACAGGCTCCGTCATCCGCGCCGACGTCCACATGGCCCCCGACGGCACGCCCAAGGGCTCCGGCGTCGTCGCCTTCGAGACCCCCGAAGACGCCCAGAACGCCATCCAGCAATTCAACGGCTACGACTGGTCCGGCCGCCAGCTCGAAGTCCGCGAGGACCGCTTCGCCGGCCCCGGCGGCTTCGGCGGCCGCGGAGGCTTCGGCGGCCGCGGCGGTTTCGGCGGCGGTTTCGGTGGCCGTGGAGGCTACGGCGGCGGACCCGGTTTCGGCGGCGGGCCTGGCTTCGGCGGCCGCGGCGGCTTCGCAGGCGGCTACGGGCGCGGAGGCTACGGTGGCGGCGGTGGCTACGGCGCCGGCCCTGCCGCCGGCGGCGCAGGAGGCTACGGCGGCGCGCCCACCGCTCCCGCGGCGGCCCCCAACCCCTTCACCGACTTCGCCACCTCCGGCATGGACCCCAGCCCGACGATCTACGTGCGCAACCTCCCCTGGAGCACCTCCAACGACGACCTGGTCGAGCTCTTCACGACCATCGGCAAGGTCGAGCGCGCCGAGATCCAGTACGAGCCCAACGGCCGCTCGCGCGGCACCGGCGTCGTCGAGTTCGCCGCCCAGGACGACGCCGCCACCGCCATCCAGAAGTTCCAGCAGTACATGTACGGCAACCGCCCGCTCGGCCTGTCGTACGTCAAGTATGCGAACGCGGGCGCGGGCGCGGGGCCGGCGGCGCAGCAGCAGATGGGGGCTGGGGGCATGGAGGTTGAGGACGCGGGGCAGGAGGGCATGATGTAGAGGGATTGCGACCGTGCTGGCTGCCTCGACTGGAGGACATGGCAATATGGAGGAGTCGCTTGCTCAACGAGAGAGAGCAAGTGAGGAAAGTCTGAGTACACACGTTGGAGGATGTCCTGATGTGATGCGATTGCGGAAGGAGAACTCTTAAAAGTGCATGCTTTTTGGTTTTGCGGCTTTCGGTTCTGTGTGTTGAAAGAAAGGCAGAGAGACAGTGAGTGAGAGTGAGAGTCTGGTTTTACATGCTTTTTGGTATCCGATCGATTTGCTTTCTGCTGCGTTGTTTGATTTTTTGCCGTCAAGGCTGTACAATACAATACGACACCGCATGGTGGTTATGCTAGGATGGAGACGTACACGAGAAATTCATCTTGAGGGAGTGTGTTTGATTGTAAGGGGAGAAGGAAGGTGTGTGGGAGAGGATCATGTCATGCATGCATGTCGTTAGGTGCTCGAATGTACAATCACTTCTACTGAACTGTACAATCACTTCTACTGAACGCGGTAGGTTCGCCGTCTCGGTAGGAGAGGACATAGCCTCCGGGAATCGTGTGTCTCGCTTCCCTGGCGTGAAAAAAAAAGAAATGTTCGATCTCAGATCCCCAGCGCACCCTCCCTCTTATCACCATACCGTATCATCTCATACGCCCGAAAGCACGCGAACGCCAATCCCCCCAAAAGACTTTATCCTGGTCCCCAAATCCTGACTCCCACCTCCCAAGTCCACCCCTCTCTCCACTCCTACCCAAACAACGTCCTCAATCCACTCCCAACCATCGTGTCCATCCAATGCCTCGCCCGCAACCTCTCGTCCGCCGCGTCGTAATTCAACCACACGGCTCTCACGAGCGCCAGCGCGACGCCGATCGGCCGCGGCGGCAGAGACTGCTGCAAGGCCCCCAGGCGCGTGACGATGAAGCGGCGCGCGGCGGAGACGTCGAGGGTGAGGGTTGTGAGCTGGGGGATTTCTCCCGCGCTTGAAGATGCGGAAGGGTGGAAAGAGGCGGAGGAGAAGAGGGGTAGGGCCGCTTGGTTGATGAGGGTGCCGTGCGCGTGGATGGGGTTGAGGTGTTGGTTGGCAGGGGGTTGTGGGGGGATCGGAACGTCGAAGCGGAGGCCCGCGGCGGCGGAGATGAGGAGGATGGGCTGGATGCAGCGGGTGCCGGAGTCGGCGGGTACGCGCTTGAGGACGGCGATGAGGTGCAGGGTTAGGGTGACCAGAGCTTGGGAGCGTGGGGTGCTGGTTGGGGCGGTGGTCCATGATGTTGTGGGGGTTTCGTCGTCTGAGGGGGTGTCGTGACTTGCGAGGGCTCGAGGGAGCTTTACTTCGAGGTCTGAGAATGCAAGGTAGAGGTTGAGGAGCGCGGCGAGGCGATAGGCTTCGGCCGTGTCGACGAGGTGGGAGAGCGGAGCGTTTGGATCGCCGGTTTCGGTTGTGAAGCTTGGTTTCTGGTCGGCACTGAAATCGAATCCGAGGAGGTCTTTTTCGAGGTCGCGTGCGAGCTCAATATCGCAGAGAGCATCGCAGAGGCTGTCTGCGGTCAGGTCGGAGTCGGAGCTCCGAGCGACGCAGCGATTTTGGCATAGACCCATGACCAGCCCAAAAGTCTGTTGTATGTCGCTAGAGATGCCTGTCCAAGGATGAGGAGCTGAATCTCCAATTGAGCGAGGTATCCTTTTTGGCCCGATCGAGGGCGTATTGCTGGTATGCTGGCCTGTTTCATCTATGCTCATTGCTCGTCTGATTCTTTTCTTGAACTTCGCCCGTCGTGATCTGAGGATATTCTGATAATCTTTCGTGACGACATTTGCCAGCATTTCCCAGTATACCAGAGCTTGACGGAAATAGTCAAGAGTCTGCTTGCTAGACTCATCCAACAGCAGATCTCCTTGGTCACTGTACTGATTGATCAAGCCACGAGCCTTGTCCAAGAACCAGAAACCCAATTGTCGAGGATCTGCCCATGCCATCGAAGTTCCCATGCCCATGACAGCGAGAAGCAGATCAGTGGGCAGGGACTTGGGCCCCTCTTTGACTGCATCGGTTTCGACTGCCCGCTGGATAGCCTGCGCCGCCTTGGCCGTCAAAGTCGGCAGAGACTGTTTCAAATGAGGAAGACTGTCCACTAGGACCGATGCTGACATTGCTTGCAGAGCATAATAGACAGGCTCCGAATGATGCCATGAATCATTGGCTAGATTTCTGTACCAGTTCTGCGGGGAATCGAATGCACACCACATCGAGCAAACGTGCGTGAACCAGTACTCCACCAAGGTCGTTGAAAGATCCACTGGATTCGGCGATGGGAAGCTGACTGTGCCAGCACCGCGTGAAGGAACAAGAGCCTTCTCTTCAGATCGTCTCCCAGGTGACCCGATCATATCCGTAGGTACGACCTCGAAATCTGTCGATATGTCTCCGTGTCGGTTGAGGTTGTCATCGATGGATGGCACGAACATGTCGGCGTTCATGGACCACTCCGGCCATTCAGCTTCGGGTCCAAATATATGCGATGCATTGTCTTCGAGTTCCAGGCCATCCTGCCTCTGGTCCAAGCCGGAAGTTGCGGCAAAAACATCAGTGTCTGGCGGCACACTGTCGAGTAAATCGTTCATGTCAGTGTATGAGGCAGTCGACGTGTCGAAGACATAGTCTTGGTCGCTATTGCGATTGTCATGTTGCTCGAATTGGAAGCCATTTCCTTGCAGTTGTAGTGGCACAGGCTCCGCGACAGGCAACTCGAAGGTGACATCTTGGTTCTTCGCCAGCCGAGACGATTCATCCGCCGGAGGCCGTGTCTTCCCGGCAAGCGTAGAAATGGTAGACCATTTGATCTCTTTGCGGTAACCGGGACATAGACGGCCTCTGCGTACACATTGGTTGCAAGCAGGCTTGGTCTCGTCGCATTTGAGCTGTCGTCGTACAGAGTGAGGTCAGTGCTCAGCCCTGCGAGCTTGTGGGGCGTGAAGAGGGTGGGGGAGAGGGACTCGTACGCGCTTCGTCTTGCACAACTTGCATCCCGTGCGCGACTTGGTCTTCTTCGCCTTATTTTCCATCTTGTCTCTGGAAGCAGTGGGAGCCGCTGACATGTCCATGCTGATAGCAGGACCCCGACATGGCACTGGAGGCGTCCCTCGGTCTGGGCAGGGCTATCTCTCATGGACCTCACGTGGATAAGCCAGCTCTGCCCTTAGATACGAGCGGGGTTCCCGGCGAATCGTCGCCTTCTCTTATCTAACACCTTGCCCTACTCCTCCACACCTCGCCATCTGCCGAGTCTGGCTCACCTTGTCCCTTCCTATCTATCGAAGAAGCTTGAGGTCAACCACTGACTTATTGGCATTGGCAGAGACACTGACTGGCGTGAAGCGACCTCGTTCGGACTCATGTATCCATGTTCTGATGAAATGCTAAGGCAGGTCGACATCGTTACCTCGCGGATACTTCCACACAAGGCCAACGACCTGGACAAAGTCAACAACACCACCTCTCCAGAGCGCAACGCAAAAAAGCAAAAGAGACCCATCAACTCTCACCCCTCCCATAACTCCCATCAGTCCCAAAACTGCCAGCATCCCCATAACTCCCATCATCCACATCACCCGAATCAACCACACGAACGCCCTCCCTCCCCTCCCCCTTCTCCCCAGCCCCCACCCCCTCCCCAGGCGCAACCAACAACCCCACCACCACAACCCCCTTAACAACAGCACTCACCACCACCACCCCAGCACCCCCAATCGCCTCCCTCATAAACGCCCCCGCCACACTCCCCCCAACAAGCACAACCAAAAACGCCGCCCGCCGATTCCGCCCCCGATTCTCCCAAGCCAACAACCGCCCATCCGCCAGCAAATCCACCCAAGCCGTCGTCGCCATCACCGTGCTGATCTCCGGCACGCCCCAAGCCCGCGCCGCAGCAACCTGCGCCCCGCACGAAACCCCCATCAGCCCCAGCGCCAGCCGCCCATTCACGCCGTCACCGCGCGCACTGATATCCCCATGCACGCTCCCCGCCCACGCGCTCCCCAGCACCCCCAAGACTTGCAGCGCCTGCACAGCAACCTGCCAGACCCTCCTGCGCCTCCCGACCAGATTCCCAATCTGGCCCGCGAGCAGCGCGCCGGCGCAAAAAGCCGCCAGACTGGTGCCCACGGCGGCGAGAGCGGGGTGCGCGGGCCCGCGGTCGGCGAGCGCGAGCGCGAAGACGACGGTGTTGCCTGTTTGGGCGCTGGCGAAGACGCGGAAGTCGAAGTAGGAGGCGGCGTTTTGCAGACCGGACGCGAGAGTTAGGAGGAGGAGGTGCGCTTCTGTGTGGGGGGAGGGGGGGAGGGGGGTCAGGAGGTAGGTTTTTAGGGGGTTGGGTTCTCGGGTGGGCATGGCTTTATTTTGGTGCTTGAGGGGTGGTCTGTTGGGTGAGGGGGGAGAGGTGGCACGTGGGTGGGTTCGGGAAGGGGAGTGGATGGTCGGGTGACGGCGGCGGTGGGCGCGGCTGGGTAGGTGTTGGGGAAGGTGAGGGTGGTGAGCGAGGTAGGTGAAGTGGTCGTGCCTATCTGTCTGTACGGTAAGTCGAACAGAGGCAGCTTCGCAGGGGCAGGGCCGTCTCGTAGCTGCCCATTCTAACGCCGCCTGCGAATTTGTAGAAAACATTGTCATCAGCGTGAAATAGAATGTGAGTTGAAATGAGAGAGGGTATAGAAGGCCTAGCTAGCTAGATCGACATCAGTGCAAACACTCCTATCCAGACCGACGAGCCTCGAAAGACAGAAACGATGACAATGAATATCAAACTCCACGCGAAAGCCCAAAGCAACAGCCCAGAATTAACTCAACCAAAATCCGCCTCGCAGCAACGACCCAGCCGCAACCCATGTTGAAATGGAACTCCATTCTGAGTCGGAAAACTCGGCAAAAAGCAGATTGATTGTAGTCCTCCGCCCGCGAAGCGTGAAAGCAGTCAACCTAGACCAGCCTACGCGAAGGACCGAGGAGAAAGGAGTTGAAAACAAAGCACCGTACGAGAGCAGCACCATTTGCGAGAAACAGATCTCTTTCGGAGGGAAGAAAAGAAAAAAAGGAAAGAAGTTGGAACGGGGTATCATTTGCGCGCGTGAGCTGGGGAACACTGGTTCAAGCAAAAGCAGAGTGCCGCTGTGTAGTCAGAACGAATGAAGCTCTCTCTGGCTCTCCTCTCTCCAATTCGCCTTCCTTTCTTTCGTCGTCGCCTTTCCTTCCCTTCCCCCTCGTTCTTTCGTGAAAAGGAAAACACTGGAAATATCCCGCATGCAAAGCCACGCATAGCCGGTAAATTCAAGGAATACAGATAAGAGAAAAAACAAAGCAGAGTCGTTGGGAATCGATGCGTTACGTCGTGAAGCAGGTGAAAGCAGATTGCTGGTCGTTAGGGTCGTTTCAAACATCGGTAGTCGGTGTCGAGAGTATAGTGTGTGTGCGTTGGTAAATTGGTGTGTGAAGATCGGTAGCCGGCGAGTCTGGACTCAGTAGCGGTGTCGTCGATCAATTCCGGTTCTCGACCGCTCGATTCTCGCTCGTAGCTACAGCGACAAGAGCCTCCAGACGGCCCATGTCGTTCCGCGTCTCCGTCTTGGGCGCCTGCATGTAACCCGAGGAAAAGCGAGGGTCGTGACCAGACTGCAGAGCGTAGGTGTGCTGCTGGGCGGCTTGCACGGTGCCAGGCGCAGGCGCGAAGGCCTGGAAGCCAGAGTCAGTCCTGATCGGTTCGGGCTTTTCTTGACGCTGCGGCACGGGCTGCGGCGGTGGGAGAGGATAGGAGGAGGCATGATATACCTTGTGCGGATCTTCGGCGCCGCCGACTGGCACGGCTGCGGGAGCGTGGGCCGCGTATGGCTCGTTCTGGTTGACGATGACGGGGTGGTATTCGCCGCCTTGCTGGGTCAATGGAGTGGGGACGCCGTCGCTGCTGCCCGAGTCTTCCGGTGATGGACGGCCGAAGGAGACTGGACCGACGGGCCCGCCGTACCATGCCTGGCGTTTATTGCGTCGTGGCGTGGAAGGCTGCTCGTAATGAGATGTTGCCGGTGCTTGGGCTGCCTGCGGTGGCATGCCTGTGGATTGCTGTACAAAGTAGCCAGGTTGGCCCGGAGGGCCAGCTTGCCACTGGCCATCGTGTGGCGGAGCGTTCGCGGACGTGATGTCCAGGCGGGTCAGGTTCTGATGCAGACCGGCGTCGGACGGCTGACCTGAGCTCTGAGGACGAGGCTCTGAGTCAACCATCATCGGGCTGCTCGCTGGCTGGCGACCGGTGGGTGGAGGTGCATGGTCGAAGCTCTCAATACCTGGAAGTCTAGTGACTTGGCTGGCGGCTGACTGCTGAGACATTGCTGGCCTTGGCTCGTCCGGAGTCTGACCGTACATCAACCCGCTGGTGGCTGGACGCTGAGTGTAGCCTGGGTATGTGCCGGAATGCCACGTTCTCCGTCTGAAATCCAATTCACTCTCTGACTCACGACGGCCGTGTGAGAATACAGAACTAGTGGGACTGGCAAAAGTGCTGCTTTGTTGCGAGTAGACCGGGTTCGCAGGAGCAGGAACCGGGCTGTAGTACGGCGGTGGATATGAAGTGTTCTGGTAGGGGTTGACGCCGGACGGCACTGAAAGGCGTCGACCGTGACGGGCACCGTTGTAGAAGCTCGAGCGTGATATCGACGACGGCGGTGAAGCATAACCGGGACTTGCAGTGCCGGTCGAAAAGGTGGCGGTCGTTGGCGTGCTGAAACCTGTGGGCGATTGAGGGTAGTAGGCATACTGCTGGCCGGGGCTTCCAGTAACTGAGTTGTATGTGTCGATGCTCATCATGGCACGCTTAGAGGGATCGTTCGCCATTGCCAGAGGAGCCGGCTGGCGTCTGAGGTCTTCGGGCATGCCCATGCTTGAGGCTGTCGAACCGACACTCGAAGCTGAGAGGTTCCGACTGTGGCCCCTGCTGTGGCCGCCTTGGCTGCTGATTGTGCTCGAACGTGGGCGGTTGTTGCCTTGGGGTCGCACTCGGTCGGTTCTGATTTGTCTTTGGAATCTGGTACTGGTGGCAGCAAGTGAATCGCCCGGGATGTCCTCGTTGACATGAACAGTCTGAGCGTGCTGGCGGAGGTTGTCCAGACGAGAGAATCGGCGGGAACAATGACATTGAAAGGGTCGCTCCCCTGTGTGTTTCCTGGTGCAAGTCAGCATGGGCATGCAATCTAAGCATGTTCGTCTCTACCAACCGTATGTGCCTCGCCAGATGCTCACTCCGCGTGAAGCTCAACTGGCACGGTGGGAACTCAGTACAGAAGAACCGTTGTCCCTTCTTCTTTTTGGATGGCCTCTGCGAGTCGCTTGTGACGCTGTCGTTGTCAGACCCGTCATCTTCCGCGCCTTCCTCGGCTTCGCCGTCGCCCATTTCCACATCGTCCGAGCCACCTGACACGACCGACCGATTCGAGCTACCACGCTTCAACGATAACCCCTCCCTCTTCGTACGCTCCGGGCCATGCGCCGACGGCGGGTCGTCCGGAAGGGGTCTTTGGCCGCGAACGCCGCCAAAGCTGTGTCGTGTGGGCGTCTCAGGCGCGGATTCCTCGGCGGGCGGGTCGATCTCGACGGGCGGCTGGCGGGAGAAGCGCGCATTCGGGGTGGGAGTGGTGGGTGTGTTGTCTTCACCCTGCCGAGTGCGGTCGGGTGCGCTCAGCGAGGTTTGGACGACGTCGTGGGAGGCTTCGGCCATTGCGCGATGAGCGCAGCGGGGCAGGCGTCGTCCAGGAACAAGGCACGCTCGGCGGGTGGCCCTGGTCGGATGGCGGCTGCAGTGCGCGAGTGGATTTTTTTTCCCTGGTGGCCGCAGTCGGTATGTTGGACGTTGGCGGTCGAAATTAGAGCGCTGCAGGTGCCCGAAGGCAGACGTACGAGCGGTGTCGAAAGGCCGTGGTATGTAAGCGGCTGGGAGTGGATGCGAGAGCCAGTAGCGTGCCTTGCGCGCGAGGCTGACGGCGAACTAGGGCCTCAGCGGATGCCCTAAGGCCCGGCCCAACAAAGTCAAGGACAGCAGACGGCGGGCGAGACACGGCGGGCGGGACAGGGCTCGAGAGGTCGCGGCCGTGAGAGTGGGATGCAGATTGGCGAGGGAGTCGGGGGTGCGCAGACGGACAGACAGAGGAAGTGGCAGGCTGGTGTGAGAGGGACGACGATGACGCGGGCGAGGCGGGCGTGCGGGCGCTGGCGGGCGTTGCTGGCTGCAGAGGCTGGCGCGAGTGGTTGGCGCGAGGGAGGGCGACGGTAAGGTACCTTACCTTGCCACGGTGGGCGAGTCGCGAGGGGAGACGGGCGTGACGGGCGTGACGGGCACCAGTGGGAGGAGCCACGCACGGCGAGGTACGGGCGGTACAGACGGTAGAGTACACGAGACGGTACAGCAGCGGGAGGCCGAGACACTACACGGCCGCGCGCTCGAGCTGCGCCGGGGCGTGACACGCAGGCACCGCACGCGGCAGAGGGCAGAGGGGTGAGAGAGGCCGGGTCAGCGACGCCGCCCAGCGATAACGAGGCGCGGGGCAGAGCGCGTCGGGGTTGCGTGCGCGCGCGGGCGATTGGGCGTGAGGTGGTGTGTAGCGGTGGTTATTGGGTGTGAGGTGGTGCGTAGCGACGGTTATTGGGCGTGGCTTGGTGTGTAGCGGTGGTTATTGGGCCAGTGGTATACCGCACACGACTCGCCAGAGTGTGGGCACGACAGGGCTCTCCCAGCCTCGCCACCGCGGCGGGCAGCCAGCGCGAGCCAGGCACGTAGTCACTTACCTGCTTGGCTAACTTACCTACTCCCTCATGCCAGATGCGTGCCTGGAGGAAGACGCCGGCGACACACCCGTGCCGCACGGTAGCTCGGCGGCTAGGCCAGCTTATCCAGACTCGCCAGACTCGCCAGACACACAATGCGCAGACGAGTCTAAACGATGGCTGAGGGCGGCGACGGCAGGGCGGCGTCGTGCTGGGCGCCCCTCTCCGGCCTGCACAGCGCGCTCATTCGACGAAGGATCCCATGGCGCCAGAGATCGTCGACGAGGCGATGCCGCAGCTTGGTCCTGCAGATCCAGCGTTGATCGCCGACAGACATCATCCCTACCCAGCCTGCCCACGCCCGCCAGACAATCATCGCCCGCTTCGTCATCCAGATATACACCACACATCTACGTCGGCAGAGCTTAGCACGCAGCCATGCCACACCTCGTGCCGATCGCCTGCCCATGCTTTGCCCTGACATGTCCGCGGCGATACCTCCAACTCCCTCTCCCTCTCTCTCACGCTGCCGTCAAATCCGAGCCGGCGGTCACAAGCCCGTCGCTGGTACAGCTCGCCAACAGCCTCCCTCGCCGGCGTAGCGTAGCCTCGCCCATCCCCAGCCGCGCGCGCCGCCCGCCCTCACATCCCATCGGCGCCTCCAGCTCCCTTGGCGTGCTGCAACCACACCTCCCGCCGGTATTGGTCGGCTCGCAGCAGCTCTGACAACAGCTCTTCCGGCGAACACCGCGACCCTCATCGGGCTGGCGAGACGAGCGTGTCCACTCCGGCAAAGCCCCAAAGCACGCTACGCCGCCATACGCTGCCGCCACAGGCTCCACCTCCACCATCCAACGCGCGCGAATCCCCAACTCAGGCACAGGCACCAGCGCCCCGTTCCTGTTCGGGTCTCATCCTATCCCCATTCCTCTCGCGACCTTCTGCACCTCCGCCGCCCAGCGAGCGGCTCAGGAACCGCTCCCCAAGCCCCGCCAGGCGCAACGCGCTTGGCTCGCCCGAGACATTTCGCACAATGCGCCGCCCGACCTTCAGTTCCTGCAGGTCCGATGACCTTCCCGCTCGTCTTCGTCGTCGTCACCGCCACCCCTCCGCAGTGACTGATAGACAGGGTCCCCGCTTCGAATCCTCGTCGCCACAGCTTGCCTCCTTCGACGCAGGGTCTCACGCAGGGCGAACGCAGACATGATGTCGTCCGTACCGCCTGCGGCCTTCCGCGCACCCCAATCTATCCGAAGCAAGCCTTGTTCGCGGACGCGGACGCGATCGCCCTCGTCTCGTCTCGCCACCCCCGGGCCGCCACACCCACACCCTCCCACCCACGCCCTGCAGGCGTGAGGTACTGTACCTTACCTGTGTACCTGCTCTCACCTTTGACTCACAGCGAGTTCCATCTTTCGAGCACGTAAGGCCCCAGCCGCCAAAAGCCGTCGCTAGACGCCGATCACATGCCTCCCCACACCCCGACTCGCAGCGAGGCGCGCATGCGGTGTCGTGCGGCAAGGTAAGCTTATCAGGTGCAGGGAATAAGGTAGTGAGGCCGACAGAACGTCGCGAAACAAGCGCGCAGCAGCACAAACATGCAGCAGAAATGCAGCGGCGTTCTCGTATCAGGTCGGGTCGGGCAAAGGCCATGTAAGGCAGGGCGGGCGTCGTCCATCCATCCATCCATCTCGACCTCAACCTGCAAAATACTGTACCCTTCACTCCCCCACCGACCCAAGCCACCACCCTCCGAAGCCGCGACACACCGCTCCCCGTCCTGTCCCACACACACCAACCCCTCCAAATCCAAGCCCAGCAGCATCGCCACACCTCTCTCTCCCCACACACACACACACACACACACACACACACACGACACCCGCAGCGCGCTCCAACTCTCACATGCATCCTCCCACAGCCCCGCTCCAAAGCCAAGCGCGCGAGGAAAAGCTAAAGCGCGCGCTGCTGCAAGGGGTTTGCGGGCGAAGTACTAGCTAGGTAGTAGTGTACATACATGAGTACATTAGCGCCAGCGGGGCGTGGCTGGCAGGTCAAGCTTGCATAATAGTGTGCTAATATGTATGTATGCATGTCTGGGCCGGTATGGGATTGCGCTGTGTGACTGCCGACTGCTGCGACGATCGGAAACCTCACTTCTGGCTGGCAGAACCCGACACATGTGATCGTTTGGCTGATTGGAGGACTCGCTGCTCCGGGTTTCTTTCTCATGTTCGTTCGTTATCCGTGCCCTGCAGGCTTGCGACTAGCCGTCGCTGCAGGTACGTGAGGGAGAGATAAGGTATGCTGTCTGTGTCCGTGTTGCGCGCGTGCTTTGTGGCCGACTTCGAGTCGAGTCGGCGCGCGCTTCGCGCAAATGCTATGCTATAGCCTGTCCGTCCATTCGTTCGTCCCCTGTCCATGCGAGCAAGCGAATAAACCGTCCATGCCAACCAGTCCGTCGGCATTGGCGAAAAGAGAAAAAAGAAAAACAAAAAACAAAAGAGAGAACGCCAAACACAGCCACCAGGCATGGAGTCCCTCTAACCAGCCACCCAACACCCCAAAATCACATATCCAACAACTCCTCCGCGAAATCATCCAGCCAAACCGTCTTGAACCTCTCCCCCCAGCGCTCCCTGAACTCACTCCTGAGGTACATCTTGCTCACGTTCGCGCTCCAGCTGACCAGCTCCACCTTCCACCCGTGGCGCAGCGCGCGCTCCGCCATCGCCATGAAGCCGTCGCTGTACTCCGCGCGCGCCGCGTCGCCCGTCGCGATCACCATCGTCGCCGGCGCCTCGGCGTCCACCACGGACTCCAGGATCTTCAGGTGCAGGATCTCGTCGACGCCCTGCTCCATCATCTTCGCGGGGGCGAACTGCGGCTCTCGGGCGGCAGCGCCGTTGGCGGTCGTTTCTGAGCCGCCGGCGGGCGGCGGAGGGGCTTTCGCCCCGCCGTTCCAGCTGCCGCGCTTGCCGGAGTTGCGCTTCTCGTCCTGCTCTTTGAAGTAGATCTGGCGCTCCGTGAGCTCTTTCGCTTTGTAGACTTTGTCGAGGAGCGAGACCTCGTAGCCTACTTTGCGGGCGGTGACGAAGGCCGGGACCTCGGGCAGGGAGCCGACGAGGACGCGCTTGGCGACGGGCCGGCGGCGCTCCATGAGCAGCGCGAGGGCGTCGAAGGAGATGTCCGCGGTGCTGCCCGTGCGCCAGTGCGCGGGGATGCCGCGCTCGCGCTTGAGCTGGTCGTTGAAGCCGATGAAGATGTTGCTGGCGTCGACGAAGACGTGCACGCCCGCCGGGTCGCTGGAGTGGTTGACCATGGGCATGGGCGAGACGAGGTAGGGCCGCTCGGCCGGGTGCTCGTTGAGCAGGCGCAGGAAGAGCGCCCAGTGCTTGTCTTCGCCGGAGCGGATGATGCGGGGTTCGATGGCGTTGGGGCGCCGCTTCGAGGGCGTGCCGGACGGCTGCATGACGGCTTTTACTGCCTGCACGGCCTGTTTGGCTGCCTCTTGCTGGGTCGCGAAGGGGTCGGAGGTGTCCTTCTTTCTTTGGGGTTGGGTTGTTGCGGGAGGGCCGTACTGCTGGCTCTTGAAGTTGGGCGTAGCGAGGGGCTTCTTGTTCTGGTTGTAAGTTTCGTAAAGAGCGGCTGCTTGTGCGTTCTTGATGGGTGTGGTCGTTGCCGGTTGTGAGATTTGACGCTTGGTTGCGTCAAGGCGCTTGGGCGCGGGTGTGCTGGGTAACTCATCGTCCGTCTTGCTATCCTTGACCTTGTCCTCCTTCTTTCGAGGGGCAACAGAGGCAGGAAGAAGTCCCTTGGACAGTGCAAGAGGTGCGGGAGAAGAAGCCGGCTGGACAAACCCAGGCAATCCGCCTGGACCAGACTGCTTGGTCGGTGTACTTGACCCGGTGTGGGCACTAGCCTTCCGTGCCGGTGTGGTGCGTAATATTCCTTCACCCTCATTCTCTGACATAGCGCCCTGCCTCGCAGCCAAAGCTGCTTCTCTTGCCTTCCTCTCTTTCCTATTCTGTTTCTTGCGTTGCGTCTTCGTAAGCTTCGGTGCCTCTTCTGGCGAGGTCGAGTTATCCGTGGCACTACCAGCGGTCTCGTCGGCACTTTCTTGATCCTTCCAAGTCACGCCTCTGGTCTGCTTCGTTGGTCTGACGTACGTAGCGCCATCCGACGTGTAGTCCCGAATGCTGACGACTCTGCCCGTGTCCGGGGACGGATCCTTCGGTCGTACATCGTGCAAAGGCACTCCCATGTACTCCCATATCTTAGCGAAATCACCAAGGCCGCTGGAAGCCTTGGCGAAGTCCTTCTTGTCTACCCCTTCATCAACCCCGCTGTCATGGAAGTCATCGCTGCCATGTGACTTGGGCGGCGAGGCGGGCGCCTGGGCAGCCGGCTGGCGGATCTGCTCGGCGGTGGAGAGGTTGCTGTTGAGGAGTTCAAGCGCATGAGAGAAATCCCAGGGCTTGCTGGCGGGCAATGTGCTCATGTAAAGCTGCGGTGCGCGTGCGCGGAGCGCGCGGTTCGTGGGTTGCGGTGGTTGTTGCTTGTGTCAATGTTGGGTGTTGTAGCGGGCGTCTAGGGTTGGAGCAATGCTATCAGCTCGCCACCCGGCGTCGGCGTTTGGAGAAGTGGGTCAGGCGTACGGGCGTCAATGCGAGTCCACGTCTTGGTCATGTCTCGCGAGAGAGTTTCAGCTGAAGAGCATATTGCTGTGAACAATGGACAAAGCGAAAGAGGCTGATGAGTGTAGGAGCAGAAAGGTCCAGAAGCGAAGCTGTTTCTTTTGTTCAGGGTCACGGCAGGAGTCACTTCACCGCGTTGTGAGACTATGACTACACCACTCCCAAAGCTTCGACGTCCCACGTTCCGCTTCAGGTGGGGCTGTGAATCTCGTCCTTTGATCTGCAAATAGAAGACGCTTCATACATGTAGAACAGCCGGTCACCCATTCCAATTCACCGCAGCCTAATGTTCCCCGTCGTGTGCACAGCGGCCGTGGACCCCAAATTCATCGATGACTTCCTCCGAACCAGCTATGAAGGCTATCCGGAAGCCTCGCAAGGACTCTGCATAATCACATCTCGAGATAGAGCAGCATATCAGCATGATGAGTCTAAACCTTCTAAAGAAGAGATTGCCAGAGGAATGCGTGTGAAGACTCAAGGAGGTGGACCGATGAAGACGCCTTCCAGACCGCCTTGGAAGGTCGACTTCTCGCCACCGTTTCTCAGTAAGAGCCCAGAGGAGGTGGCGAAGGTCTTGAGATATGAGCTTGATAATACTCTACTTGGGCTCGACTACTGCGCCATCATCGATGACAAGTCCCTTCAAGATAGGCGCGCTCTCGTCATGCATACAGTGAAACCTGAAGACGAGCATGAATACAAGATGGTCCGCGTGCCATTTGAAGAAGTCAACGCCGTACTTGTATGCTGTAGCATTGGCGAAACCGATCTCGACGATGTATCAGATGCGCATCCGCCTTTAGCTTGAGACCACAGTCCTTGTATTTAGCAAGAAGCGCAGAAAGCAAGAAAACATCCAAGCACTCAAGAACCAAGAGTTCAAGTTACTATCAATTAAACAAACAGCTTCCAAGCAAAAACATTCAATCCATCATCGAGTTCTTTCCGCCTCGAACCAATCAATCTCTGTAGCTCCAAAAAGAGAAAAGGTGACCAAGCAACCAGCAACCGCAAGACGATCTTCAAAGCAGCAACCCAATCCACCATCGAGTTTCTCCAAACTCTCCACATTCAGTTGCTGTTGAGAACCCACTCCCTCGTCTTCTTCGCGTTCATAGTCTTTGGCTCGACGAGAGCGCTCTCCGCGGGAGTCTCTGCGAGGGGCGTGTTTGGCATCTTGGAAGACGCCTGCAGAGCCGCAATGGTGGGCTTGACGAGGCTGGTTTGGGATGGCGGACCCACGAGACCAGGAGTGCTCGAGATCGTGGCAGAGTACTCGCTCTCCTCGTCATTGTCGCGGGCTGCCTCACCCAGGCGACCGAGCTTGAACTTGTCAAGGGCTGCGGCGTTCTTCTGGGTACCAGACTTCGCGAGCGATGGGATCTTGTGTGTCTGTGGCGTGACTCCCAAAGCTGGCGGAGCCGGCGAAAAAAGAGCGTCACCGGCCTGAAGGATGCTGCCTTCGCCGAGCTGGAACCTGACAGCCTTTTTCCCATGCTGAGCAATATGCTGCGTGTTCACAGAAGGGTCCACATGAGAAAGCATAGTCTTGACAGGCACGGGAGTTTTAGCCTGCTGAGGACCTGCGAGGGCGTCGGCCGGGTGCCCGTCCGGCCCGATTGAAGCCTCAGGATCATTGGTGACAGTGGAGAAGGTCATTAGATCGTCAGCGGATGCAGAGGCTGGGGTTGGGCCACCATCTGTGCCTGTGGCATGGGCATCAGTGGTGGCAACGCCTGCTTGGGCAGCAACATGATCCTCCAGATCCTTGATTCGCTTGAGCAAATACCTGCAAACTGTCAGTCGGGTCTCACTCGTGGAGCGAATTGTGAGCAAACTCACTCGAGCTTCTCATGGTGTGCGTCGACTTTGCTGTCAACCTTCTTGTAGAGCGCATGCGCCTTCTTATGCCCCTCAAGGCTGTACGTGTGCCCTTCGAGGTACATGTCGAGGCAATCCTCGCGGCGCTTTCTCTGGATACCCTTGGTCTCGGTCAAATCAATGCGGAGCTTGGCGTTGGTCACCTTCTGCTCATGATTGACTTCCAGTTGGTCCTGGTGGGCAACACGGAACTCGGAGTCGGTTATCTTCTGCTCATGATTGACTTGCATTTGGTCCTGATGGGCAACAAGGAACTCGAAGTTCGTTATCTTCTGCTCATTATTGACTCGCATTTGGTCCTGGTGGGCCATCTCCAGTATGCTGAGGCGCCTCGCATAGCTCTCAGCCGGGTACGCATTATCACCACCGCTGTTGACAAAGTCAACGGGCGGGTGGGGATCATACGATGGATTGTGCTGATCAAAATTCCAGTACGCCATGATGAGTATGGTATGGGCTGATGATCGAAATTGGTGAGGAAGAGTGATGTTATGTGAGAGGGAGCTGGATGGGGAAGAAGGTGGTGTCACGCAAAGTCTGTCGAAATTGGCTTGTGGTGTTGTTGTTGCTGTGGCTGCTGCGGCTGTTGTTGTTTGTTGTGGTGACCACCGGAGGGAAGCAGTCGCGCGCTTGCGTTTCGCGAGGAAGGCGCGATCGCCGGACGTAAGTGAAGTCTGCTAGGCGACCAACGAAGCGATTGAGGTCAGCGTAGAATGAAAGCTTCCGTTTCATGGATCTCGTGGACAAAAGCACACACGGAAAGCGGATGAACGAGAGAAAACATAGCGAGCTTCTTGGATCATCCCATTGTTCGTAATATTTTACAAGCAGCCTCCTTGACCTTACTGACTTCGGTCCTCCGGGTATTTGATTTTTGTACAGTCGGGCTTCCCAACGCAGTCTTCGCCTCCGAGTTCGCCTACTCCTCCCGCGCCTGCTTCATCCTCTGCTGCCACTGCTTCTTCATGATAACGGGAGAGCCATGGTTGGCCTGGGCCTGGGCGAAGGCTGCGGTCATGATGGGAGAGCTTTCGGTTCGAATTGTTGTACCGATCGACATAAAAAAGCTACAGAGATGTTAGCATTTAAGGCAATCAGGTTTGGAAAGCTTCGCAAGTGGCATACCCGAAAGTGGCCGCGGAACCCAGCATGTACTGGCCCAGAGTCCTCATCATGCCGTTGGGGCCGGGACCGAAGCGGATGATGTTGGTTGCACCGAAGATGAAGCCAATAATCAGGCCGACAGCTAGAGAATGGTGAGTACTGGCACGTAACTACTCGCTAGGTCGTCTGAAAACTAACAGCCACCCATCATGCCGCCCATCTTCACTGCGAAGGAATCAGCTCTCGTCTATGGTTGTGCTCCCGCGCCAGAGGATGCCTACTCTTGTCAAAGGTGGACTGGCCACCGGCACCGCCGGCACTAGCTGCGACGGGAGGCATATTGCACGCAAAAATATGTATTACTTGGTATTTGAGTAAATGCTCGCTGGGCTCTAGCTGTTCTACAGCAGGTGAAGTCGGCGACGAAGCCTCGGCCAATCGCCAAATGTGGAGTAGACGACAGAGTTCACGCGGGACAACACCGCAGCAGGGCAGCAGGCCGTGTGGGCGCAGTGAAGAAATCAACGGCGACTCTCGTATTCCCACGTCGTCAGTCACTGCACCGCTGTCTCCTGCAATCTGTCACCTGCCGCCGCCGACTCGATGCACTGAGGCCGTCCTCGACTGGTGGTGTAGCCGCTCGCTTGCAGTGCTGCCGCTGCCCGTGCGGCTTCTGCGAAGCAGCCTGCCTCCCTTTCGAGCTGATGAGCAGCACCTTAGCGAAACATTCCGTCCCATCCCGCCGCCCGCCCCTCGACCACGAGCCCATCTCGCCATCTCGCCGCCGCATCGCCGCCCTCCGCCGTCATATCTGGCCATCGCACCCAGTCGCGAGCCTTGAGCGACCCTGAAACCGCCGCCCACAGACCGCCTGTTCACCTCCGCAAGACGCCGCACACGACCACCTGATCCGTGCCCAAAGCATCGCAGCTCGACCGTCCACGCATCACCACGCGACCAGCACATGCAGGCGGCCCGACCTTGCCTGGGCGCCGGTCTGTACTCTGATCCTGCCTTCTGGAACAAAGCCGGCTGCACAACGGAAGGAGTAGGACGCGCGCTGCCGGAATAACAACAAGGGCCGACTTACAGCACTCCGACCCGTCCCCATCGCGACCTCGACATCCGCGTCACAAGCGTCGCGAACGTACTCACGCTTCCAATGACGGCTGTCGCTCCACCCTTGTCCTTCCAACAGAACAGCAAGATAGGATGGAATGGCAACGGGGGTGAAGAGAACGGTTTCGCCGCCATGAACAACGACGAAGCCACTAAAATGTTCGCTTCTGCTCCGCGCAAAACCGCCCAGAGACAGAACTCGTCGTCGTCGCTCGCCTCTACCAACTCATCCACATCCACCATATCCGCGTCATCGGCGCAAACAAACGGTACGAGCGTATCTTCAGGAGAATCAGGAAGCTGGGCAGTGCGAAAGAAGCCGACAAGGGGACTCTGGCCACCTGGCAAGGCCGAACCTGCTACTGGAATCACAACTGCGCGGCCGCAAGCCGTGAGCTCTGCGACGTCCGGTGCCACCGCGTCATCCGCCATATCCGCATTACACGCTCCAATGCTCCCTTCGCAACAAATGGCTAACGGTACGGCGCAGACCAATGGGTCTATGCGCAATCAGCAACAAGCCGAGCCGCCCGCCATCCTCCACTTGCTTCCCATCAATGGCACATTCGACCGGAAGACTATAACCGTGCCATATTTCCCTGAGGTTCTGCGGATCGGGCGACAAACCAATCAGAAGACTGTACCCTCAGCGCTAAACGGATATTTCGACTCGAAGGTCCTGTCTCGCCAACATGCCGAGGTGTACGCGGATCGCCAAGGTCGGATCTTCATCAAGGATGTCAAGAGCAGCAACGGCACATTTGTCAACGGTATGCGGTTGAGTCAGGAGAATAAGGAGTCCGAACCGAGAGAGTTGAGAGAGCAAGACGTCCTGGAGCTCGGCATTGATATCGTAAGCGAGGACCAGAAAACGGTTGTACACCATAAAGTTGCCGCCAAGGTCGAGCATGCTGGAGTCTACGGCCAGGGTAATGACACCCTTAACTTTGGCGATCTGGATCCAAGCTCTGGAGGGGGAATGATGGTGAATGGCCAGAACTTGAAGCGAAATGGCAGCCAGGGAAGCTTAAATGGAAGAGGTCCCGTGAATATGAATGGGCAGGCAGGGATGAACGGACAGGTCATGGGTCAGCCCGCGCATGTACGGAACTGGCTGAACCCCATCACCACGGAGCACATTGTGCGGAAGTTGAATGTAAGTACTCTGAATCCGCAACCTGTCCGGATGAGACTAATATCTGCCAGGCCGAGATGAAGCTCGCCATGCAACAGTCCCAGGACCTCGCCCGCGCACGGAAATGCATTGAAGCCATGCTTGGGGGCGAAGCGAAGCCTTCTGAGAAAGAGCCGAAAAAGACTTCAGAAAAGGCCCGCCCTTCGCCAGTTAAGCAGAAGTCAGACCTCAAGACTCAATTTCTGGACCCTCCTGCGCCGCCACCGCAAGCACCTCTCCCCGAAAAGCCGGATGTAGCAAAAGCCCTCGCTGATCCACTCATCCAACCACTGCTCAAGCGGGCCGAATCGACCCGCCCCTCTTCAGCAAACAGCTCGCCTACACGTATGGACCATTCTAGCGATATCCTGAGATTGTGCGAGGAGCTGAAGCTCGCCAAAGGCGAGCTGAGCAGCCAAGCAGAGCGCATGAAGGGACTAGAGACTCAGCTCGCTCACGAGCGTCTTGCAAGGGAAAGCGCAGAGTCACGTGCCCTCCGGCTTGAGAGCAGCGATCGAACAGAAGCTTCACCTGAAACAACCGAAGAAGAAGAGAAACATGATTCTCCACAGTCTAGAGCTCCTGCCGCTGACGCGGCAACCTCAAGTCCCCCCGACCTTCACACTCAGCTGGAGCGTCTCCAAATCAGCATGGATGAGATGAAGCAGCAGATGGAATCCTACCGCTTGCGCGCAGAGACCGCCGAAACGGAGCGGGACGAAGCGCGCACCAGTCTTGCAGGATTGGTGGAACAAAAGCGTGCCGAAAACGCAGCTGAAGAAGCTCGCACTGCCTCCCGATCACGCCGCGGCTCATCCAAAACTAGATCACCTACACGCAGTCAGAAGTCCGAGGGACAAAACGGCCACGCCGTCTCCCCAGCACCCACTGTCATCTCACTACTAGAGAGGGCCGACATCCAAGAAGGCCAAGCCATTACTCCAGAGCAGGCACGAATCCTTCAGCAGTTCCTGAACCAGGAGGTCCTAGGAGTACCCAGCACCGCAGCGGAAGGCAAGGGCGGAACAGCAACGGTCAGCGCACCACATGAGAGTGCGCTAACGTACCACGGCCGACCACTCACGGGCGCGGCGCTGGTAGTCGTGCTGGGCGTGTGCTTGATGGGCTGGATGAACAGCTGGCCGCGGGTGGAACGATGATCCTGGCATTCGCATCCCGGCGTGGCATACACCTGCATCGCATCACAGCGCGCGAGCACAGCGGCCTCGCTCCCATCTACATCGCCTCCCATCTCGACCTCCTTGGATACCCCACCATTACATCACGCCCAACGAATTGCACGCAGCGTCACGTCTCAGTCACTCGCGTTGATTACACCAAAGAAGAAAGCTGCACAGGCTACGAGCGCGCGCGCACACCACACTTACTCGTTATTTTGAATTCCCTTTTGTCTCGACCTCCTCTTCTTCTCCCCTTTCTATTTGTGAACTGTACAGAAAGGCAGGGCGCCCTCGAACTCTTTTTTTCTTGTCTCCTTGAATCTGGGACCGGGATCGGGCAGGGCTAGTACGGACGGACGGACGGGGTTTCTTGTTTTAAGAAGAGCGGTGGGGGAAATAACGGACGGAAATGGGATTTCCTTGTCTTCTTCAAGTTTTCCCTAGGAAACTCTTTTCGAATTGTGTTCTTGATGATTGGAGCTTGTTAGGGAGACTCAGCGGTGGCTGAAGAGGTGTGCATAGGTGGGTGTGGAGAGGCAGAGTAAGCGAATCGAATGAAATGAATTGTGTATCGAGATTCCGCTGTCAACATCTTTGTCTGTCATCTTAGATTGATATTATGCTGCTGCACTGCAAATGCAAATCGATGTCTGACCTCCAGGTCACGTGACTGATCGCTTACATATCTCTCCCCATGCTGCAGATGGTGGCTTGTGTATTTCTATTAGCGAAATGCACCCAAACGTTCTCACATATAGACTGAGCTCTGATGGCGTCTTTTGCGGCATGAACAAGCTCGCTGTGCCATTTCATCCTTTCGCGTCTAAGCGGTAGGAAACAGTCAATGAACAGGCAAAGGGAATCTAAGTACGTGCCGGTATGCTACAGTATATACAAGTCTAGTCGAGCTCACCGTCCGTCCTCATAAGCTTGGGGTCCCACTCCTTGACGTCAGTCAAGCTCGTCAGGCCATGGCTAGGCTCGCAGGTCTTCCTGCCGCTGAAGGGACCAGGAGCCGGGAGCTTCGCGCCCTGCGCCGCGTATCCTCTGCCTTGCTCGGGGATCTGCTTGCCCTCGCCGCCGGGGCCCGAAACCTCGTCCTGACCGCTCATGCCGGGCAGGCCGGGCGCCATTCCTCCGGCGCCGGTCTTCTCGGCCGCCTCCTTCAGCGCTACCAGCAGTGACTTGGTCGTCTCGGGCGTCAGGTCCTCGAAGTAGTCGTCGTTGATCTGGACCATGGGCGCGTTCACGCAGGCGCCGAGGCACTCGACTTCGGTGAAGGTGAACATCTTGTCCTCGGTCGTCTGGCCCGGGTGCACGCCGAGCTGCTCCTCGATGGCCTTCATGATGCCGTCGCTGCCCTTGAGCTGGCAAGGGGTCTGTGCAGAGCATTCGTCAGTGTCCAGTTCTTACAAAGTGGTGTATCCTCTCCTCCATAGCTCTTCAACGTACCGTTGTGCAGCACTGAACGTGGAACCTGCCCACGGGGTTGCGGTTGTACATGGTGTAGAAAGTGGCGACCTCGTAGACGCGCATGGGCGGCATCTCGAGGATGCGCGCGACCTCGTTCATGACGCTGATGCTGGTGAAGCCGTGCTGCCTCTGGCCGAGGTCGAGCAGAGGCATGACGGCGGCCTTCTTGTACTGGCTGGGGTAGCGGGACAGCACTTCCTGGATGAGCTTCTCATTCTGGGCGTTGAACTTGAAGGGGATGTTGAGGTTGTTGTCGGGGGTGTCGCGGTGCTGCGAGAGGCGTGGTTAGAACGGAGTATGGGCGAGGTGTGATCCTGGGGGCGCAAGGAGGACATACCACGTTCAAGGTGTCGCTCCGGGGCGCGGCGGACACGCGGAACTGGCGCTGCTGCTGTCGCGAGGCGGTGCGCAGGACGCGCGCGCTGCTTCTGAAGGCCCAAGGAGCGAGTTTAGAGGCCATTGTTGTGGTGGTGTGTATGTGGCGGGCGAGGTGCAGTCGGCATTGGGGCTGCTCGCATCGAAACTCTCAAAGTTGCCGCGCTTCGACGATGCTGGTCAGCCGCTAGCGCTGCTCTGATTGGTTGACGCACCTTGTCTGAACGTCAGCGAAACAATCCATGTTCTTGCAGCACAGGTACGTTTGTCGAATATAATGTTCGTAACTACATCGAAGCTGCCCAGTATGATGCAGATTGAAAGAACACCATGCTTGCACTGATTTCATGACAATCCTTTCATAGCAGACGTTACATATTGCAAACCCCTTCCAAATTGCGATTGCGTTGTCAGTCGGACCAGTCATTTAGCTGGCTATTGACTAATGCAGTCGATACAATGACAATCTGCGTTTGAAAGCAGGTTAACAATCGGGGTTGTATCAAAGTCGCTTCAGCGAAGGCGCCCTACCCAATTCAGCGTTGAAGCCATCTCCGTAGAGCTTGGCCAGACCGCCCTCAGCCTCTACTCACCCGAAAGATAATGAACGGAACTCTCATCATCAAGGTCGCAGCCACAGATCTGCTCGTGGTATTCAAGAGAAACCTCACCTCCTCCTTCGATGACCACCTTGTAGTTTCCGCCAGTCTCCTCCAAATCGCCGTATCCGTAATCGCTATCGCACTCTCCCTCATCTTCGGCGCCTTCGACGTAGTCTCCGTCGGAAAAGCCGTCCTCGCCTTCGAAGTACCCTTCATCATCTTCTCCAAAATCAGTAGTCTCCGGATCATCGTCGGTTGCGGCTTCGCCGTCGTCCTCAATGCCGCTATCCTCGCCTCCAGAGCCAAGCAGCGCGTCGCGAGCCGCGGTGACCTATAGCGATACTGAGAACCTGGTATATGAAAGTCCGGAGTTGGTATGACGATTGAATTACCGCGATCATCTTCTCATGGGTGCCTCCTTTATCTGGATGAGCTTTAGCGGCAGCACGCTTATAAGCGCGATTAATGTCTTGGGCAGTGGCTCCGTGCTCAATCCCAAGGACTGCGTAATGATCATGTTTTTTGTCAGCCATGTTGACGATAGTGAGTAGAATAAGCTGTTGAGATTTAGTAAACCCAATTCATCGTAGTATGAAGGATATGTGGATAACTCACGGCAAGAATAGCGGTATTCCGTGTACGACGTGTAGAGCGGTAAAGCAGATGTGCGACGATGTGATTAGGATGGAGGGGACAGAAGAGTGGAGGGATTCAGAGGCCTGCCTAAGCTAACAACCTGATGCCCTCGTGGCTCGTGGCCATGTGATCCTTCTGAGCATGTGATTTGGATTTAGTATGCTATTACAGGCTGACATGTCAAAGTCGAAGCGTTAGGGCTACTGGGACAGTCTCGTTCCGAGTCTCGCTCCAACTGATTCTTCTCGGTCCGAGTTGTTTACGCTCGTTCCCAGCTTCGATCTCTATCGGGATTGTTGACGGGTCACGGTAGCTGAGCTAAGAATACTCCAGACTCCAGTGCGCCAGCCTAGAGCATCCCAGTCTAGAGTATATCAGTCTAGAGTTTACCAATCTAGGGTATGCTAATCTATAGTGAACCAGTGTGCAATTGTTCAGAGATTGATTCGATTTCTTTGTTCGTGTCTGGCCTTTGACAATGGGCGTGAGGTTCAAATTTACTTCCTGGAAACTCGATACGTACAACTCGAAGTATACAAACATAAGCTACTTCTTCTGTTCGGCTTTCTCCTTTTCCTGCTGTGCCATCTCCTCCTCGGAAAACAGCATTTCCTGCGCACTCCACAGCTCGGAATAAATACCATCGCTGTCGACCAGCGTCTCGTGCGTGCCTTGCTCAGCAACGCTCCCGTCCTTGAGAACAATGATCACGTCGCTGTCGTAGATTGTCCGCAGTCTGTGGGCCACAAAGACACTTGTACGCGCCTTCTCCTTGATGACAGAGTTGATGTTGTGCAGCAGACCCTGCTCGGTATGCGTGTCTAGAGCGCTCGTAGCCTCGTCAAAGAATAGAAGAGGAGGATCCTTCATCACCAAGCGTGAGATCGCAAGACGCTGCTTCTCACCGCCGGAGATCATCATACCGCGCTCGCCGACCATTGTCTTGTAGCCATCCGGGAAAGACTCAATGATGTCGTGAATCTTGGCGCGCTTGGCCGCTGCTCGGACAGCATCGTCACCAGCATCGATGTTGCCGTAGCGGATGTTGTGCTCGATCGTGTCGTTGAATAGCGAAGTGTCTTGCGGCACGACACCAATGCTCTTCCGCAGGCTTTCGAGGGTCACTTCTCGGATGTCTTGGCCATCGATCGTGATGCGCCCTTCTTGCACGTCGTAGAATCGGAACAAGAGTCGCAAAATGGTCGATTTGCCGCAGCCGGAAGGCCCGACTATAGCAACCTTTTTGCCAGCCGGGATAGTGAGGTTCATGTTGCGCAAGATGGGGCGGTCCTCGCGGTATCCGAAAGTGACATTCTCGAAGCGGATCTCGCCGCCTTTATTCAGCAGCAGAGGCTTCGCGTCCTTCGGTTCCTTGATAGCGACGTTGACCTTCTGCAGGTTGAATAGAGTCTCCATGTCGAGAAGACTTTGTCGCAGCTCGCGGTAGACAGAGCCGAGAAAGTTGAGCGGCACGCTCAGTTGAAAGACGAGCTGGTTAACCAGGACGAGGTCGCCAACCGAAAGACCTCCCGATGCAACGCCTTGAGCGGCCATGTACATCATGCCTGTCAATGCGGTCGAAAAGATCAGGTTCTGACCACTGTTCAGGTACGCAAGCGAAGTAGCGACTTTGATGCTCGCGTCTTGGTACTTGTGCAACGCAGCATCGTAGCGACCGACCTCAAACTTCTCGTTGTTGAAGTATTTGACAGCTTCGTAGTTGATCAAGCTGTCCACTGCCACCGTTGCACCTTTGTTGTCCGCCGCGTTGGCCTGCTTCCTGAACTTGGTTCTCCATGCAGTAGTCATGATCGTGAAGGCCGAGTAGGCGAGCATAGTACCAACAGTAGCCAGCGCAAATTTGAATCCAAACTGGTAGGTGAGAATGCCGCATACGAGACTGATTTCCAATGCGGTCGGGATGATGTGGAAGACCATGCTTGTCAGGAGGAAATTAATGCCTTTGGAACCTCGGTCAATGGCACGAGTCAAACCTCCCGTCTGTCGAGAAAGATGGAAGTTCAAGTCGAGTTTCAGCAAATGCTCGAAGACATTAGCTGCCACCCGTCGAATAGCTTTTTGGGCAACGCTTGCAAAGACAGCGTTGCGCAGTTCCTGAAATACAGTTGCGCCGATTCTTGTCAGACCGTACGCGAAGATCGCCGATCCGGCCACAGTCATTGCTGTGCCACCAACCGCGGCGGCATCAATGTTCATTGAGTCGACAATCGTCTTGAAGTAGAATGGAATCTGGACATTGAGGACCTACATGACAATCTATCAACTTATGTTTCGGGCCAACGAAAACACCAGGGCAGCTAACCTTTGCGCCTACGAGAAGGCCAACACTCAAGCCAACACGAAAACGGGTGCTAAAGTCATTTTTGGGCCACAGATAATGCGCCATGTCCTTAATGATCGCCCAGTCTGCTTTCCTCTGCTCTTTATTCGACACCGTCTGCTCAGCGAGCAGTGGGCCACCTTTTGTCGTAGGCGCAGCCGGGTGTGCAGTCTTCGCCTTTACCTTCGCACCGTCGTCTGCATTGCGTTTCTCTACCTCAAGCTGAACCGTCCGCGCTTGAGCGTCATCCTTCCTGTGGTGCGGTGTAGATGCGAAGACCCGCCGAGACGAGTCAAAGATCAATGAAGGCGATGGTCGCGCGCGCAATGTCTGCGCGCCATGGAGAGAGCAGGGTACCAAGCCAGGCCGCAGAAGCAGCCGGCTGGCTAACATGTTGCAAGTCTCGTGTCGTGTGCAAGAGGTCGTTCAGAGATGGTCGTCCTGGCGCGTTGCACTCAATCGGCGTGGTCGAAGGTAGCTCCTGACCACAGATCAACAATATAGTAAAGTAATTGGAAGCGCAATAGCGTGAGGGATAAACCACGAAGGTTGCCCATGAAGGTAGGTTGTCGCGCTGGTGGGCCATGGCGTGCGTGAGATAGTGGAAAGCTCTTATCTTATCAGATCATCGGGTCAATCCAGTTTCACAAAGTGCTCCGCCAACTTCGTAATTCTACAGGGCAACACAAAGACTGGTATGAACACAGATGGTGCACAGTTTCGGAAATGCCTGTTACACTAACAAAGCTCTCACTTCGTATCTGCAAAATCTCCATTAAGCAAACACGTCGCCGATCATCTTGGTGACCCCCCCC